>NW_022437028.1:8867646-8967024 GCF_009761245.1 Sapajus apella | reverse complement strand
AGAAAGAAAGAAAGAAAGGAAAGAAAGAAAGAAAGAAAGAAAGAAAGAAAGAAAGAAAGAAAGAAAGAAAGAGAAAGAAAGAAAGAAAGAAAGAAAGAAAGAAAGAAAGAAAGAAAGAAAGAAAGAAAGAAAGAGAAAGAAAGAAAGAAAGAAAGAAAGAAAGAAAGAAAGAAAGAAAGAAAGAAAGAGAAAAGAAAAGAAAGAAAAGAAAATTTCAGGCCAATATTCCTGATGAACATCCACATGAAAATCCTCAATAAAATACTGGCAAACAGAATCCAGCAGCACATCTAAAAGCTTATCCACCATGATTGAGTCGGCTTCATTCTTGGGATGCAAGGCTGGTTCAACATATGCAAATCAATAAACATAATCCATCACATAAACAGAACCAATGACAAAAACCACATGATTATCTCAACAGATAAAGGAAAGGCCTTCAATGAAATTCAACACTTCTTCATGCTAAAAACACTCAATAAACTAGGTGTTGATGGGACATATCTCAAAATAATAAGAGCTATTACTGACAAACCCACACCAATATCACACTGAATGGGCAAAAGCTGGAAGCATTCCCTTTGAAAACCGGCACAAGACAAGGACGCCCTCTCTCACCACCCTATTCAACATAGTATTGGAAGTTCTGGCTAGGGAAATCAGGCCAGAGAAATAAGAGAAGATGCAAACAAATTGAAAAACATTCCATGCTCATGAATAGGAAGAATAAATATTGTGAAAACGGTCATACTGCCCAAAGAAATTTATAGATTGAGTGCTATCCCCATCAAGATACCATTGACTTTCTTGACAGAATTAGAAAAAACTATTTTAAATTTTATATGGAACCAAAAAAAGCCCACATGGCCAAGACAATCCTAAGCAAAAAGAACAAACAAAAATTCTAAGCAAAAAGAACAAAGCTGGAGTCATCACACTACCTGACTTCAAACTATACTGCAGGGCGATAGTAACCAAAGCAGCATGATATTGGTACCAAAACAGATATATAGACCAATGGAACAGAACAGAGGTCTCAGAAATAACATCACACATCTACAACCATCTGATCTTTGACAAACATGACACAAACAAGCAATGGGGAAATGATTCCCTATTTAATAAATGGTGTTGGGAAAACTGGCTAGCCATATGCACAAAACTGAAACTGGACCCATTCCTTACACCTTATACAAAAATTAACTCAGAATGGATTAAAGATTTAAATATAAGACCTAAAACCACAAAAACCCTAGAAGAAAACCTAGTTTTCTGCTGTTCCAGACATAGGCATGGGCATGGACTTCATGATTAAAACACCAAAAGCCAAAATTGACAAATGGGATCTAATTAAAGAGCTTCTGCACAGCAAAAGAAACTATCATCAGAGTGAACAGGCAACCTACAGAATGGGAGAAAAATTTTGCAATCTATCTATCTGACAAAGGGCTAATATTTAGAATCTATAAGGAACTTAAATATACAAGAAAAACAACCCCACCAAAAAGTGGGCAAAGGATATGAACAGATACTTTTCAAAGAAGACATTTATGCAGCTTTTTTTGATATGAAAAAAATGAGCTCATCATCAGTGGATCAGGGGTCATTAGAGAAATCCAAATCAAAACCACGAGATACCATTTCACACCAGTTAGAATGGTGATCATTAAAAAGTCAGGAAAAAAACAGATGCTGGAGAGGATGTGAAGAAATAGGAGTGTTTTTACACTGTTGGTGGGAGTGTAAATTAGTTCAACCATTGTGGAAGACAATGTGACGATTCCTCAAGGATCTAAACCAGAAACACTATTTGACCCAGCAATCTCATTACTGGGTATATACCCAAAGGATTATAAATCATTTTGTTATAAAGACACATGCACATGTATGTTTACTGCAGCACTGTTCATGATAGCAAAGACTTGAACCCAACCCAAATGCTCATCAGTGTTAGATTGGATAAAGAAAATCTGCCACATGTACACCATGGAATTCTATGCAGCCATAAAAAAGAATGAGTTCATGTTCTTTGCAAGGACATGGATGAAGCCGGAAACCATCATTCCCAGCAAACTAACACAGGAACAGAAAACCAAACACCACGTGTTCACACTGATAAGTGGGAGCTGAACAATAAGAACATATGGACACAGGAAGGGGAACATCACACACTAGGGCCTGTTGGGGGTAGGTGGCAAAGGGAGGGATAGCATTAGGAGAAATACCTAATGTAGATGATGGGGTTGATGGTTGCAGCAAACCACCATGGCACATGTATACCTTTGTAAAAAACTTGCACGTTCTACACATGTACCCCAGAACTTAAAGTATAATTTTTAAAAAAAGAAACTAAAAAAAAAATTATAAAATGGTTCTTAACTATAAAATACTGATATGTGATGGGCAATTCAAAATTTCTTGTTTTCTAGGTTTTAAATAAAATTTAAGGTTACTACAAGTTTAAAATATTTAGTACATTTATATAATTATACATATAAACTTATAAAAATGTATTTTTTTGTTGGTTTTTTTTAATTGCACTTTAAGTTCTGGGGTACGCGTGCAGATCTTGCAGGATTGTTGCATAGGTACACACATGCCATGGTGGTTTGCTGCCTCCATTCCCCCTCACCTACATCAGGCATTTCCCCCAATGTTATCCCTCCCCCAACCTCCCCACCCCTCTCTGTCCCCCCCCAGCACCCCACCCCCCAACAGACCCAGTGTGTGATGTTCTCCTCCCTGTGCCCATGCGTTCTCATTGTTCAACAGCCGCCTATGAGTGAGAACGTGTGGTGTTTGGTTTTCTGTTCTTATGTAAGTTTACTGAGAATGATGGTTTCCAGATTCGTCCATATCCCTACGAAGGACATTAACTCATCCTTTTTTATGGCTGCATAGTATTCCATAGTGTATATGTGCTACATTTTCTTTATCCAGTCTAACATTGATGGGCATTGGGGTTGGTTCCAGGTCTTTGCTATTGTAAACAGTGCCTCAATGAACATATGTGTGCATGTGCCTTTATAATAGAACGATTGTAATCCTTTGGGTATATACCCAGTAATGGGATTGCTGGGTCAAATGGAATTTCTATTTCTAGATCCTACTACAAGTCTACAGTAATCAAAACAGCATGGTATAGACCAGCATGGTATAAACCAAAACAGAGATATAGACCAGTGGAACAGAACAGAGTCCTCAGAAGTAATGCCACACATCTACAGCCATCTGATCTTTGAAAAACCTGACAAAAACAAGCAATGGGGAAAAGATTCCCTGTTTAATAAATGGTGTTAGGAAAACTGGCTAGCCATGTGCATAAAGCAGAAACTGGACCCTTCCTTACACCTTACACTAAAATTAACTCCGGATGGATTAAAGATTTAAACATAAGACCTAACACCATAAAAACCCTAAAAGAAAACCTAGGCAAAAGCATTCAGGATATAGGCATAGGCAAGGACTTCATGACTAAGACACCAAAAGCAATGGCAATAAAAAATGTAATTTTAATTCAAAGTATAAACAGACTAAAATATCCCTTTATTAGAGAGAGAGATGGAATCTTGCTCTGGTGCCCAGGCTGGAGTGTAGTGGCTTGATCTCTGCTCACTGCAACCTCCACCTCCAGAGTTCAAGTGATTCTTGTGCCTCAACTGCCCGAGTAGCTGGGACTACAGCAGCCCACCACAACGCCCAGCTAATTTTTGTACTTTTAGTAGAGACAGGTTTCACCATGTTGCCCAGGCTGGCCTTGAACTCCTGATCTCCAATGGTCCATCCACTTCAGCCTCCCAGTGCTGAGATTACAGGCATGAGCCACCATGCCAAGCCTAAAATATGCTTTTAATTAAAAGATAATTGTGTGTAATTCAGAGGTAATTTTAAGTTTGTATCAAAATATGGATTTAATAAATGTTTTAAAACCAAGAAATTATAAAATATAAAAACATTACAAATATAAAAATTTGTATTTTAAAAGTTTAAAATAATTTTACTTTTAAAAATCTTGTGTAATTTTTCTCAGAATAAAAGAATTGGTTATTTATTAAATGTATAGAAATAAAGTGTCAAAACATGTCAATAGTCTGATTAAGCAGTGACAAGTTTCATAAAAGAAATTTATTTTAAAATTTGTGTGCCATCAAGTTGGCTATAATTTTTCAAAATTATTTATAACTCTAATATTTGATCTTTAATGTTAAAAATACACTAATGCAAAATTAAAATATTTGGTCCTTTATGTAAAAACATGATTTTCTTCAAGTATTGATTTGGTGATAGTAACAAAGCAAATTGTTTTTATTTTTAATCCTAAAATCTGATTTTTTCTTACAGCCACCCTTTAAACTGCAGTTTCTATATCTGCCACATTTCATCCTGAGAGCTACTTAATTTTCTGTTTAGTTGAAAGTGCTGTTTTTATTCAAAAATGGCAATTGCATTTCTTTTTCTGAAGTGAATGAATTGAACCAAAGATAATTTCATTTCTTGAGGTAAACTTATTAAAGTTTCTCAGGCACATCTCTTTGTTTGGGATGACAGCTGTCTCCTCTCCTTTGACCTTTTCATCAACCTCTGTTCCTTTTTTTTGCTTCTCTGCCATTATGACCCTATTCTAAAATTTTTATTTTTAAGACCTACAGAAGGAGTGTATTCCTCCAGTATGACTTTATCCTCTACTCTTGGCTTTTGTTGTGTCTGTTTTGTTCTATGTACCCAGAAAACACATCCCATGCTGTTATGAAGAGCCAGGTAGTCCCTGCTCAAGGTATTAATTCCCTTGTTTACATTCCTCTATAATAGTGTACACTCATAACCCTGGACACATTCCTCCTCTGTCTGATTAACTGAGTATCCTTTTATCAGGTTTGACTTCCAGATTACCTAAATGGGCCTCCCATAAGGAAAAGCACACACACTGAAGAATGTTTTTCTTTACCTTTTTGATAACTGGCCTAAAAAACAAATATCTCATATTTTATCAAGATACTTTCCTATGCAGGCTTATTTAGGTTTTGGGTTACTTAGGAAAACTGAAATTTCCCAGTTCCATGCTCAAGCACACCTTGGATTCTCCAGGCCACCCACTGGATTTTCCTTGGTGCTGGAGTGTGTGCCTGCCACTGGGGGACCTGTAGGCAGACCCGTCCAGTTCAGACGCACCCATCTCACCCACAGTGTCCCTGGGGCTTAGCAAGGCACTCAGACCACTGTGCATTCCACATATCAGCCCATTGCCTAAGGCAACAGAGAGCCTCTCCTAGTAAAAAAGGATCAAGTATCAATCCAACTGCTTTGGCCACTGTCGGCTCTTACCCAATACTGCCATTTACTGGCTTGAAGGTAAATCTGCACAACATGTAAGAGAGTCCATAAAGCTATAGAAGCAAAGATTAAAGACCCTATCTGAGATTCTCTACACTCACGTTCCTGAAGAGAGGTAGAGAAAGAAGAATCAAAAATATTACAAAGAAATAAAAACCCATCTGCAAGAAAAGAGTTACAAAAATTAGAAATGCCAGTGTCTCCAGATGAGAAGAAGCTAGTGCAAGAATTCTGGCACCGTGAAAAATATGAATGTATGACGCCACCAAAAAATTACACTAGCTCTCCAGCAATGGTCCATAAACAAAATGGAAACCCAGAAATTACAGATAAAGAATTCAAAGCATGGGCTGAGCACAGTGGCTTATGCCTATAATCCCAGCTATGTGGGGGGCCAAAGCGGGCAGATCACCTGAGGTCAGGAGTTCAAGACCAGTCTGACTAACATGGAGAAACCCCGTCTCTACTAAAAATATAAAAATTAGCTGGGCGTAGTGGCGCATGCCTGTAATCCCAGCTACTCAGGAGGCTGAGGCAGAAGAATCATTTAAACCAGGAGGTGAAAGTCGTGGTGAGCCAAGATTTCACCACTGCACTCCAGCCTGGGCAACAAGAGCAAAACTCTGTCTCAAAAACAAACAAAAGAATTCAAAGCATGGATTGCAAGGAACCTCAAAAAGGTCCAAGACAAGGTTGAATATCAACAAAAAGAAACTTTTAAAGTGATTCAGGAAGTGAAGGAAGAGATAAACATCTTACCACATAATCAATTAGAGCTTTTGGAATTGATAAACTCACTTAAGAAACCTGCAAATACAATTGAAAGATTTAACAAAGACTAGACCAAGCAGAAAAAAAGAATGTCAGAGCTTGAAAACTGGTCTTTCAAAGTAACCCAGTCAGATAAAAATAAAGAAAACAGCTTTTTTTAAATGGACGGTCTTCAAGAAACATGAGATTATATAAAATGATCAAATCTACAAATTGTTGGCCTTCCTGAGAGAGAAGAAGAAAACGTCAACAACCTGGAAAACATATTTGAGAAAATAAATCAAGAAAATTTCCCTAATCCTGCTAGAAACGTAGATATCCAGATACAAGAAATCCAGAGAACACCTGTGAAATACTGCTAAAAATGTACATCATGAAGACATAGACTCATCCACTATTCAAAGTCAGCACTAAAGAAAACATCTTAAAAGCAGGTGGAGAAAAAGGTTGAACCATGTACAAAGGGAACCTCATTAGGCTCACAGGAGACTTTTCAGCAGAACCCTATAAGCCAGGAGAGATTGAGGATCCAATTCCACCATTGCTAAGGAAAATAAACTCCAACCAAGAATTTTATATCCTGCCAAAGTAAGCTTTTTAAGAAAAAGAGAAATAAAATCATTTACTAGAAAAGTAACCACAATCAAGTAGGCATTATTTCTGGGATGCAAGACTGGTAAACATCCACATTCAATAAATATGATTCACCATGTAAACAGAATTAAAAGCAAAAAATATATACATGATTATCTCAATAGACTCCTGAAAAGCTTTTGATAAAATCCAACATCTCTTCATAATAAAAACCCTCAAGAGGCTAGGCATAGAAGGAACATACCTCAAAATAATATGAAAAACCCACAAAATAATATAAAAAACCTATGAAAAGCCAACATCATACTGAACAGGCAAAAGCTGGAACCATTCCCTTTGAGAACTGGAACAAGACGAGGAGGCCCACTCTCACCACTTTTATTCAGCACAGTATAGGAAGTCCTAGCCAGAGCAATCAGGCAAGAGAAAAACATGAAAGACATCCAGATAGAAGAAAAAGGAATCAAACTATCTCTCTTTGCTAAAAATATGGTTCATACCTGAAAATCCCTAAAGACTCTGCCAAAAAGTTCCTAGACCTGATAAATGATGTCAGTATAGTTTCAGGATATAAAAATCAATGTACGAAAATCAGTAGTACTTCTATACATTAGTAATATTTAAACTGAGAGCAAAATTAAGAATGCAATCCCATTTAAAATAGCCAAACAGGCCGGGCGCGGTGGCTCACGCCTTTAATCCCAGCACTTTGGGAGGCCGACGCGAGTGGATCACGAGGTCAAGAGATCGAGACCATCCTGGTCAACACGGTGAAACCCCGTCTCTACTAAAAATACAAAAAATTAGCTGGGCATGGTGGTGCGTGCCTGTAATCCCAGCTACTCAGGAGGCTGAGGCAGGAGAATTGCCTGAACCCGGGAGGCGGAGGTTGCGGTGAGCCGAGATCGCGCCATTGCACTCCAGCCTGGGTAACAAGAGCGAAACTCCGTCTCAAAAAAATAAATAAATAAATAAATAAATAAATAAAATAAAATAGCCAAACAGAAAAACAAAAATACCCAAAATACATTTAACCAAAGAGGTGAAGGATCTCTACCAGGAGGACTACAAAGCACTGTGAAAAGAAATAATAGATGACATAAACAAATGGAAAAATATCTCATGTTCATGGATTGGAAGAATCAATATCGTTAAAATGGCCATACAGGCCAAAGCAATCTATAGATTCAGTGCTATTTCTATCAAGACACTAATGTACTTTTTCACATAATTAGAAAAAAAAACTACTCTAAAATTCATATGGAATCAAAAAAAGTGCTGAAATAGTAAAAGCAATTTTAGGCAAAATAACAAAGCCAGAAACATCACATTACCTGACTTCAAACCATAACATAAAGCTACAGTAACCAAAACAGCATGGTAGTTGTACAAAAGCAGACACATAGACTAATGGCACAGAATAGAGAACCTAGAAATAAAGCTGCATGTCTACAGCCATCTGATCTTTAACAAAGTCAACTAAAATAAGCAATGAGGAAAGGACACCCTGTTCAATAAATGGTGCTGGGACACTGGCTAGCTATATGACAAAGAATGCAACTGGACTCCTTTTACCACATACAACAATTAACCAAGACAGATGAAATATTTAAAGATAAGACCTGAAACAATAAGAATCTTAGAGGAAAACCAAGGAAACACCATTCTGGACATGAGACAGGAAAGAACATATGACTAGGAAAAACAAAAATTGACAAATTAAACTCAAAACCTTTTAAAGGTAAATAAGAGCTGTTCCTGGCTCCCCTAACACTGAGGCCGCTGCCAGTATCCAAATGGTAGGAGACCTTCTCTGCCCCTTCGAACCCAAACACTGATATGAGCAGTGATTACGGATTTCTTGAGGTCATTACACCAGACTGCCAGCTTGGGCTGGGTCACTGGCTCTCCCTTCAGACCTAAGCTATGGCATCATGCATCATACTAGTGGTACACCTGTTAAGCTTCAGTGTCCTGCCCAGGAAACCTCACCTCTTGTGTCTCCGCATCACCATAGACCCTGCAGACCTCCCTTGACACCTGCTTAGTTTGCAGCAGCCACACACAAAATCCCCTGGGATTCATTTGCTAGACCCAGGGAATTTTGCAGGGTTTCCAGTAGTCTAGCCCTCAGTAAGTGTAGAGTAATTAGAACGTGCTGAATGAAAGGTATCGGGGCGGCCCACCATCATGGTCACATGATAAGACCTCACACAGTATCTTGAGAGTTTCGGTGATGGTAACTCCCAGAGCGTTGAGCGTTAAGGGGTTGGGGGTTTTTCATTTTTCCATTCCTCATCACAGAGCAGAAATGATATATTTTTGTTGTGTGGAGTAACGTTGGTATGCAGCAGAGGAACCTAAACCTTTGGTCTTGTTTCAGAAGCCTAACAGATTGCTAGACAAGAGAAAAGTTTGTAGCAAGGGCTACAAACTTTAGCCACTAAATCTCCTCCGTGGAGCAACCCGCGTTCATCACAATATTAAACATCTTTCGGTAGATTCAGCGCCTTGCACCTCGGGGTCAGCTCATCTGCATGGAAGCTCAGTCTGCCCGCGACCCGAGAATGCAGGGTCTTTGACAGCTCAGGCCTTAGTTCGCCCAGTTACACAAGCCGACTTGCTCAGGCTGCTCTCTCACCGGATAACTCTCTCCACGGCACAGGGCCTCAAAACAGTCGGCTGCGAACCGGAGGAGGTCCTGCGGCTGCGCCAGGATGGCGGCCATCGTAAGTCGCCTCAGCGCGTGGGAAAACTCCGGGGGGATGGTTGGTTGTTCATCTGTCTGAGCCATTGGTTGGTTGATCTCAGGCTCGCTCCCAAACAGGCTGTCTGGCTTCAGGCGACACCTGGCGCCTGACCTCAGGCGAGAGATGTGGGGAGAGATCCAGTGCCTCCCACCCTTGGCAGAAGGAGACCAGCAGAAGCTAGGCGGGGAGGGCAACAGCGGCCAGGGGAACAGCAACTGCGGGGCATGACCGCGTTAGCATTAGGACCGTGAGCGCTCCCACCTTTGCCAGCTTGGAGGTGATGCTGATGCTGCCAATCTGGACACAGCTTGAAAAGCGACATCTGAAACATGACCCAGTTCCCCCTCTGCCTGACCCTGGGGGAGGAGAAGGAACTCAGCAGATATTGGGACCTTGCTTAAATTTGAGGTGATTTCAGTTTAACTTGAACAAAATGAGACTTTGAGGCAAGTGCCAAACTCATGGAGCATGTCTTCATCCATCCTGGATAAAGCTATTGAGTAGATGTTGAGAAATTATTTTTACAAAAGGAATTAAGGGAGGAACGAGACAAATCTTCCTCACAGAGAAATCCAAATAACGTAAGTCAATACAACCCCGTCCAAGAGGTGGAGCTTAATATCTCTTTTTCTCTCCTCCCTATATAAGAAGAGGAGAAGAAAAGCAGCTGTATGATGGAGAGACCTGGCAGCTGCCACCTCAGCCAAGTGATCAAGGTCAACACCATCTGGGAGGCAGGAGTCTGGAGAGATGAGAAAGATGCTTCACCTCAGGTCTTCCTGGGAACCATCACCTCAGGATCCTCATGTGAAAAGCATCAGACTGACAATAGGTGGACATCCTGCAGAAAACCTGACCGGTACTCCGCAGAAGTTAAGGATATGACACAGGGAGAGATGGAAGGAAGCTTTGACCTGAGAAGTCTGTAAGAAAATAACAACGTAGAATCCTAGAGCAGACCTTGTAACAGAAAGACACCACTGTAAAGTTGTGAAATCTGAGTAAGGTCCAGGATTAACAGTAAGGTACTCAGGTTGGTTTCTTAGTTTTGATGAACGTCCTGTGGTATTGGAAGATGTTCGATTTAAAGTGTGAGGTATATGGAAACTCTTTGGGATGCTTTTATAAATCTAAAATGTTCTAAAACCTTGAATAATTAGCCTTTGAATAATTAGTATAACACTGGGAAGCCATACTATACCAAGGGGGACCTTATGAGACTATCTAAAATGACAGGAAGGAATTATTGTATCACTGAAGTTGTTTTATATTTTACTATCTCCTGCCAACTCTCCTCCAAAATAATTCTGTGCTAATCCATTGCATCTGGTGGGAAGATGCAGTGGACTTGGCTGCCCCAGGTATGGTCAATGAGAATGTACTTTCTGTGAAGAATCTTAAAACAATAAAAATCGAATCAAATGCTGAATCGATCAAGTGGAAGAAAGGATATCGGAGACTGAGGATTAACTAAATGAAGTAAAGCATCAAGGCAAGATTAGAGAAAAAAGAATAAAAAGAAACAAACAAAGCCTCCAAGAAATATGGGACTATGTGAAAAGACCAAACCTACATTTGATTGGTGTACCTGAAAGTGATGGAGAGAATGGAACCAAGTTAAAATACTCTTCAGGATATTACCCAGGAAAACTTCCCCAGCCTAGCAAGGCAGGCCAACATTCAAATTCAGAAAATACGGAGAACACCACAAAGATACTCCTCAAGAAGAACAACCCCAAGACACATAATTGTCAGATTCACCAAGGTTGAAATGAAAGAAAAAATGTAAGGGCAGCCAGAGAGAAAGGTCGGGTTACCAACCAAGGGAAGTGTTATCAGACTAACAGCAGAGCTCTCTGCGGAAACCCTACAAGCCAGAAGAGAGTGGGGGCCTATATTCAATATCCTTAAAGAGAAGAATTTTCAACCCAGAATTTCATATCCAGCCAAACTAAGCTTCCTAAGTGAAGGAGAAATAAAACCCTTTACAGACAAGAAAATGCTGAGATTTTGTGATGATCAGGCCTGCCTTACAAGAGCTCCTGAAGAAAGCACTAAATAAGGAAAGGAAAAACCAGCCACTGCCAATAACATACCAAATTGTAAAGACCATTGACACTATGAAGAAACTGCATCAACTAATGGGCAAAATAACCAGCTAGCATCATGATATCAGAATCAAATTCACATAGAACAATATTAACCTTAAATTTAAATGGACTAAATGTCCCAATTAAAAGACACAGACTGGCAAACTGGATAGAGTCAAGACACATCCATGTGCTGTATTCAGGAGACCCATCTCATGTTCAAGGACACACATAGGCTTAAAATAAAGGGATGGAGGAAGATTTAACAAGAAAATGGAAAAAAAAAAAAAAAGAAAAGCAGGGGTTGCAGTCATAGTTTCTGATAAAACAGACTTTAAATCAACAAAGATCAAAAAAGACAAAGAAGGGCATTAAATAATGGTAAAGGGATCAATGCAACAAGACCTTACTATCTAAAATATATATGCACCCAATACCTGAGAACATAGACTCACAAAGCAAGTTCTTAGGGACCTACAAAGAAACTTAGACTCCCACACAATAATACTGGGAGACTACTGAGTACCAGCTCAGCCAGGAGACCCCCACCCAGGTGGTGCTGAAGGCAATGAGAGGCAGACACCCAGAACAACAAAGTGGGTCTATCTGGGGCGCCAGCAGCCTATCGAGTGGAGACCCTCAGGGGCTGACAACATTCCAGGCTGAAGGCCCCAAGTAGACTCTGACAAACTAAAAGATACTCTCCACAAGGGAGCCACAGGGGCAGGGTAAACTTACTGTTTCTCAACATCTTCCCCCTTTTTTGTTATAACAAAGCTAGGTAAGCAAGCACAGCTTTAACCTGGTGAACCGTTTCTCAGAGAATTCTGGATCTACACCTGCAGACTTCACAGAAACAAAACAGATTAATAACATAATCACAACAGCAATCAGATCCTCCAAGTGTTTTCATCCAAATTTTAGCGCTGCCAATCCATCAGCAGCTCTCCCAAACACCTCGGAGTCTGACTAACTGCCTACTCTTACATTTATTCCTTAAGGAATTGGGACCCAGAAATCTTTTGAGAAATGGGGCAGAGGTCATTCTTCTGTAAATACTTCCTGCTGAAAAAGGGCATCGAGGGTCTTCTGGGTCCCCCCTCCTTGCTTGCTGTCTAAAGGCCTTTCCAGGTGATTTTTTTTTTCTCTCTCCTGATTATGTTCAGTCTCATTACACCTTTACAATTAATGAAGTCTATCTGCAACTTTCCCACCACCACAAGACATGGGGGGTTTAACACAGTTCTGAATCTAAAGAGCTTTTATTTCTTCTAAACTTCTAATGAATGTAGGGTCCAGCCCTACAGGGTCCTGTAAGCCCCTCCCAGCTGGTGTGGAGACAAGAAACTGTGAAAATAGACACAAGACACAGAGATAGAGAAAAGAGCTTGGGCCCAGGAGTCCACTGCCAACCAAAATGCGGAGTCCAGCAGTGGCCCCGAGTGCCTGGACACTCTGACTTTTATTGAGTACAAAACAGGGGGAAGGGTAAGTAGGGTGAAGTAATGGTGGTCAGTGATAGGGTCAGGTAAAATCAAGTGTCGTGGAGACAGTGGCTCAGGATTTTCAAGAGGCCGAGGTGAGGAGAAAACTTAAGGCATCAGCACTTTTTTCATACTTGTCAAGAAATAACAAGGTCGCTAAGATTTATGTTACTAATTCTTATCTTTTGAGAAAGAGAGGAACCAGGTGCAGAAACAGAATATGAAAGTGGACATGGAAGTGACCACTGAAGCGCAGCATCACATAGAGACAGTTAAGCCCCCGGATGTCTACAGGCCTCCCTGACAGCTGCCAGGCCTACCACAAGAGCTTGGAAGAGCGGAGTTTTCTCTTAACTCCCCCGAGGAAGGAGGCGTCTTGGCCATCTTGGACACCTTCCCTAGCTGGCTAAACAGCAGGCACTTAGCCAGCACTGGTGCTGCCGCAGCGCCGAGATGCCCTCCAGCAGCCCTTATGTGGGCGTGACAGAGGACTTAGAGCATCTTGCCTTAGGGTCACCTCTTTTTCCAATGCCACTTCAGTCCCATACTTCTTAACCTGAGACTTATTAGAAGATTAAATATCATTTTATATATATATATATACACACATATTTATGATTACATGTGAATAGCTATATGATTATGATTATATGTAGGAATAACTATGTAACTATATCTCTAATTCTTTTCCAATTATATATTTATATGAGAGCAGATTGAGGCCTCACACCCTTGCCTCGGCTTCTGCGGGGTTTTCCTCCCACAAATGAATAAGAATTAGGGCCTGATTCTCTATTATATTTTCCTTCCTAGACTTTTATTGGTTTTAGGGCCATGGGTATTTTTCAAAGTTTCTTTGTATTCAGCTCTTAACATTGGCCATACTATTTTTGGTCATGGTTCTATTAATCCCCCATCTCTCCAGACAATAGAGTTGTTAATCTCAGTATGCATAAATTCTAAATAATTGTAGTTCTTTATCCACCATCTGAATTCCATGTTACTACAAGTACTTCCATGTAGTACAAGAGGACTGACCGGTGCAATCAATGCTAAGTATCCCCTTAGGGGACCAAGAATCAATAATAATTCCATAGGAATTGTTGGCGCAGCACCTCAGCCTCTACCACAACACAATCTCTCCAGATTAATGTTTTTAACTTAGGGGACCATTCTTTACTTCATCTGTATTCAGGTTTTGATGGCCGAAACATTGTTTTCCCTAGATGATTACAGAAAATACTAAGGCCAGAGATCATATGTCAATAAAGGAAGGAACGAATACATGCCCCCCAAAAAATAAAAATAAATAATAACAAAGAATACATGCCCAATATGTGAAACTCTTTTACTTCTACCCCAGCTCCAGAAAGACTCACTTTAATGGTGGTAACCGTCGTCATAACTACCATAACAGGCTCTCCTGCTTTCTCCAGGTTTTCCTCCGCTACTTGTGAAAGCTTCTTAATTTGACCCCAAGTCCTTGTGATGTTTGGCGTGTTCTCCTTGTGGGAACAGTACTCCACCTTGATGTTAGTCTCGCCATCTCTGTGACTCGGGGGTCCTCTGCAAGTCTCTTTTTTGGTATCTGGTTCACAGTATGGCTTTACATGTCTGGATGGTACCCACACTGGTTGCTGATTTGGACCTGAAGAAACCCAAGCAAATCCTCTCCCCTAGGTTATTACGTTACCGCTTTCCCAATTTTTTGTGAGTGGATATCCACACCAGAACAATTGCCCTAAGTTCTCTTCCCCAGGTTGCTTTATCCCCTTGGCAGGCTTAAAAAATTCAAAGCCAGCAACGCCAGACTGCATTTGTGGGGTTCTATATTCTTTGTCCACTCCTTGTTGTTTCCATAGCTGCTGTTTAAGGGAAAGGTTCATTCGCTCCACAATGGCCTGTCCTTGAGCTCATAATTGGAGAAGGCAAACCGGGCTGTAAAGTTCCCATGGGTTGTACCACGGCATTGATTACTTCAAGGTTTGTTAACATTCTCCATTTCCCTGATTTCGTTTTTGTGACAAAAACAGGAGAATTCCATGGCGAAAATATGGGAGCAATGTCCTTTTTCTAATTGTTCAGTAACTGAATTTTCCAAAGCCTCCAGCCTTTCTTCTGTTAGCAGCCATTGCCCTATCCATATAGATTTATTTGTCATCCATTTCAAAGCGATAGGCTCTGGAGGCTTAACAATGGCCATCATCAAAAAGAATATCCTAAGTCCTGATGAGAATTTTGTCCTTTAATTTCTAAAGATTCCCTTGGACTCTGCAAATTTTTTCCAATCCCATCCCACACATAGCCCTTATCCTGCATCATTTGGTGGCCTGAGGGACTATATGATTTTTCAGGTATTAAAACCTGAGCTTCCCATTGCTGTAACAAATCTCTTCCCCATAAGTTAACAGGGGTTTGCATTACAATAGCCTGAATAGTTCCAGGCTGGCCCTCAGGCCCCTTGAAGGTTAAAATGCAACTGCTTTGATGCTCTTCAGAGGCCTGTCCTACTCCAAGCACATTGAACTGAGCATTTTCCATGGGCGAAGAAAGTGGCCAATGTTGGAAAGAAATAATCGAAACATCTGCTCCAGTACCTACCAATCTTTTAAATTTGTTTCCCTGAATCGTAATCTCACATGTAGGACGTTTACCAGTAATTTGATTTACACAATATACTGCTCTGTCTTACCTGGTTGTACCTCCAAATCCTCTTGTTCTTTTAGTTTCGCTTTTTCCTATTTTCTCGTATTGCATAACTAAAAGCTGTGCTATGTGTTCCCCAGGCTCAGCATTCCAAGGAATGGAGCAGACACTACAATCTGAATTTCCCCTATAAAGTTCGCATCAATAACTCCTGTATGAATTTTAACTCCTTGAGCAGTAAGACTAGATCTTCCTAGAAGTAAACCTACGATTCCAGGGGGTAAAGGGCCACAAAATCCTGTATATATTTTTTGCAGTTGCTCTCCTCGCAAGGTGCTTACTGAGAGCTGCGCAAATCTGCTGTGCTCCCAGCTGTGACGGGGAACAAGCATTGTATAGGGATGAGGAAATAGCTCGTACTGGACAGACCCCAGTTTGGATCAGGGCCTGAGATGGACCCCTCAACCCATTTCCCTACATCAGATTTCATTCCTTGTCAAATTTTGAATGACATTGATTTGCCCAATGCCTTCCTTTTCTAGATCTGGGACATACCCCAGGCTCAGTACCCTTTTGCTTTAAAATACGTAAAGGCTTTATTTTTTGTCTTTTCCTGCATTCCTTTCCTGTATGACCTTTTTTCCCACAATTGTAACACTCTCCAGGAAAAACCACATCCTTTTTAAGTCCAGCCATAGCTTGTGCCAGCAAAGTAGCTTTATGCAAATTTCCCCCATTCCATCACATGCCTTGATGTAATCTACCAAGTGAACTTTCCCTTTAAGTGGCCGCAAAACATCCGGGCATTCAGAATTAGCATTGTCAAATGCTAAGAAGCATAAAACAATATCTTGAGCCTCTGTGTCTGATACGGCCTTTCTCACAGCTTCTTGCAATCGAGTTATAAAGTCGGCCTATGGCTCTTTCGGCCCCTGCTTAACAGCTCTAAAGAAAGGGTTTTCGGCCGGGCGTGGTGGCTCAAGCCTGTAATCCCAGCACTTTGGGAGGCCGAGTCGGGTGGATCACGAGGTCAAAAGATCGAGACCATCCTGGTCAACGCGGTGAAACCCCGTCTCTACTAAAACTACAAAAAATTAGCTGGGCATGGTGGCGCATGCCTGTAATCCCAGCTACTCAGGAGGATGAGGCAGGAGAATTGCCTGAACCCAGGAGGCGGAGGTTGCGGTGAGCCGAGATCGCGCCATTGCACTCCAGCCTGGGTAACAAGAGCGAAACTCTGTCTCAAAAAAAAAAAGAAAGGGTTTTTTCCCCACTTCCTGATGTAATTTTTATCCCAAGCTCTTAAACATACTTTCCTAATTTGCTCTATAACTAAATCGGCCACAGTAGCTTGTGCCTGCAAAGAAGCCCCTGCACGAGTCCCTGTATGCTGTTCCATGGCAATATTAATCGCAGGCTAAACATTAACATCCATATTTGCTTGAATATTAGCCTCGGCAGTCCACCAGGTCTTAAACTGTAAAAACTGAGAAGGCAATAAAGTTTGGGTTAGAGAATCCCAGTCTATTGGAATCAGCCGGTAAGAAGTAGCTATGTTCTTTAATAATCCTAGCACAAACAGAGATCCAGGCACATACTGGCTGATGGCCTGTTTAAACTCCTTCAGCAATTTGAAGGCAAAGGGCTGAAAAGCAACCCGTACTTGCCCCTACTGATCTTGACAGTGTACAACAACTGGAAATTGCTTTGCCTCCAAATCTCTTTTCTCACTTGCTGAATTCTGGCTTGAATGAAACCAGTTACCGTATTACACACCGCAACAGGAGCAGCCAATTTCATTCTTGAGGTAGCTTCCAACTCCTTTAATGGCGAAATATTGGGAGAATCTGGCTGTCCTTCGACAAGATACTGAGTGGGGGGCTGACAGGCACAGCCTTTCCTCATTTGACTTCTCATTTTTTTGTTCTATAATTTCTTTACGTACTTTCCTCTCCTGAATTTTCTCCTGAATCCTTCTCATCTTTTGTCTGAAACAGCTCCAGGGTGGAATGCACCAAAGCCCAAATAGACCACACTGGAATATAAATATCCTTTACTCCTTTTCTTTGTACCTTCCTTAAAGTAGTACCCACGTTTCCCCATTCTTCTATGCTCAATGCTCCCTGCTCAGGGAACCAGGGACAAAATTCCTCAACCACATCAAAAACTGTGTTAAGCTGTCAGTACCAGCTTCAGTTTCTCCTCTTACAAGCAGCTGACAAAGCAAACCAGAACAAGCTTCTCGCTTGCTCAACCCTTGTCCCATGTAACCCCAATATTACCAAGGTCCCCTAGCTCACCCTAGGAGATTTTTTCAAGAGCTCTCTGGCTAATTCCAAGCTCCCCCACCTAACCCTGGGAGATTTTTTCAAGAGTTCTGAGGCTAATTCCGAACTCCCCAACTTACCCTGGGGATTTTTTGCAAGAGTACTCAGGAAACCTTCAGCTTAGCCTCTCCTCTCTCCATTGCTCAGGCAACTCTTCATCCCAGTTCGAGCCTCACGTCTGGGTCCACATACCAAGTACCAGCTTGGCCCGGAGACCACCACCCAGGTGGCACTGAAGGCAATGAGAGGCAGACACCCAGATAGAACAGCAGAGTGGGTCTATCCGGGGCGCCAGCAGCCTATTGAGCTGAAAGCCTCAGTGGTTGACAGCATTCCAGGCTGAAGGCCTCGAGCACATTCTGACTCACGTATTTATTCTCTCTTAACAGGTTATCATTATTAATAAACAGGTGTTCTCTATTTACTCATAACTCAAAAATGTTCCAAGTAGACAGCTGTTACCTGCTTACCACTAATTACAAACTAAAGCTATTCTCCACAAGGGAGCCAGGGTGGCAGGGTAAACAATGTTTCTCAACAGGAGACTTTAACAACCCCACTGCCAATATTAGACAGATCGAGACAGAAAATTAACAAGGATATTCAGGACTTGAACTCAGCTCTGGACTAAGAGGACCTAATAGACAACATCTACAGACCTCTCCACCCCAAATCAACAGAATATACATTCTTCTCAGCACCACATCGCACTTATTCTAAAATCAACCACATAATTGGAAGTAAAACACTCCTCAGCAAATGCAAAAGAACAGAAATCATAACAAATAGCCTCTCAGACCACAGTGCAATCAAATTAGAACTCAGGATTTAAAAACTCACTCAAAACCGCACAATTACATGGAAACTGAACAATCTGCTCCTGAATAACTACTTGGTAAATACCAAAATTAAAGCAGAAATAAATAACTTTCTTGAAACCAATGAGAACAAAGATACAATGTACCAGAATATATGGGACACAGCTAAAACAATATTTAGAAGGAAATTTGTAGCACTAAATGCCCACAGGAGAAAGCAAAGGGTGTCTAAAATTGACATTCTAACATCACAATTAAAAGAACTAGAGAAGCAACAGCAAACAAATTCAAAGTCTATCAGAAGACAAGAAATAACTAAGATCAGAGGAGAACTGAAGGAGATAGAGACATGATAAACCCTTCAAAAATCAAAGAATTCAGCAGGTGGTTTTTTTGAAAACATTAAAAAAACAGATGGACTGCTAGACAGACTAAAAAAGAAAAAAAGAGAAGAATCAATTAGATACAATAAATGATAAAGGGAATATCACCACTGGTCCCACAGAAATACAAACTACTATCAGAGAATACTATAAACACCTCTATGCAAATAAACTAGAAAATGTAAAAGAAATTGATACATGTCTGGACACATACACCCACCCATGATTAAACCAGAAAAAAGTCAAATCCCAGAATATACCAATAATAAGTTCTGAATTTGAGGCAGTAATTAATAGCCTACCAACCAAAAACAGCCCAGGACCAGATAAATTCACAGCTGAATTCTACCAGATGTAAAAAGAGTAGCTGCTACTATTTCTTCTGAAACTATTCCAAACAATAGAAAAAGAGGGACTTCCTCTCTACCTCATTTTATGAGTCCACCATCATCCTGATACCAAAACCTGGCAGAGACACAACAAAAAAAGAAAATTTCAGGCCGATATGCCTGATGAACATCGATGCAAAAATTCTCAATAAAATACTGGCAAACCAAATCCAGCACCACATTAAAAAGCTTATCCACCACAATCAAGTCAGCTTCATCCCTGGGATGCAAGGCTGGTTCAACATACACAAATCAATACATGTAATTCATCACATAAACAGAACCAGTGACAAAAACCACGTGATTATCTCAATAGATGAAGAAAAGGCCTTTGATAAAATTCAACACGCCTTCATGATAAAAACTCTCAATAAATTAGGTATTGATGGAAAATATCTCAGAATAAAAAGTGCTAGTTATGACAAATCAACAGCCAATATCATACCGAATGGGCAAAAGCTAGAAGCTTTCCCTTTGAAAACTGGGAAAGACAAGGATGCCATCTCTCACCACTCCTATTCAACATAGTATTGAAAGATCTGTCCAGGGCAATCAGACAAGACAAAGAAATAAAGGGTATTCAAATAGGAGGAAAGGAAGTCAAATAGTCTCTGTTTGCAGATGACATGATTGTATATTTAGAAAACCCCATCATCTCAGCCCAAAATCTCCTTAAGCTGATCAGCAACTTCAGCAAAGTCTCAGGATACAAAATCAACATGCAAAAATCCAACACTGGGGATTATAATTGCACATGAGATTTAAGTGGGAACACAGATCCAAACCATATTGCTCGCAGATATTACAAAACAGTTACACACTTGAAACTAAAAAGCAACTAGGTGACAACTGCTATTAAGTTGGGAACAACATTAACATTTAATGTAAATACATTAAATGTTCCACTTAAAATACATAGATTGGTGGAATGGATTTAAACATAATCCAATCATATTCTGTTTACAGAAAACTCACCTATACTTAGATAAAACAGACCTTATATCAACAACAGTAAACAAAGGCAAAGAAAGTCATTATATGATGATAAAGAAATCCATTTGACAAGAAAATATCAATTACATGATGATAAAGGAATCAATTCGACAAGTATATAATCCTAACTATATACACGTCAAACCAGAGCACTCATATTAAAAAACAAATGCTACTAGACCTATGAAAGAATATAATGAGAAATATATTCATGGAGGGAGGTCTTGAACACCCTGTTGACAGCACTGTACAGATCACTGAGACAGAAAATAAGAAAGAAACACTGGACATAATCGTGCTCTAGATCAAAGGGACCTAACAGCTATTTATAGAACATTCTACACAACTGCAGAATAAACACACTTCTCATCAGTGCATGGAATATTTTCTAAAATGCACTATATGTTAAGCCAGAAAGCAAGTCTCAATAAATGTTTAAAAATCAAAATCCTATCATGTGGGATTACATCAAACTCAAAACCTTCTGCAAAGCAAAGAAACAATAAAAAATAAAAATAAGGCTGGGTACAGTGGCTCACACCTGTAATCCCAGCACTTTGGGAGGCTGAGGCAGGCAGATCACCTGAGGTCAGGAGTTCGAGACCATCCTGACCAACACAGTGAAACCCCATCTCTACTAAAAATACAAAAATTAGCCAGGTGTGGTGGCATATACCTGTAATCACAGCTACTCAGGAGGCTGAGGCATGAGAATCCCTTGAACCCGGGAGGTGGAGGTTGCAGTGGGCCAAGATCATGCCAGTGCACTCCAGCCTGGGTGACAGAGTGAGACTCCATCCCCAAAACAAACAAACAAACAACAACAACAAACACAGTAACCTTAATTGATCCCTCAAATATCCATTCTATCCTTTTTTGTTTTTTCCCCTAAATGTCTTTGTAGACCTTCATGCAGTGCAGATTATCTACTTACTTTTTAATGCAAAGAACTCAGAACTGAATACATTCTCCCAAGTATTTGATCAGTAAGAAAGAGGTCACATCTATTACTCCCTGTCTTCTAAGGCAGCCAACAGTCTCATCTTTCTGGCTGTCACTTCATACTAGTATTTCATACTTAGCTTCTGGTGGACTAAAAGCTCAACTTCTCCCATGCTCCTCCTGATCACTCCAACCCATTAGAGATCTCCACACACTTCCCTTTTATTTAAGCATCTGTATAATTCTCTATCTCTTTCCTTATTAGTGTCCATATTTCTCTTCCAGGGTGTAAATTTTTCACCATCTGCCCCATGTTTCTGTTCCTCTCTTCAGTAACTTTCCTAATAATTTCCAATTTTGATACAGAGTGCATTGAATCTGTAGTTTGCTTTGGGCAATATGAACATTTTAACAATATTACTCTTCTAATTCATTAACATGAAATGTCTTTTCATTTATTTGTGTTTTCTCTACTCCAAAACAACATAATACACATTCTTATCATCTTCAGTGGCACATACTCTAAAATCGACCAGTCGGCCATAAAACAATTCTCCACAAATTTAAAAAGAAAACAAAATCATACCAACCACACTCTCAGACCATAACACAATAAAAATAGAATAAAATAATAACAGCACTCAAAACTATAAAATTACATGGAAATTAAACAACCTGCTACTGAATGATTTCTGGGTAAATAATGAAATTAAGGCAGAAAGCAAGAAATTATTTGAAACTAGTGAGAAAAAAGATATAATCTACCAAAATCTCTGGGACATGGCCAAAACAGTGTTAAGTGGAAAGTTTATAGCACTAAATGCCCACATTAGAAAGCTAGAATCTCAAATTAACAACCTAATGTTGCACCTTGAGGAGCTAGAAAAACAAAAGCAAACCAAACTCAAAGCCAGCAAGAGACAAGAAATAATTAAAATCAGCACTGAACTAAATGAAATTCAGATGCGAAAAACCATACAAAATCTCAATGAAACCAGAAGTTTATATTTGAAAGAATAAGTAAGATTGATAGTCCACTACATAGACTAATAAAGAAAAAAAGAGAGAAGATCCAAATAAACACAATCAGAAATGACAAGGGGACATTACCACTGACCCAACAGAAATATATTTAAAAAAAAAAAGAACCCTCAGACAAAATAACGAACACCTCTGTGCACACAGGTTGGAAAACCTACTACAAGTGGCTAAATTCCTGGAAACAAACACTCTCCCATGATTGAACCAGGAAGAAATTAAAAATCTGAACAGACCAATAAGAAGTTCCAATATTGAATCAGTAATAAAAAGCCTATCAACCAGATAAAGCCCAGGATCAGAAGGATTCACAGCTGAATTTCACTGGGTGTATAAAGAAGAGCTGGTGTCATTCCTGCTGAAACTATCCAAAAAACTGAAGGGGAGGAACTCCTCCCTACCTCATTCTATGAAATCAGGATCATCCTGATACAAAAACATGTCAGAGACACACAAAAATGGAAAACTTCAGGTTAATATCCTTAAAAAACATAGATGGAAAAATTCTCAACAAAATACTAGCAAACCTAATCCAGCAGCACAGCAAAAATGTAATCCACCACTATCAAGTAGGGTTTATTCCTAGGATGCAAGGTTTATTCAACATATGCAAATCAGTAGGTGTAATTCATTACAGAAACAGAACTAAAAACAAGAACCATATGATAACAATATATGCAGAATATATTGGGAGTCATCCACCTGGTGGGAGGGCGGATGGATGACTACAAAGGGGACACACAACGTAATGACAGGATAACAAAACTGTTCTATTTGGTACTGGAGTAATAAATACGTAACTCATACATTTGTCAAAACCCATAGAACCATACATCAATAAAGAGTGAACTTTAATATATATAAAATTTTAAAAATTAAACAGGATGTTGGCAGAATTCCAGGATGAAATGCAGACTGTGAGGAAGAATCTAACTATATTACAAATCTATTACACAATCTCACTGAAGATGATGAAGTGGTAGGGGAAGGAGTTCAATGAAATAACTTTGGAAAATGCTGTTTTGATAGGAAAACATAAGGTTAAAAACAAAAGGAATTGTACACAAACACTATACTCCAGTTGATAAATTTCTCATGAGAAGACAGGTTAACGATTCTGAATCTGCTTTGCGTGTATGACGGGATTATAAATAAATGGATGGTGGCTGGGGAGAGCCAGGTTTCCATCGAAGAAAATTACAGATGATAAGAAAGGAAGACTAGAATGAATCTCATGGAACTGGATTAGAGCTGGAGATATCAGTATTAATTCATGCTTAGCTGAAGATATAGATGGGAAGATAGATACAGAAATAATTCTAGACGTGCATATACTATGGGTATTGTGATGGTTAATACTGAGCGTCAACTTGATTGGATTGAAGGATGCAAAGTACTGATCCTGGGTGTGTCTGTGAGGGTGTTGCCAAAGGAGATTAGCATTTGAGTCAGTGGGCTGAGAAAGGCAGACCCACCCTTAATCTAAGTGGGTACTATCTAATCAGCTGCCAGCACAGCCAGGATATAAAGCAGGCAGAAAAATCTGAAAAGGCTAGAGTGGCTTAGCCTCCCAGCCTACATCTTCTCCTGTGCTGAATGCTTCCTGCCCTTGAACATCAGACTTCAGGTTCTTCAGCTTTGGGCCTCAGACTGGTTTTTTTCTCCTCAGCTCCTCAGATGAGTCTGCATGATCTGCAGACACACCACCCAAAATTGGACAACTGCAGCACCACAGCCCCCTTCTAGGACATTCCTGAAGGACAGGAAGTCTGTTAGCTAATTCACTGCATCAGACTGACCTGTAAGTGTGTGTGACTTAAGGTCTTCGTGGCCTTAGGTCTTATATATAATTTGGTATCTTATTGTCACAGAGCCCATTTTGTTAATCCAGTTGTCTCTATTTTATTATTAATGCTGGGCAGTTGTTGCTAAACTCCAAAAGGGAGGAATTGCACCTGAGGCATGTCTAACTTCTCAGCCCATCATGGCCAGATATTTGTTTTTTAGGTTTCTCTGCAGTCCCCTTAGCCAAAAGGGGTTCATTCAGTCAGACGGGAGGCTTAGGATTTTGTTTACAACTGACAGTTTATTTTCAATCCTGTTTGTGTATCAAGAAGCATGGAAAGAGTTTATGGTTTTTGTTGTTGTTTTTTAAATAAAAATGAATACCTAGGTCCCATCACGTACCTGATGAGACCAGAGGGGTCAACATCAAGACTCAAGCACAGCGACAAAGAACCGTGAAGAATAGGATGGGTAAAGAATTTTTGTTTTCTCAGTTGAAAATGCAAGTTCTTTGCAATTGTATGAAGGGGGACTCATGAAGGCTTAAGAGGAAAAGTTTGAAATCATTGCCACCAAAGATGTAAAAACAAGTCAGGTGACAAAAAAGTCTACCATGCATCTCCAAGAGCCCACTTGAAGGCAGAAAGCAAGAGTTTGTAGTAGAATCAATCAACATTTCAACAGCCAGAAGGAAGAGAGGGAAGGCACTAATGAGTTTCCAAAGGATTGGATGTAAGGCAGGCACTGAAGGATGTCCTGATGGGCAAGTATATTCATCATTTCCCAAGGTGGCATAACAAACTGGGTGGCTTAAAACAATTGAAACTTATTGTCAAACCTGTTTTGGCGGCTAGAAATCATAAACCAAGATGTTGATGGGGCCATGCTTCTAAGGGAGGGTTCTTCCTGGCCTCCGCCAGCTTCTGGTAGCCCCAGGTACTCCTTGGCTTGTGACAGCATAACACCAGTCTCTGCCTCCATCTCCCAGAGCCTCTTTCATGTTGTTTCCATCTGGCATTTTTCTGTGTGTGTGGGCATGAATGTGTGAACGTGTACATTAATTTCTTTCTTTTTATAAGGACATCAGTCATGCTGAATTAGAGCCTACCCAAATGACCTTATCTTGTTTACATCTGCAAACATCCCAATTCCAAATAAGGTCATATTCACAGGTAGCGCTTCAACATATCTTTTTGAGGAACATAATTCAACCTGTAACAGCAAATTATCCTGGGAAGTTGAGAACTCAGTAGAAATTGTTGAATCAGGGGGCTGCTCAGGCTGAATAGGAAGACAAGATGGCTGAGATATAAGAAGGGGAGGAGGGGAGTTAGAGAAGATGCTGTAAGTTGTGTAAGAATCCTCACTACTACCATTCAACCCGGCAATCCCATTATTGGGTATATGCCCAATACCCAAAGGCATCATTCGACTATAGAAGCATATGCATATATATATTCATTGCAGCACTATTCACATTAGCAAAGACATGGAATCAACCTAAATGCCCATCAACAGTAGATTTGATAAAGAAAATGTAGTACATATACACCATGGAATACTATGCAGCCATAAAAAAGAGATGTCTTTTGCAGCAACATGGGTGGAACTGGAGGCCATTATCCTAAGCAAACACAGGAACAGAAAACCAAACATTACATGTTCTTACTTATAAGGGGAAGCTAAATTTGAGCATCCATGGCCACAAAGAAGGGAACAATAGACACCAGGGCCTACTTGAGGGTAGAGGGTGGAAGAAGGTGAGTATCAAAAAAGTACCTATTGGGTACTAAGCTTACTACCTAGGTAATGAAATAATATGTACACCAAACCGCTGTGACATGCAATTGATCTATAGAACAAACCTGTATGTGTTCCCCTGAAACTAAAATGTAAGTTTAAAAAAATCCTCATTAAATTATTGCCTGAAAGTCTTTATTGAAAATCTGGAAGAAAATACATTAAAATGTTAGTAGTGCATAACTTTAATTTTTATACTTTTTTATCTTATAAACTTTCTACAATAAGTACAGGACTTTATATAAGAGAAAAGCAATCACTATTTTAAAAAATAACTATCCAGTAACTGCCACAATCTCCTGAGTCCAGACAATCTAGAGCAGAAGGGTAGAGTGAGGAAAACATACACAGGATAAAAAAAAATATGTAACAAAATCAAAGCCTGAAACAAAGATCAACATCCAGTTTAAGTTTCTGAATAAAGGGAGAGTAGACAGGAGCATGGGCCTTCATCTCAGACAAATCTGGATTTTAATCCCAACGCTGCCATTTTCCAGCTAGCCAAAAATGAGCTAGTTACTCCATAAAGAGTTCAGTTTTCTCATTTGTACAAATAGGATTTTACTTTCCATCTCACTGAGTTGTGATGAGAGTCATATGCAATAGTATAGGAAGAGGCTAGCAAAAGGTATTTAACAAGCATTCCAACATTCTCATGATGACATGAATAACCCTGCACATACAATATAGGTACTTGATAAATACACAGCACAGTTAATAGTTGAGGGCAGAGACATGGTTGGGAAGAGAGGGACTGCAACATGGGCAGAGTGGGGGGAGATTCCCACAATTTTCTTTCTTTTTTTTTTTTTTTGAGGTGTAACATCAGTCTTTAATGCTGTCACGCTGTATTGACAAGTCACATACTTGGTCCCATGTTGGCAGTGGCAATTTACAATGAGTCTAAAGGTCTGAGCACCAGATTGGTGTCCAGGAACAGACATTTGTTCCAACTCCTCCTCCCTCCCCAAGATTTCTTCAGAATTTCATTATGGCCCTATACAGAGAGCAGTGACTGCTAGGGACTGGTTTTATTTGAGTGTACACCAACTATACACTGATTATAAAAACATATTTACAGACATTCACAGTGCTCCTGTAATCACAAGCAAAGACCCTTTTATCAAAAGGGATTATTCTAGCGCTGTGCAAAATTCAAAAGGATCAGATCCCTTTGAAAGAGTCCATAGTCTATCAAACAAAAAATTACCTAGGCGACTGGTTAGCCCCAGTGTGCTGAGACTGCCTTACAGAAATGCAAAGAGTGTGACCCATAAAGTGGACACATTCAGCTTCTCTAGAGCCAGAGGTCTGGAGGGTCTCTTGCTGGGGCCAGGCTCCCAGACCCTTGCGGGAGAGGTGGCTGCACTTACTGGAGTCACTCGCTGAAAGCTGGCCCCTTGGTCCTGCTGGAATAAGAGGTATTGCTTGTGGGTGCCAGCCAGGCAGTTCTGCAGGAATAGTTTAGAGGTTCTCAATTTGAGACGGCCAAAGAGAAGACAGGATTCTTCAGGGGAAGAGCAAGACATGGGAGACAAATACAGAAAAAAACACAAACTGATCACACAACAGAGTGTACAGGGTCTAGCAACCAAGACAGCAAGTTGACATCATCTACCAGCCAGAAGCAAAGGGACACAGGGGGATCAAGTCCAGCTGCTGGTCTGCCTCTTGCCCCTGGACAAGGACTGGAGGAGGCGGATGTGGGCCCCTCCCGGGAAGGCTGCCATACCCAGCGGGGCAGACTGGAATGCCTTTTCCTGCTGTTCCCACCAACTGATGCCTTATCACTCGAAAAACCACTGAAGTCTAGTGTACCACTTTGAAAGATTATAATATATGCTCTGGAAAACATTCAGCAGTACGAAAACCCTCCCTGGGCCCTCCTGCCCTTTCATGGTCCACAACTGGTAGAAAGGTCCAGAAATCCTTGAGCTCTGGAAATGTCCCTGGTCAGTCCTTGGAGAGCTCAGGTAGCTATATCGGAAGAACCTTCTCAAGTATGGATCTTGATGTCTGGGGGAGATTCCCACAATTTTCTAAAACTGAAAAGTGGGGGAATCAGTAGTTACTGGAAAAAAGAGGCAATGCCCAACCGGATAGAAAAGGATTCTATGCCTTTGTCAAAGTTCACAGAAGTGAAATAAGCCTATACTGTGGGATGTTCACACTATGTGCCTTTACTGCCAGTTAGGGTACTTCAGGCTGCAAGTAACCAAATACAACTGAAACTGCCTTATACAGTAAAGGCATCATTATCTCATATAACAAGCAGCTTGGGATTAAGAAAATTTCAACAATTTAAGAATGGCAACAAAGACTGTTTCTTCTACCTTTCCACCATTCCTGTGTTCTCAGTTCCAATGTGGCTGCTAACATCCATATGTCTTCCCTGTATATCTCTTTAAAAGCTACAAAAAGATTTCCCAAAAGCACTTTGGAAAACTTTCTGTCCCATCTCCATTGGCCGGGACTACCTCTTCTGAAGCACACAAAGGGCAGATACCAAACGGTTCAATTAGGAAGACTCAGAAGATGGACTACCCAGGATAGAGACATGACGGGCAGAAAAGGGCCAGGGATGTGTGTTCCTGAGTTGGACTACAGAGAAGGAGTTTTGCTCAGGGGAAGAAAAGCCTCATTTCCCATCAGTCACTGGTGGAATGACTAAAGATGCTAATGGACTCAACCAAAAAAATGGCCGGAGGCGTGAGACAGAAGAACAAGAAAAGGTGTGCAGGTGCACTCCGTCCACAGCGCTGTAGAAGGAGACATTCCCAGTCCCACGATCCAGGTAAACACCCACCCGGTGGACAGCAGGCTCTTGCTGGGTCGGACTTCCAGGGAAGCCTGTCAAGGGCCAGCAACCAGCAGCACTCCAATAAATTGCCCAGATTCCCACATCTGGGGACATTTTTGAACGATCACTAATTCCCATGACATCCTCCCGACACACCCCAACGGCAACCTCCAGACTATCTCTTCTCTCAATTTCCCAGTAATGTTTCCCTGAGGTGAAAACATTTTTCCCTAGAACACAGGGTAAGTGCTGAAATTTCTCTACATGAGCGGTCTTCTGAGGATTCCTCCATCCAGCAACAAAGTTCCACGCTGTAGAAAACACCGGCCAAGAATTGGCTGATGCTACATTTTTCACGTATCTCCCTTCCTGGGAGAAGACGAGTTTGGGATGCGCCGTGTCTTCAGCTAGGTTTACAGCCACTGTGAAGAAAATGAGAGCTGAGATGAGTAGTGCAACAGCTTATCATCAACCCTTCCCCAGAAATGTCCATCTTTTCCAGCATCAGTTTCATCTTGCTCCTCCTAACAAGCACTCATGACTCCTCACTGCTATCCAACTGATCCTCAGCCAGGCCTAGCAGCCCACAGCATGGCCTTTAGCAACCTGAAGTCCTCATTTCCCTTCTGCCCTAAAAGACTAAGCCCTAGGCTGAGCATGGTAGCTCACAACTGTAATCCCAGCACTTTGTGAGGTTGAGGCAAGGAGATCACTTGAGGTCACAAGTTTGAGACCAGCCTGGCAACATGGCGAAACCCTGTCTCTACTGAAAACACCAAAAAAAAAAAAAAAAAAAAAAACACCACACTAGCCCAATGTGATGGTGGGCTCAGGTAATCCCAGGCACTCAAGGGGCCGATACAAGAGAATCACTTGAGGAATGTACATTAAGAGTCTGACAAATGTTTTTCCTGCTTCAACTGAGACGATCACATAGTTTTCCTTTTTTTTTTTTTTTTTTAACTTTAATGATATAAATTATATTGATTTTCAAATGTATTCAGTAGGCATAGGTTGCAGTTGAGTCAAGATCATGTCATTGCACTGCAGCCAGGGTGACTGAGTAAGACTCCAGCTACAGGAACAAAAAAAAAACAACTAACCTCTAGCAACAGGATCTAATTATTTCATGACCCAAGTTTTCCCAATCAGCCTAAAATTTGGAGAGATATTTACAAATTCTCACATGTTGAATCAAAACTAAAGCCAAGGCTGCTGACTAGCTGGTTCTCTGGCTACATACACACAGGTGTCACACAGGAGAAAATAACGAGGTCTCTCTTCACAGGTTCCAGCTGTTTACAGGGCATCTCCACAAATCTCCCCACAGCTCATCCAAAACTGAACTAATTATTCTACACCCCCTTCTATCCTCTTGGGACTGATCCACTTCATATGCAGACATTGTGCCTTCTGTGTTCTCTAAGGTGTCAGTTACCTCCACCTGAACACTCAGGCTTTGAAATCTTTATTTTCAACACTTTTTCCTCTAACCTTCAATAGTAGTTAGTCACCAAGTCCTACCAATTCTACCACTGAAAATTGTCACAGGTTCTTTTCCTTCCCTGCACTCCACTGCCACTGTCTTTACTCCCATCTCCAGCATCAGTGTGTTAATAACATCCTCCCTGGCCTCCCTGCCTCCAAATTCTCTTCCCTCCCACTCTCCGTGTCTTGAGTTTGAGGACATATTTTTTTTAAAAATCAGGAATGTATGTTAGAGTCTGACAAATGTTTTTCCTGCTTCAACTGAGACAATCCGTTTTCCTTTTTTAACTTTAATGATATAAATTACATCGATTTTCAAATGTTAAACCAACCACGCTCTTCTGGGATAAATCTCATATTATTGTGATTATTATGTACTATCCTTTTTGTGCATCAAAGGATATATAAATTGGTCGTAATTATTACATATCTTTTTAATATATTGTTGGATTCAATTTGCTGAAGTTTTCTTAGATTTAGCTATGTTCATGAGAGACACTGATCTGTAATTCTTTTCTCTTATAATGTCTTTGTCTGACTTTGCCATCATGGTAATACAGACCTCACAGAAAGAACTGGGAAATATTCCCTCTTCAAATTTCAGTAAGAGTTCGTGAAGAATTGGCATTTATTTCTTAAATGTTTGGTAAAATGTTTCACCAAGAAAGACATTCGGGGTACAGGTGCAGAGGCTCACGCCTGTAATCCCAATAATTTGGGAAGCCGAAGTGGGAGGATCACGAGGTCAGGAGGTCCAGACCAGCCTGGCCAACATGGTGAAACCCTGTCTCTACTAAAAAAAAAATACAAAATTTAGTCAGGCGTGGTGGTACCACCTGGAGTCCCAGCTACTCAGGAGGCTGAGGCAAGAGAATTGCTTAAGCCATTGATTGCGCCACTGCACCCCAGCCTGGGTGACAGAGTGAGACTCTGTCTCAAAGGAAAAAAAAAGAAAACAAAACTAAAGCCATTTGAAAGGTTTCTAATACTAATTTCTTTCACAGAAAGGAGATTCTTCCAGTTACCTGTATCTTCACGAGTCAGCTTTGGTAATTTGTGCCTTTTAAGGACTTCGTCCATTTCATCTATGCTATCAAGTTTATTGGCAAAAAGTTGCTCCTAATATTCTATTATCCTTTTAATATCTGTAGAATCTGTAATGATGTCACCTTTCTCATTTCTGACATTAGTAATGTGTGTCTTCTTTTCTTCTGATCCTTTTGATTAAAGGTCTATCAATTTTACTGAAATTCTCAAAGGACCAGCTTTTGGTTTCATTGGTTTCTGTAGGCTTTCTATATTTTATTGCAATGATTTCCACTTTGATTTTTATTATTTCCATTCTTCTGTTAACTTTGGGCTTTACTTGCTCCTCTTTCTCTAGTGTCTTAAGGTGGAAGCTGAAGTCAAGTGATTTGAGAAGTTTCTTCTTTCCAATATAGCACTATACACTTTTAAGTACTGCTTTAGATGCATCCTACAAATTCTGGTAGGTTGTGTTTTCCTTTTGATTCCATTCAAAATACTTCTTAATTTGCCTTTTGATTTCTTCTTTAATTCAAGGGTTACTAAAAAGTCTATTTAGTTTTTTGACATTTGGAGGGTTTTCAAAGGATATTTTGATACTGATTCCTATCAATTCCACTGTGATCAGAGAACCTACTCTGTATGACTTGCATCCTCCTGACACCTGCTTTACAGCCAGCTTAGTCTAACTTGGAAAATGTTTCACATACACTGAAAAAATATGTAGCATATAACTGCTGGGTGAACTGTTCTGTAAATAATGGAATCAAGTTGATTGATAGTTATTTAAGTCTACTATATCCTTGCTGATTTACTGCCTAATTGTTCTGAAAATTATTAAAAACTCCAAAGGTAATTGTGAATTTGCCTATTTCTCCTTGCAGCTCTGTTAGTTTTTTGCTTAATATAGAAGCACTGTCAAGTGCATAAATGTTTAGAATTCGTATCCTCTTGATGGACTGACCCCTTTATCATTAGAATATAACATTCTTTATCTCTGCTAATAACCTTTGCTCAGTAATCTACTTTGATACTAATATACTCACTCCAGATCTATTAACATGATATATCTTTATCCATTCTTCTGCTTTAAACATATATGGTTCTTTATATTTAATGTGTTCCCTCTTTTCCAGTATACAGTTGGGTCTTGCTTTTCTTTTAGCCAATCCAACCAGCTTCTGCCTTTTGATTACAGCATTCAGACCATTTATAGTCAATGTGATTATTAGTATGATTAGATTTGTTATTATTTTGCTGTTTTATTTTTGTCCTATATATTCTTTTCCTGCCTTAATTTTAATCATTTTTTATAATTCCACTTTACTTCCTTTATTAATTAGCTACAACTCTTTTATTTTAGTGGTTTAAGATTTATAGTATCATATGACAGACGCACCTCACGGCAATAACTCAAGCATACCCTGAGAATGACCATATGGTCTAAGGAGAATGTATGTTCAGACTTCCAAGCTAATGAATGTGTGAGTGGCCAACCCAGAGATTCGCTCCTTATCTATGATGGACATCTGAACATCTGAACCTCTGGCCCATTCTTGGAATGCAGGCTGTACAGAAGACCAAGAGCCTTTGTTTCAGGTTAAATGGAGGTTGTTAGGAGGAGGTTGCTAAGTGAAAATGCTATCCGCATGCTTTTTACACACAGTAGCAACTGGTTTTTGTGTCCAGCCCACTGCTCCTGATCACCCAGCATGTAAGTTCTCAATAAACCCTATGTCTCATTCACTGGCTCCAGGTCTCTTCCACCTCTCAGACACAGTGCCATCACTACTGGAATCAATAGGGATCTAGCACAATTAGCCCAGCATGAGATTGGAGAAAATTCCATGAATGCCAAGACAATGAGATCAGGGGAGGGGAAATCCACAGGGGAAATCCTGGGCTGGCTGTCCACATGTATGTAGGGCCCGATAGCCACTATCCTTGATGGGTGGGGCCTACCAGGTGAGTATGGGGATACCCCCAAAATGCTAAAAGTCCTAAAAGAACTGCTGCAGGAGGTGGATCCAACTAAGGGAAAGTCAAACGCCCAAGTTGTGGCAGCTGCAGTTGGCTGGTCACTCCTGTGCCCAAAGGCTGAGCCTGTCGCACAGGCAAGGGTGTACCAGTTACAAGATGAGCTGCAACTAGAAAGAGATACATTAGCTCGGGCTGAAGTGTTGGAGAACTCACTGTCCCACCTCTGGAAACAGGATGACAAAATGGAGACACTGGCTTGTTGAGCAGCCTGTTTTAAGTGTCACTGACTGCCACATGGGGTTAGGACTATCGTGACTATGTCCTGGGACCCTAGGGAGAGATCTAGTGGGGAGAAGGATGACGACTGGGATGAGTCCATAGAGTTTCCCATCCTCTCGGCATGTCTGATGGTCACCACTAAGATGAAACAGGACCAACCACACCCAAGGGGGTAGCCCTGCAAGACTTGCCTCCACCTGAAAGAAGGCAGACCACCACAATGCAGGATTGTACTGCTGTGGAATTGGTGACGCTGGAAAATAGGTTCAGACAGAGTGGGAGACAGTCGATCCCACTCTCCCTGGGATTTTACACTCTCTCAGTTGGTAGGAATGGATTTTGAATGTTCCCAATGCAGATAATGATAAATGTTTGAGGTGGTAAATATGCTAATTACTCTGATTTGATCATTATGCATTTTATACACGTATTGAAACACCACACTGTACCCCATAAATATGTACAATTATGTAGCAACTAAATAAAAAAGATTTCCCAACTCAGTTCTTGTACTCCATGGGGGAAGGGCCTAGAATAGAATATACAGGTCACACCTATTTTACATCCTATTCCCCCACCCCCCTGTACTTCTAAAATAACGAATCCCAATCCTCCTTGTACAAGGAAACAATCATCCTCTTACAGAACATTATAATACCCCCCGACTGTCTTACTCTGGCTTCTTGCAAAGCATCGCAGAGAGCCCAAGCCACTCGGTATTGTAAACCAGGCACCAGGCCACTGCCAGAGTTGGTGCTCTCAGAATAACATAGCTTCCTGGTCTTACTAAATTAAATGGCTTCCCCTTTCTTGTACCCACTAAACATCTCACCTGTTGCCCATAGATGGGGTGCAGCAAACTGCTTCACCAACTGGGTACACATGGTGACCTCTCTCCAGAACACAACAGACTACTGGGTCTGCAGAGGGCTGCCCCTCTCCTCCACAGTGGGCCTGCCAAGGCGCATCCACGCTGCTAACCTGACTGCCTGGAGCCACAACTATACTTGGCATAATGACCCTCACCCACTTCCCTTTAGCAATACCACCACATTATGCAGTGAGTTTCCCACCATCAATGAGACAAGATGACATATTTTCCACCTTGTATGGGAGAAGGTTAATGCTACCCCAGCTGTGACGTATGTTGTACATGATGGACAAGGGTGAGTGACAAGAGTACAGATACAGGTAGTAAGTCATGCACCCTTACATACTGAAAGGCATGATAATAACATGTCACAAGCTAAACCCATAATATGGTTTAGCTACCCCCACAGCAATGCAACCAATCCCTTCAAATAGCTAATAATATGTTGCTAGGGTGGCACAGTGACTGTTTCTATGTGAGGGCCCATGCCCTCCCCTTGGGGGGATAGGTAGATGGCAACCACAGATGGCCCTACTTACCCTATAATTGGGCTGGTAGATACACCTGGGATCGCCCTTACCTGCCGGACACATTCTGTTCCATTTAGACAGTATTCCTACTAAGTGGGAGAGGGTAAAAGCCAGGCACTTCCAGAAGTGTGCATCCTGGTGGTTTTATCCTTTGGCCATTTTTGCCCCCAAGTGGCAGCAATAGATACAGAGCTGCAAGTTGGAGCCTTCACTAAACATATGGCCTTCAAGGATACCTGTGCCATGCCATTACTCTTCACTGGGCAACCATGTAAAATTGCATGGCCCTGGACATCTTAACTGCTGCCCAGGTGAAGCAGCTAAGGTGTGAAGTTGCACATTAATTAAAACCTAATGTTGTGTATATATCCCTGATTACTCTCACATTATAACCGGGGCTATGTGAACCCTAGAAACCCACATTTCAGCTACAGCATCTCTATCTTATGACCCTATAACCATGTGGTTTAATCAACTTCAAGTGCTTGGAAAAGCTTTCTGGAAAGTATGATTGCCACTGTGCTTGTCATCGTCTTTTGTTGCAGTGGTTTCTATTGCTGCTGCGCCGTCTGGCAGCAATGCTCCTGCACATACCTCGTCCCAGGGAAACTGCAGAGAATGGTATGATAAGAATGGGGGGGCCACTCAAGGGTATGCTGGGCTGGAGTGTATGGCAGGTGCACCTGACAGCAATTAACTCCAGCACACCCTAAGGTCTAAGGCTGTGTGTTCAGAGTTCCAAGCTAAGGAATCCCGGAGTGGCCAACCCAGAAATGGATTCCTTATCTATAAAGGCCATGTGAACTCCTGGTCCATTCCTTGGAAAGCAGGCTATACAGCGAATCAAGGCCATTTCTATTAGGTTAAATGGAGGATGCCGGGTGGAGATTGCTAAATGAAAATGCTATCTATAACCTGCATGCTTTTCACAAATCGTAGCAGTTGTTTTCCTGTCCAGCCGGCCGTTCTTGGACTGCCCTGCATGTAGGTCTTCAATAAACCCTATGTCTCCTTCACGATTCCAGGTCTCTTCTTTGGCTTTTCAGACGTGGTGCCATCCTTAATGAAGTCAGCAGGGGCCTGGCACAAGTATATACCTTTTTATTAGTCTCCCTTCAAGTGATATTACACCACTTCACATATAAGAACTGTATCACAGTATGCTTTCATCTCCCCTCTCCCAATCTTCATGCTATTGTTGTCACACATTTTATTTATAAATATGTTATAAACTCCAAAATACACCATTTTTGTCTGTTGAAACAGTCGATTATTATTAGTCAGGGTTCTCCGAAGGAACAGAACCAAAAGGATGCATATGTCTGTGTGCATGTGTGTGTGGTATGTGGGTGCATGTGTGCACACATGCTTTCTGGGTTTTCTTTTGAGATGGGGTCTTGCTCTGTTGCCCAGACTGGGGTCCAGTGGTGTAATCATAGCTCACTGCAGCCTCAATCTTCTGGCCTTAAGCCATACTCCTGCTGTGGCCTCCCAAGTAGATGGGACTACAGGCACACACCAGCATGCTCAGCTAATTATTTTATTTTTTATAGAGGCAGGGTCTCACTATGTTGCACAGACTGGTCTCGAACTCCAGGCCTCAAGCAGTCCTCTTAACTCAGCCTCCCAAAGTTCTAGGGTTACGGATGTGAGCTACCACATCCAGCCAGTGTATGAGATTTAATATAAGGAACTGGTTAGTGTGATTGTTGCTACTGAAGTCCAAATCTGCTGTGTGAGTTGGCAGGCTCAAGACCCAGACAGAGTTGGTGTTCTAGTTTGAAGGTCATTAGACAGGAAGAGCCAATGCTGCAGGTGAAGTCCAAGGCAGTACGCTATAGAAATCCATCTTGCTCAGGGGAAAGGTCAGCCTTTTTTTTAACTATTCAGGCCCTCAATTGATTAGATGAGGCCCACCCACATTATGAAGGGCATTCTACACAGGCCTACTAATTTAAATGTTAATCTCATCCAAAATCACCCTCACAAAAACACCCAAAATAATTTTTGGCCAATATCTGGGCACTCTGTGGCCCAGTGTAGTTGACATATAAACTTACCATCACAATTCCTTTTTAAAGGAATAAATAATGACACTAATATATATTTATTCATATTACCATTTCTGGTGCTCTTTTATTCCTTTGTACAGAGAGATTTCCATCTGGCATTTTCCTTCTGCCTGAAAGACTCCGTCTATCTGCTGTAAACTCTTTCTTTTAGGCTTTAATTTACCTTCAAACTTCTTTATTTCACCTTTGTTTTTGAAGGGTATTTTTTTGCCAGTTCTAGAACTCTAGGTTAACAGTTTATTCATTCAGAACTTTAGAGAGTTTGCTCACTTACAGTGTTTCCATTGAGCAGTGTGATGTCATCTTTGTCATCCATTACTTTCCACTTCAAGTAACGTGTCCTTTCTCCTGGTTGCATTTAAGATTTTCTTTTGATTACTGGCAAGTTATGATGAGCCTATGAAGATTTTTCTTCATATTTCTCGTACTTAGGGTTTGTGGAGCATCTTGGATCTGCAGACTTAGTTTCGATTACATTCAGAAAATCTTTGGCCATTATTTCTTCAAGTATTTTTCCTATTCCATCTCTATCCCCACTCCTCTCCTTCAGGGACTCCAATCACCATAGATAAGGCTGCATAAATTTGTCCCACAGGTCACTGATGTTGTGTTTTTTAAAACTCTTTTATTCTGTGTATATTTCATTTTGGGTAATTTCCATTGCTCTGTCTTCAAATTCACCATTTTTTTCTTTTGTAATATTTAATCAACTATTAATCCCATTCTGTACATTCTTCACCTTAATCACCAGTCTTCATCTTCAAAACTCTGATCTGGTCTCTATATACCTCTTTGCAGAATATACTTATAATAAACTTTTTAATGTCCTTCCGTGCTTATTCTAACATCTGTGTCAATTCTAGGTCAGTTTCAGTTGATTATTTTCCTCCATTATGCATCACTGTTTGCCTGTCTTTTTCAATGTGTGACAATATTTGACTGGATGCCAGACATTGTGAATTTACATTGTTAGGTGCTCTTTTTTTGTTTATTCCTACCAACTTTCTAGGGTTTTATTCTGAAATGCAGTTAAGTTATTTGGAAAGAGTTTGACCCTCTTGGGTCTTGCTTTCATGATCTGTAAGGTGGGTGTGGAGCAGTACCCAGAGAGCAGTACTCTCTACTGATAAGCCAAGATTTTCCTGAGTACGCTACACAGTGCCCATGAACCATGAGTTTTCTGGTCTGGCTGATATGAACCAGCATTGTTCCTGGCCCTGTGTGAGCACCAGGAACCATTCCCTCTAATCGTTTTAGAAGCTTCTATCTCCAGCCATGGGTAGATTTTCATAGGCATGTGCTGATCAGAACTCAGCGGAACACCTAGGAAGTTCCTCCATAGATGGCAAGGGTTCTCTCTCTGTCCAGCTCTCCTCTCCAGGACACCACCCAGTACTTTGTGCACTCTCACTACTTTGTTCTCTGTGGACTCCCGGCTCCATTCCTCAACTCAGCAAGTCTCCCTTGCTCTACCTCAGTTACCCCAGCCTTAGATGGCCTAGAAACTTCCTCAGGCAGAGGGTAGGGCAATCATAGGTTGACCTTGTCTGTTTCACATTTCTCAAAAATCACCGCCCTTCACCGCCTGATGTCTGGTGCTTTGAAAACTGTTGTTTGACATATTGTGCCTGTTTTGTTTTTGTGTTTTTATTTTAGTGGCTGCAGATAAGAAAATAATTCCTATTTACTCCATTTTGGCTAGAAGTAAACATCTACAACATGGTTCTTTCTTTTTTATTGAAGACACAGTCTCGCTCTGTTACCCAGGCTGGAGTGCAGTGGCATGATCTCCACTCACTGCAACCTCTGCCTCCCAGGTTTAAGTAATTCTGCCTAAGCCTCCTGAGTAGCTGGGATTACAGGTATACACCACCATACCCAGCTAATTTTTCTATTTTAGCAGAGAAAGGGTGTCACCATGTTAGCCAGGCTGATCTCAAACTCCTGACCTCAAGTGATCCGCCTGCCTTGGCCTCCCAAAGTACTGAGATTACAGGCATGAGCCATCGTGCCCAGCCTACAACATGATTCTCAATCAAGGATGTGCACATGAGAATTGCCAGCACAGCTTCTACAGCATGCATATGCCTTGGTGCCTCCCTGGAGATCCAATGAGTTTATTTTCAGTCTGTCCCACATTCATCTTCTCAACTTCAACCTCTACCTTGCCCCAAAATACACCTTGTTCTTTAGCCTCATTGGATACCTGCCCCTCCATTTTCTCCACACCTTAACTCACGCTGCTGCCTCTGCTTCAAACAGTCATCCCCATTTTCCACCTGCCAAACTCCTACTAATCCCTCAAAACTGTCACCTCTGCTGTGAAAAGTTTCCCATCTCACCCCCAACAGAGCCCTTCCCTGAACTTCTATAACATTTTATTTCTACTGCCAGCAAACACTGGCTCCTACTGTATTATAGGGAGTGCTGTGTGTCTGTCTCTCCAATGTGCTTATGAACGCATAAAGAAGTGAACAGATTTTTTAAACACTAGCACCCCGTAACAGTGTGTTAAATAAATGTTTCTTGAATGAAGTATATATCCATTTATTAACCATCTTTCCTGACACTCGTACTAGCTGCATGCTCTGTTTCCTCCTACCTCTTCGGACTTCTCTGTTTATTCTCTTATTTGACAGATTTCTAAGGAGTCCCAAGTCCTAGAAATTCTGCTCACCTTGAAATCGCTTTAGCATTTCCTTCATCAATGGTATCTGACACACTGTTTTCAACTTTGGAGCTTCAAGGGAATAGTTCACATCCTGGATCTCACTCCTAAGAAAGTAGAGAAGACTGATCTTAGCAGACAACTAGGGTAACCAAGACCCCCACTTGCAGTCAAAGGTTCTCAGCCCAAAGTTCAGATGGCTTTTTTTCCCATTCCTCCTTGCAGAAACGATCAGGAGAATTCTTCCTCAGATCCCCTTCAGGGTGTGCTCAGATTGACCTGTAGAGCCTAGGCCTTGTTTCCCCTCTGCTCAGCCTGTACCTTTACCATGCCACCCAGGGCCCCATAAGAGAACAGGAGTGCATACCTGGTCAACACATCTTTCGGATTCTGTGAAAAGAAGGAAGAAATAAGCAAATTATGAACCTTCTCCTAGAGACCTGGGACACAACTACGTGAGCAGGTATTTTCTGACAGTTGCTTTTGCTCACGTCACATATGATTTTCTGCTGCCAAAGCCAATGGATTGACAGAATCTGGTCCTTTCTTTCATTGGCTCCTCTGCACTATTTGACAATGCTGACTGGTCCCTTTCCTAAGCCCCTACTCTTTCTCCTTGGGCATCATGACATGAACTGGCTCCTGGCTTCCCGCCAGCCTCCCCAAGTAGTTTCCATCACAGAGCCTGCTCCTATGCCTGCCTTTTGGTGGAGTCCTCAGAAGCTCCAGCTTTGAGCTTCCACTCTTCTCCTTCCCTTTGTCTTACAAGATTACTTTTAAATTATAATCATAAGGGATATTTTATTTTGCCCAAGTCCAAAGAGGTTTTTCTACAGGTAAATTTTACTAAACTTTAGGGAACTGAAAAATCCCTAAGTTGTGACAGAAAAGAGAAAAACAGAAAATTTTCCCAACTGATTTTTCAGAGACTATTATAATCTTGGTCCTTAAGCCGTGAAACAAAATATTAGAAAAAAAATATAGACCCGTTTTACTTAAACACATAGATGCAAAAATTCTAAGTAACAAAATCAGGTAACCAATGCCAACATGTATTTAAAAAATACAGCTCCTCCAAAAACCTGTAACCCAGCCTAATCATGAGAAAATCATTAGACAAATTCCAATAGGGGGGAAGCCTACAAAATACCTGAGCAGCACTCCTCAAAACTGTCAAGATCATCAAAAACCAGAAAAGTCTGAGAAAATGGCACAGCCAAGAGGCAACTAAGGAGAGACAATGACAACCAAATATAATCTGGTATCCTAGGTGTGGGTCTAGAGAATAAAATGAACACTAGATAAAAACTGAGGAAATGGAAATAAACGACAAACTCTAGTTAATAATACTATACCACTGGTTCATTAATTGTAACAAATGAACCATATTAACACTAGATGTTGATAACATGGGAAACTGGGTAAAGGGGTATGTGACAACTCTGTCCCATCTTCTCAACTTTTTTGTAAATCTAAATTGTTCATTTAAAAAATGGTTAATTACCACATGAAAAGTGCTCAATCTCATTAGTTATCAGGAAAATAGCTTCATCTGGACAGGCGTAGTGGCTCATGCCTGTAATCCCAGCACTTTGGGAGGCTAAGGTGGGTGGATCACTTAAGGTCAGGAGTGTGAGACCAGCCTGGCCAACACAGTGAAACACCATCTCTACTAAAAATACAAAAATTAGCCAGGCATGGTGGCAGGTGTCTATAATCCCAGCTACTTGGGAGGCTGAGGCATAAGAACTGCTTGAGCCTGGGGGGCAGAAGTTGCATTAAGCCAAGACGGTGCCACTGCACTCCAGCCTAGCAACAGAGTAAGACCCTGTGTTAAAAAAAAAAAAAAAAAAAAAGAAAAGAAAATATCTTTATCAAGGAAAGGTGTATATATATATATCCATATACGTTTAGGAAGAAGGAAGGGGTGCTGACTAAGGGCAGAAGATGACATTCTGCACCCTTCAAGATGGCTAAATTAAACAACTGACAAATCTAAGTATTGGTGAGGATGCAGAGCAACTGGAACTCTAACTTTACACATTGGTAACAATACTGTAAACTAGAACCATCACTTTGCACCAGTTTGAAAATGGTTTGGAATCATCTACTAAAGCTGAACACACATGTATGTTCTATGACCCGGAATTGTTCTCACAGGTATACAACTAATAGAAATGTATATAAATGTGCAGCCAAAAAGATATGTTCACAAATATCCCTGGTTTTTTTTTAAATAACAATAAAAACAGAAATCATCCAAATTTCCCTCTAAAGAAAAATGAATAATATGCTTTGGTATATTAATATAATGGAATATGACAGGCACTACTGACGTTTTGGTCTGAATAAGTCTTTGCTGGGAGCTGAAGGCAGGCATGTCTTGTACATAACAGAATGTTTGGTAGCATCCTACACACAAGAGATGCTAATAGTAACCACCTTCGAGGTGTGACAACCAAAAATGTCTCCACAAAATGTCAGATTTTGCACTCAGGGAGCCAAATCACCCTGATTGAAAACACTGGTGTATAGCAATGAAAAAAATACCTACTGCATGGATTCATCTCACAAACGTAATGTGAGCAAAACAAGCCAATACAAAAGAGTGCATCCTGTAAGATACTCACTCAAAAATATGCACAACGAGTGCCAGGCGCAGTGGCTCATGCCTGTAATCCCAGCACTTTGCAAGGCCGAGGCAAATGTATCACTTGAGGTCAGGAGTTCGAGAACAGCCTGGCCAATATGGCAAAATCCCGTCTCTACTAAAAATACAAAAATTAGCCAGGCGTGGTGGCACATGCCTGTTACTTGGGAGTAACATCCCAGCTACTTGGGAGGCTGAGGCAGAAGAATTGCTTGAACCCAGGAGGCAGAGGTTACAGTGAGCTGAGATCACATCACTGCACTCCAGCCTCGGCAATACAGCAAGATTCCATATAAAAAAAAAAAAAAATGCAAAACGAAACAAGAGTATGAGAGGTCCAGAAGGAGGCTACCCTTTGAGGGGACAGGAAGGGGGTACTGACTGGGGACATGAGGAAGCTTCTAGGATGCTATGTGTGTTCTACTTTTTGACTTCAGTAGTAGTTACATGAGTGGTCCCTTTGTGATATGTCAAGCTTATGATTTATACATTTTTCTCCATGGGTGTCATACTTTTTTTTTAAATAGAGACAAGGTCTTGCTAAGTTGCCCAGGCTAGTGCAAATTCCTGAGCTCAAGAGATCCTCCCACCTCAGCTTCCCAAAGTGCTGAGATTACAGGCATGAGCCACTGTACCCGGCCTTAAAATGTGTTTTAATATTTATTTTATTATGACAATAAATGTAACAACTTGCCAAAATGTGTGGAATACAGAGCAATACTTAAAGGTAAAAGTATAACAAATAAATTTACCAGCAAACAAAAGGGTAAATATAAATAAGCCAAGCATTCCAACTCAAGAAGTTGAAAACGAGAGAAGAAACCCAAAGACCAATTTAAACAAAATAGCTGGGGATAGTGCCTCACACCTGTAATCCCCCAACCCTTTGGGAGGTCAAGGTGGGAAAATTACTTGGACCCAGAAGCTCGAGTGTGCAGTGAGCTATGAACACACCACTGTACTCCAGCCCAGGTGACAAAGCAAGAGCCTGTCTCAAAACCTACATAAATAAAATAAAAATAAAGATAAACAAAAAAGAGCAGATATTATTGGTTTCACTGCAGCATTATTTGTAGTGGTGACGGTGTTGGAGGCAACCGGGGTTATCTATTACTGGAAAAAGGAAGAGGTAAAACATGAAGGATGCACACGTGAGTTAGAAGTGGGTCATGGGGTAAAAGTGAAGGAATAAATTTTAAAAATGGATGGATAGATAAGTACAGTAAATTCTTTCAGGCTCTGAGATTCTATGTTTGTTTCATTTTTTATTTGTTTACCTTGTTTTTTGGGGACAGTCTTACTCTGCAGTGCAGTAGCACGATCTCGGCTCACTGCACAATCTGTCTCCTGGGTTCAAATGATTCTCCTGCCTTACCCTCTCAAGTAGCTGGGACTACAGGTGCCTACCACCATGCATGGCTAATTTTTGTATTTTTAGTAGAGATGGAGTTTCACCATGTGGGCCAGGGTGGTCTCAAACTCCTGACCTCAGGTGATCTACCCGCCTCAGCCTACCAAAGAGCTGCGATTACAGGCATGAGCTACTGTACCCAGCCCCACTTTCATCTTTTTTAATCATTTCCCTAACTTTGCATTTCTGTTTGCTGATATAATTTTTTTGTAAGCATTCTGCCGGTTCACATGTATCTCAGAGGTTTCAAATTCTAATTAGATGTTAAGCCTGTATTTTAAATGCGTTATTTCAGATTCTTTCATGACACACATTTGGATATGTACTTGGAACTTCACTGCTTAATCATGTTGTAAAACCTTTACACAATTCTTGGAAATCATTACATTTAATATTAAACGTTGTATCTATCACATAAAACCTAGCTAGCAATTTCTTATTGATAATAACTAGTGGGTGGGTCCAGGTTTCTCTCTTCCTTTAGAACAGAATGTTGTCTCTTGCTTACGAAAAAAAAATAGTAATGGTACACAGAAAATGTTCTTGAGAATATCTTTCAGAGATCATTTCACCTTCAGTCACATGATACGGAGGAAAGAGAAGTTCTGAGACACCTGAGGCCCAACATGAATTATTTCAGCAAAAAAAAAAAAAACAACAAGGACAGTCACAAATGTAGGACCCTACCCAGAAACTAAAAGAAGCTACAAAGATACTTCACCTAAAGAGAATATAAAGGTAAAGATTTAAGTCAAAGGAAGGCCTTTTGATAACAAACTGGCCTAAAGACCCAACCTTAAATGCTGAGTTACAATTGTAATCTTTTGAATGTTGCTAGATATTGGAAATTATTTAAATGAAAGCATCACTCAAAATATGGGGATAAGAACAAAGTTTAATTAAGCTGTGATTGTAATAAAAGTAAGCGAGAAAGATAAGTTTCTCTTATTTGTTGATACAATTATGTACTTGGGAGTTTTATGCTTGCTTTGTTTTATTGTTTAATAAAGAATTATAAATGTACAAATAAGAAGAATGAAAAAGTCTCAGATGTGCTAAGTCTCCGATCCTAGATGGAACTATGAGACCACGTGAATCAACTTATCTCCTATGACCTGAGCTCAGCATACCTAAATTTCACATTCATTTCCTTTGAATGGTGAATCTTTGACTTTTTAGTTGTGTGACAGCAGTAACAGAACTAGCAACAGAGATAAGACACGTCTATGAAACCCACTCACCCGGAAGGACATTCAGCTCTTAAGACAAGAGGGAGTTCAGTTATGAAGGAAGACATGACCATCCCCACCCATAACTGTCTCACCTGCAACAGCTCCAGGGTGGAGGCCTGCCTCTTCTCCCCAACCTCTAAGATGAGTTTCTTCAATGAAGCAATCATTTGATTGAGTTTTAACCTGTTCTCATTCAGCTTCGTCTTTGTCTCTTCTTCTTCTTTGCTCAGTCTCTGAAGAAACAGGTCCTCTTCTTCAACCAGGAAGTTGTGCAGCTTTGAAAACTCCGTGCTGATTCTCATTCGCTGACTCTTTATCTTATCCTACGGCCACATAAGATTTGCTCACTCCTTTTTCTGCCTGACCCCAGCTACTAAATTCCTTACACAATTCCCCAGTAATCCACAGTCCTTTCCATCTTAATCAATCCCTCTAAAAAAGCTCCTGCCCATCCCCCTAAATTTCCATTACTCCTTTATTTATACCTACTTGATAGCTCTATACTAGTCATTATAGTATTCATTCATTCTTCCTAACATTTCAGTCTCCACTACTGACAAGTTTTAAACTAAAACAAACTTTCAAATCTACCACTTAGTTTAGCCCTCAGAACACTGGTTTAGTTTTGTTAAATCTTTAGGACTGTGTGTGTGTGTGTGTGCGTATGTGTGTGCGCATGAGCACCCATGTATACTTCCCAACTACAATTGGCCTCCCTGAAAGCAAAGTCCATTCATCTGTTTCCTTCCACAATACCATGGGCCCAAACCGACTCCAACGTAGGGAGTATATTTAGGAAAAAGTAAGAAGGATGGGGCGCTCCCTTAAAGTAGAGACATGGAGATGAAATATGTGGAACTCATATCACCCAAAGCCACTGGCAGCAGGGACAGGTACTTCCTCTCCTATCCCCGTATCTACAAGGCGGCTGACAACTGATGACACCCAGAAAGCTCTTCTTTCAATCACATGCTATGGAGGAAACAGAGGTTCTGAGGCATCCTGCAAAACACCATGACCAAAAGGACCTCAAAGTAAGAAATGTCCCAGACCAAAAGGACATCAGGAGCAAGAAATGTTCAACCACTTCTGCTATTACCTTCCACTGTGTAGCGTTCTTTGCTTCTGCGTCCTGTAATTGCAAGACTCTCTTCATCTTGGCCCCAAGATCACGCTGAGACTGAAGAAGTTTCTCCTGCCAGCAGAAACACGCACAGGTAAGAAAACATGTCTCCAACCACCATCATCTTCTTCTTTTTTTTTTTTTTTTTTGAGACAAAGTCTCATTTGTCACCCAGGCTGGACTGCAGTGGCCTGATCATGGCTCACTGCAGCCTCAGTCTCCCAAGCTCAAGTGATCCTCCCACCTCAGCCTCCCAAGTAGCTGGGACTACAGGCACACTCCACCAGGCCCAGATAATTTTTTTATGTTTCGTAGTGACAAAGTCTCCCTATGTTGCCCAGGCTGGTCTTGAACTCCTGGGCTCGACAGATCCGCCCATCTCAGCCTCCCAAAGTGCTGGGATTACAGGAATGAGCCACCGTGCCTGGCAACTTCATTTTTTAAGAGCTAAAAGTCACTTAATCAAAACAGAATGAGACTGAGAAAATACTGAAGATAGTCACAGGCCTCTGATAACTATTCTGGCCTGAAAAAATCACAACACTGTATTGAGTTTTCCTAGTAAGCTGGCGAAAACTAAAAACCATTAAAAGAATAACAAATATCTACTCCTGGTAGGGAGAAGGCCTCAGGCACCACAGGAGATGAAAAAGGTGTATTTTTTTTGAGGGACAACTGGCAGGATTTAACAAAATTTAAAATGTGTATAATGCTACTTCTAATAACCTATGCAAACAAAACATTAGTAAAAATTACCAATATGTAAAGAAATGGTCACTACAGCATTATTTATTATCCACTAATTAGGAATTATTAAATAAATTATGGTATATTGATACCTTGCATCAATTTAAGGTAGCTGTCTATATACTGACATGAAATACACAATAAGTTGAAAGCAAGCTGTAAGACAATATGTATTGTATAATTCTGTATTGAAAAGACTAAACTTGTGTATGCACATATGTGTTCATCTGTGTGTGTGTATTTGTATGTGAAGACAAGGAAAATCTGGAAAGATTTATACCGAAGTATTAATGCTGGCAATTTCCAAGGAATAAGAATGACTTACAAGTTGGGAGGTGGGGTACTAGAAATCTTATACATTTTTGCTTTAATTTCTACAAGTGTCATGTACCATTTTTATAATTTAAAAACCCGAGTAAGTTATTAAAAAGTAAAGCAAGTCAATCAACATTGACAAATTGGGCTGAGGAGCAGCACCCAATAGTAGAATGTCAGCTGCAAGTGCAGAGATGGAGGCAGAGACAGGTTAGAGAAACATGCAAGAGAAAAACCCATAGGAACTGATGACCAAATGGCTGCAGGAGGAGAGTCCACATTTAGCCCCTGGGTTCTGGTTTAAGTAACCAGATGGACTGTAGGTTGTTTATCAAATTTAAAAGCATAGGAAGATAAGCAGTGTGTAAATGGAGAAAGGAAAATAAATTTCACCTAAATAAATTGAGTCTGAGATGCCTGTGGGACATGCAAGTGGATATGTTAGCAGTCGAGTCAGGAAGGAGAGCTATGCTGCAGAAGCAGATTTCGGGATTAAAGAACAGGCGGCAGTCAGAGCCTTGGGTGAGTGTACAATCACCCAATAAGATTCTACAGAATAAGAGGATGAAGGGTAGAACTGGCAACAGCTACATTTAAGCAGTATGTAGAGGATAAAAATCCTGCAAAGAAGCTAAGGTGAGCAGCTGGTGAAAAACCAAGAGAGAATAAAGGAAGAGACCATTTCAATTACAAAACTAGTGAATAGTGTCAAATGCTGGACAGTGGCCTGGGGCAACTTTCTATAAGTCTGAATATATGTCAAAAAAGTTTAAAAAAAAAAAAAAAGGAAATGAGAGGAAAAAAATAATAATCTGTACAACTTTTTAAATTCTTCCCTAGAAAAATAATGATGACTAATAGGTGTAACTTTTCATCCAATCATTTACAAGTGACAATAGTTAAAATCAAGTTAAATAACTGTCAAGGCTGATAACACCAAAGTTGGCAAGGATATGGAGCAACTGGAACTCTTACACAACATCGGTGGGTAAGTGAAATGTTACCACCATTTTGGAAGAAGGTCCAGCGTAAAACTAAACATACATTAATCCTAGGGTACAGCAATTCTACTCCTAGACCCAGGGAAAATGAAAACATATACCCATAAATAAACATGTACAAGAATATTCACAGCAGCTTTATTCGCAATAGCTAGAAGCTGCAAACAGCCCAGGTATTCACTGATAGGAAAGTGGATTAAAAAATGGCAAAAACCGCAATTACATTTGCACCCACCTATACAAAATATGAATATCAAAATCAATATCTGAGCAAAAGGATCCTACATAAGAATACAGACAATGGAATCACATTTATATGAAGTTCTAGAAAAGGTAAAACTTAATTTGTGTTTGAAAAAACATCAGAATGGTGGTTGTCCTGGTAGAGGAAGGGTGCAGAGAACAACTGGGAAAGGGCATGGAGTTCTCTGGATGGTAATATCCTTATCTTGAGAAGGGCATTTGTCAAAGTTCAGCAAATGTACAACTAGGATTTGTGTTTTTCATTGTATTAAATTTTACCTCAAAAAATACCATAGGCCAGGCTCAGTGGCTCACATCTATAACCCCAGCACTTTGGGTGGCCAAGGCAGGTGGATCACCTGAGGCCAAGAGTTCAAGACTAGCCTGACTAACCTGGTGAAACCCTGTCTCTACTAAAATCCAAAAAAATAGCCAGGTGTGGTGGCACAGGCCTGTAATCCAGCTACTTGGGAGAATGAGGCAGAAGAATCGCTTCAACACAGAGGCGAAGGTTGCGGTGAGCCAGCATTGCACCACTGCACTCCCGCCTGGGTGAAAGAGAGAAACTCTACTTATTAAAAAAAAAAAAAAAAAAAAGTACCATAAACAAATGTTAAACCTGGTTAATGATACACATGCTAAAGTATTCTGTTTGCAATTGAATTTTAAAAGCTTCAAAAGGAAGTAAGAATTGATGCATTAAGAGAGACACAGACGACAGCTATGTGATAAGTCAAATGTGAATGGTAGAATCTAGATGTGGGCATACTGGTGTCATTACAAAATTCTTCCAACTTTGATGTATGCTTGAAATTTTCATGGCAAAATGAAATAGGAAAAAATAAAATTAAGTTATAAAAAGGATTTATACAGTTCTGTTAAATGACACAGTATCATCTGTGCTATTTTCTTTCTACCATGTTTCCCAACATTACATAATCTAGTTATCATCTTTAGTGGTTAACTTTAATAGGCATATAACCCTGCTACTCAGTAAGCTCTCTCATGTAATTTCACTTCTTTATTCAATTATAACTGCCACTTTATAGTCACTGTCAAATACGATGTATATAAGGTTTGTAATGAGATATATATTCGCTCCTTCAAACATGACCAAGCTTTTTGGAACATTCTCACTTTTGCTTAATAATGAAAAAGTAATTATCTACTAAATAGGGATTTTCTATTTTTAAGAAAGCCATAACAAGTCAGTGTGCTTGAATGATCTCAAATGGTTCTATTATTCAAGACTCTACCTAAGTCTTTTTGAATCCGGCCACAGTTGGGATCTAAACTGGGAGGTGAGTTAACTTGGCAATCCTTGGGGGAAATTAGAAAACAGCTACCCTGCAACAACAGAAACTGCCAGGAGGTGGCAGGAGCGCAACACCAAGCATTTCAATCTGGGTTAGAAATACCAGAAATTTAAAAAATCACTTTCTCTTTATTTAGCACCAGAAAATTGTACATATATAAAAACACAAGTATAATAAAAGGGCATGCTTTTACAGAATGAGGACATTTACTGACTTGTGATCATGTAGTTCAAACAACATTAAACTTCCAAAGATCCTAATTTCACTCTAGACTTTCAAACCAGCTGTGCATCTGTGAGCAAGTCAGCCTCACTTATTTCCTAATCAAAGCTTCCTTACCTATAAAATGAAGACAATTGGACTAAATGTCTCTTAAATACCGTCCCAGCTCTTAAGTTCTGTGAATTTCAGTCACTGTAACTCCTGCAATCAATCCAAGATGGTAGGTCTACCTCCAAAATATACCTCAAATCTGCCTACGTGCCATCCCCACTGCCACTGCTAGTTTAAGCCTCCACATCTTTCGTCTGGACAACTACAGTAACCTCCCAATTGCTCTCCCTACTTACAGTCATGTCCTTCTTTCATACAATATCCACAAAGCCACTACAGTGGCGTGATCATAACTCACTGCAGCCTCCAACTCCTGAGTATTTGTCTTGGCCTCCCGAGTAGCTGGGACTACAGGTGTGCATCACTGTATTCAGCTAATTTTTGTATTTTTTGTAGAGATGGTATCTCACAGTTGCCTAAGGTGGTCCTGAACTCCTGGGCTCAAGTTATCCTCACGCCTAAGCCTCCCAAAGTTTGGGATTACAGGTGTGAGCCACCACACCTGGACTTGGAATAACTTTTCTAAAAACTAATCAGATATTGTCGCTCTCCTGCTCAAGATTCTTCACTGACTTTCCTTCTCACTAAGAAAATTCAAACACTTTATTGTGGCCCAACATAAGCTGGCCCCTGCCTACATCTCGTCTCACTTCTCATGCTACCTTTCCCTTTGCTCTTGGTCCTCCAGGCACAGAGACCTTCTTCCTGTCCCATAAACTAATCCAGCTCTCCCCAGCCTCGGGATCTCTTCCCACAGTTCCTCAGATGGCTGACTCCTCATCCAGCAAGTTTTTTTTTTTTTTTTTTTTTTTCTATTTCTTAAGAGTTGATGAGCAAGACTCATCCAGCAAGTTTCAATTGCAATGATGTCACCTCCTCAGAGAAGGCTGCTCATCTGATTGAAGCCCCCCCCCGTTTTTTTTTTTTTTTTTGAGATGGAGTCTTGCTGTCACCCAGGCTGGAGTGCAGTGGCATGATCTTGGCTCACTACAACCTCTGCCTCCCGGGTTCAAGCAATTCTCCTGCATCAGCCTCTCAAGTAGCTGGGGTTACAAGTGCCCACCGCCCAGCTAATCTTTGTATTTTTAGTTAAGACAGGGTTTCATCATGTTGGCCAGGCTGGTCTTGAACTCCTGACCTCAAGTGATCCTTGTGCCTCAGCCTCCTAAAATGCTGGGATTACAGGCATGGGATAGAACTTTCTTTTTCTTTCCCAGCATGCCAACACCGTCTGTAATGATTTCATTAATTTGTCAGTCTACTGTCTACCTCCACTCTCAGCCCAACTGGACTGTGAGCTCCATGGAAAGCCTTTACCTGCCTTGTTCACCACTGGATTCCCAGCGCTGCATCTGGTCCTGTACCACAGCATGACACAAAACCAGTGCTCAATAAATATCTTGAATGAATTAACAGAACGGAGGGATTAGCCCCTAGAGTCAGGCATAAGGGAAAAAAGAGCTGCACTTGGAAGCCTTTTCCATGCAAACAATTTGCATCCGGAGATTTATGAGGCTATTTCTCTTTCTCTTTTTCTCCCCTCACCATAACGGGTATAGAATGGGGATATTTTCCATGGATTTAGGGAACTTCCAGCTGTCTACCTTTTAAGGCATAGTCCACCCATCTGAGTATATGATGAGAATGGGATGCTTGGATATAGGGCAGCTCCACACAGGAGCAGTGTATGTTTTTCCAACTACCTTGGGGTGGGGATGGAATAAAAAAGTGGTTGAATGGGGCAATGACTAAGCAGAGGAGGATGGAGAGATGGGCAGGTATCAGAGAATTCTGCCCAGTGACCTGCATCCTGAACACCTACTCAGTCAACCTTGGGACATTCAGTTCATCCCAGTGTAACCCTTACCCACTTGCTCCTGTCCTGTTGGGCCACTGTGTTTAATCCTGAAATCCCACCTCTTCTTTAGGGGTTAGAGGACATCAGTTCAAGCTTAGCCACTTCCTAGCTCTGTGACTTTTGGGACACATAACCTCACATCTCTGTGCTACAGTTGCCTCATCTTCAAAAAGGGAATAACAGAATCCACCTAACAGGATGTCTATGAGGATTAAAAAATTACAATATGAAAAATGTTTAGACCTGTTGAGTGATACATAAGAAGTAATGAACCACTGATAGCTATTACTGCTGAAGATAGAAGATGTAAGGGCTCCGTTCCCCTTTCATACCCACCTACTTATATTTTCCTTGGCCCCCACCCACAAGTGTATTTTCCCTTCCATTTATCTGATGGATCCTCTCCATGTCTTTTGCTGGCTACTAACCATTGACATTTCCCAAGCTTCTCTTTGTGCTTTTTTTTTTTTTTTTTAAAGACGAGGTTTCACCATGTTGGTCAGGCTGGTCCTGAATGCCCGACCTCAGGTGATCCGCCCACCTTGGCCTCCAAAGTGCTTGGATTACAGGTGTGAGCCACCATGCCCAGCCCCCCCCCCTTTTTTTTTTACCCTCTGTGTGGTCCCCCTAGGAGAATCTCATCTTCTTACTTCTTCCATGAATTCAAGAATAGGCTGAGGACTCTAAACTGTTATTTCTAGCCTCCAAGGCACCCCACCTCCTGTCCCTTTTCTTTGGACTTCCTGTCAGTTACATCACACTCAATATATCCCACAATGAGCATGGGATCTTCTGTCCTAAGACTACACTTCCTCCTGTGTACCTTACCTCGGTTAACATGACAGTAATCTACCTGCCATCTGAAGCAGAAATCTGGACTACCATCCAAAACTCTCTCTCTCTCTCACCTACCAAGTCTAACTGGTCACCAAGTCACTCAGCTCCAGCTCATAATCACTCCATCCCTCCCTCTCCATCATCCCTGCCCTGAACTAGCTCAGGCCCTTATTACCTCCTGGTTAAAATGGTACCACAGCAGCCTAACTGGTCTTCTCTTCCATTCATCCATGTGATCTCCAAGTTACCCTTCTAAAACATTTATATCATTCCCTGCCTTAAAACCCTATAATAACTCTTCATTGCCTGAAAGAGAAAAGTCAATCTTTTTAGTATGGCAAACAAGATCCTTCATGATAAAGCCCTGACTTTTTCTTCAAGCTCGTGGCCCACCATCCCCCCTCCCATGCTCCATGCTCCAGAAGTACTGAGCAACCTCCAGGCCTCTCACACATCACATGCTATTCCACTCCACCACATTTGGAATATGCTGTTCCTCTGGCCTGAAATACCCTCTCCCCTACCTCTGCGCACCCTTCAAGAGCTAACACGTTTAACTCCTCAATGGAGCCTTTCCTCACTCCTCAGTGATCACACTGACCTCAGACCTTCTGCACACTTGGTAAATACTTCAACAACTCTCACATGCACTGAAATTAATGTTCTACACGCTTAAGTTCCTTACAAGACAAGGCCCATGTCGTTCTCATCCACTTAAGTCTAGATTCTAAAACAATGTTTGGCATGCAGTAAGCATCAATAAAGGTTACTGAGTGAAGGAATAAACATGCAGTTTCTAGTCCAGCTTTGTGTCTGTTTCCTGTTCACAGTCAGCTGGTAGAACTGTACAGTATTTTACAGTTTCCAAACATTTTCACCGTGTCATTAAATTTGTGTGTTTGGCCAGGCAAGGTGGCTCACACCTGTAATCCCAGCACTTCAGGAGGTAAAGATGGGTGGATCACCTGAGGTCAGGAGTTCAAGACCAGCCTGGCCAACATGGTGAAACCCCCGTCTCTACTAAAAATACAAAATTAGCTGGGCGTGGTGGCACGTGCGTGTAATCTCAGCTACTCGGGAGCTGAGGCAGGGGAATCACTTAAAACCGGGAGACAGAGGTTTCAGTGAGTCGAGATTGTGCCACTGTACTCCAGCCTGGGCGACAGTGCGAGACTCCATCTCAAAAATAAATAAATGAAATAAATAAATAAATTTTTGTGTTTATGTACTTACTGCAGATCAATTCTGCTGGAGACCCCTGGAGTTACGGCATCAGTAATGGAAGGGGATGGGGCTACTCTGGAAAGGATGATCAGGGAAGGTCTTCAAGCTAAACAGTTAAAAGGATCTAAAGGATAGAAGATGTGGGTAGAGAAAGAGAACAGACTTGAAACAAAGGCAAGAAAGCCAGTGTGGCTGAAGCAGAGTAAGGTAAACTGACTTATGCAACTGAAGCTTCTTAACCCATGAGATAGATAGGACAGATAATCCCCAAATTCAAATGTTAAGTGATTTTCCCAACTGATGAAGGAAGCTAGTAACAAAGCCTACCCTCATCATTACAAGCCAGGCTTTTTCCAAACCATCAGTTGTCTATTATATCTACAGACATAGACAAGCACTGTCCAATACAGCATCCATTTAGCCACACAAACACCTGAAATGTAGATATTCCAAACGGCTAAGTGTTGTAAGCATAAAATACACACTGATTTCAGACCTATTATGAAAAAGGAGTATAAAATATCCACTGAGGCCGGTCGCAGTGGTCACGCCTGTAATCCCAGCACTATGGGAGGCCAAGGGTGACGGGTCACTTGAGGTCAAGAGTTCGACACCATCCTGGCCAACATGGTGAAACCCCGTCTCTAGTAAAAATACAAAAATTAGCCGGGCCTGGTGGCGTGCGCCTGTAATGCCAGCTACTTGGGAGGCTGAGGCAGGAGAATTGCTGGAACCCCAGAAGCTGAGATTGCAGTGAGTCAAGCCAGCGCCACTGAGCTCCAGCATGGGCAACAAAGTGAGCCTCCGTCTCAAAAAAAGACTCATTGATAATTTTCATCTCAACTTTGAATATTTGGGGTAATGATTAAATAAAATATATTATTAAAATTAACATCACCTCATTTCCTTATGTTTCTACAAAGACTTTAAATTACATATGTGGTCTGTATTGTTTCTATTGGACAGCAGTGGCACACACCCTCTCAGTATGTTTTTCTTTATTAGGTGCTCCTCAAAGGCCAATTCCTTGAAAATTCTACACAATGAGAATTCAGAGCTGGTTTAACCCAACTCTGAAATTCGCGTGTTACTTAAAACTTCTTTGAGCTTCAGGGGCTTTCATGCTTCCTTCCAACAGGAATGACGGCCACTTCGTAGCTCTTTTAGGAGAACTTAAGTAAACTTTATCGGGCAATACCGTAATGGTCACCGCTACGGCCAGCTCACCCGGTAGCTCTCGACGGCTTCGTCGATGGGTGCCATGGCGTGGGTCTGGTGCTCCTGGGACTCCCTGCACACCAAGCACACGGGCCGCTGGTCGTCCTCGCAGAAAAGCCGCAGCGGTTCCCAGTGGCGGCCGCAATGGCCGGGGGGCACCGGGCCCTGGCGCCGGCGCTGCGTCTTCTCCGTCAGCCTGGCCAGGGCCCAGTTGGGTCGCAGAGCGGCGGGCGCCGATGGGTGCCGGCATTCGGGGCAGGGGAACGGGCCGCCGCCCGGCACCCAGCTGCGGTGTAAGCAACTGCGGCAGAAATTGTGGCCGCACTCGATGGACACTGGGTCCCGGAAGTAGTCCAGGCAGATGGGGCAGGTCAACTCCTCCTGGAGGTCCTTAACTTCCATCCTGCTTCCCTGCCCCGGAGCCGGGGTCCGACGTAAGGAGCGGGAGAAGCCGGCAAGTTGCGAGATACCGCTGGGAAGCCAGACGACTTCCGAACCGCGGCAGGCGCCTCACGTAGGAGACGCCGCAGCGTCTCTTCCGGGTTCAAGACCCAATAGGAACCCGCGGGCATTGCCAAGCCTGAGCGCGCAAGACCGGAAGCTGCTGGGTTTCCGGGAGGGAAGCGCGCGGGGGTTGGCCCAAGCCTGGGCGCGGGGCAGGACGGGACGGTGGGTGGCTCCTCCAAACGACTATAGAGACAGAAATCCCTGTGGAAGTCTAGAGGGGACTTGGATAAGGTATTAGAGCTAGACAACCTACAGCCCCTGGTGGAATCAATGGAAGAGGTGCTTCTCATCTTGTCCATTCTTTCCAAGTTTCAGGGTTCTGGTCTGTGTTCGCCTGCTAGTCCGATTTAAGTTCTACAGTCTCAGGAGTTCTGCGCGAGCTGCAGCCTAGGGGCCTGGAAAGCCAGGAAGAATTGAAGGATCTGTGTTGCTAGGCCTGGAGTTTGGCTAACGTGGTGCTGTGTGCTTTAGGTTGGCTCTCCCTGAAGTCTTCCCTTTTGATTCAACCGCATTCTCCAGGGAGAGGAACCCATTCTTGCCCTGGATCCCAAGGTCTAGTTGAGTTCCTAGAAAGGCAGGACTTCCTACGAAGGCCCACTGACTTCCCATGGTGTTTGAGGAGTCAAGGGTAACTTGAGAGCCAACCTTTGGGGAGGTGAGAGCTTGATTTCCCTGTCTTCCCAAGCATGGAAAACAGATGCTTGGTAGAGGAAGCCTGTTCTCAGAGCTTGAGACATACGGTGCAGTAGAGGTTCTAATAGTTAAGTTAGGAAAAGAGAATTTGGGGTTAGATGGTCTTCCCCAGGTATGAGACTTCCCATAAGTATTTTAGGTGGTTCAACTCTCAGGAGGTCTGGGAGCTTCAGGAAGCCCTAAGACAACTTTGGGTGATTTGCTGTGGGTGGCTGTCATCTAAGACAGTAGGAAGTAGCAGATCCTGTGGCTGCTCTTGCTAGAAGTTCCTGACAATTCTGCCTGAGGAGATAAAGACCTTGGTGTGAAAGCAACACTTGGAGAGTGGAGCTAGCTGAAGCTGTAGCTCTTGTGGAAACTGTGAAAGACCTGAAAGGACCAAGAGAGTGGGTGACGAAGAAGTCAAGTTGTTTAAATGGGGATGATTTGGATTCAGAGATGCAACCATTTTGCCATCCCAAGAAACTTCCATGGAGGCTTTCAACAAATAATATGCTTGCCCGCTTCAGGGAATTATCTATATCCCTTAAGTGGATTTTTGATCTTGTGTTTCTGAGGTACTTTGCTTTTTATTCTTACCACTTTCTCCCTTTTCTTGTGAATGAGAATTGTTAAAAGAAAAGCTCTGGACCAACAAATTTAACAGAAGTTATTTGCACCAAGAACAATTCGTGAATTAGGCAGCACTCAGAACCAAAAGAGGTTCAGAGAGCTCTGCCCAACAATTTGAACTTTTGTTGGAAGCAAAGTAGAGAAATCACCTGATTGGCTAACAGCTAGGTGTCTGCCTTATTTGGCCATGATATGATGAGACATTTGCCTTATTGGGGCTTGGTCTGATCAGCTGTCTGTCTGTTATTGCCTGAAGGTAGGCTGTGATTGGCTGAAACACAGCTATTTGCTATTAAAAAAAAAGTTAGGCTTCAGTTTGTTTACATACTAAGTTTGGTTGTATTTTGTTATATAGGAACTCAAGTATCAAGACAGCCTCAGGATTTTTGCTTATTTAACAAAATTTTCATTGCTTTTATGTCCCAATATCAAACACTGCCTTTCCCATAATTTTTCTCAGTAAGTAGTATGATTAAATGATTAGAAAAAGGAGTTCTTGAGATACCTGTTTTGGGGTTATTGATAAAAGTTCCTCTGAATATCTATTTTTAAAACATTTAAGTTAGACAACTAATGAATACATTTTCTTTGCAAATTGGAATACTCCATGGAGAAGTAATCTGAGTCTTTAATATGGACCAAGCCGGAAGGAATGCTCTTAACCATGAATATTTATGACGTGTGTGTCTATATGTCTACCTAAGTATTAGATGAGATGTTTCAGCATTCCTGCAAAGTATTTATTTCCTTTACAGTAATCAATTAAATCTTTTCAGGTAAATCCCTTAAAATCCTTATGTCTTCATTCCTGCCATACCAGAGATGACCCTCCTTCTTTACTGAGGCTCCCTAATTCACAATTTTCTCCATCAAAAAATGTCTGTAAGTCTGTGAACCAGCCAATGTTCAATCAGAGAAGTGGAATCACTATGAATCTTTATGTCTGCAGGGCAAGCAGTTGAGGAGGGAAGATCAACAGAAAGTAGGGAAGAATAAGAATGAATTGGAACCTAAGACACGAGCTAATCATTCTTCCCTGTCTCCAACTTTAAAGATATGGGTACTCTTGCTAGAGGAGTTGACACTCTTCACCACAGGACTAGACACACATATGGTTCAGGAATCAAAAAAGCTGAAGGATGACCCAACATGTGCAACCCAGGGGAAGGCTTCTTCCCCATCCCAACAAGGTGAACCAGCTGATTGGTGACAAAGTGCATGAGCTGAAGTAGCACCTAGTGTCCCTGCACCACCCTTTCCCTTTCAAGTATAAAACTGGAGAGCTGCTTCAGTTCTCCCCTTCAAGACTTACACACCAATGTCTTTTTTTGGCATACAGAGGTATGGAGTTGACATCCATACAGACCTCTAAACATACCTTCAAAATAAAGCCCACATCCTACACATAAGTTATCTCTAGAGAAATTTGAAGTCTGTTGTGCACTGAGGATAACCACAATAATAAACTAAACCTAGCCCAGTTTCTGACTAGATTGATACAACTGAACCACCACTATGCACTCAAGGGCACTAAAGGCCTAGCAGAAGGAAAGACACACTCATCTCCAAGCATAAAAAATACTTCATACTATGAAGAAGGAATTGAAAAAATAATTTAAGCAAAAAAAAAAAAAAACCCCACAACATGTCCAACTTTTATTTATTTTTTTTTTTTTGAGTCGGAATTTCGCTCTTGTTACCCAGGCTGGAGTGCAATGGCACGATCTCGGCTCACCGCAACCTCCGCCTCCTGGGTTCAGGCAATTCTCCTGCCTCAGCCTCCTGAGTAGCTGGGATTACAGGCACGCGCCACCATGCCCAGCTAATTTTTTGTATTTTTAGTAGAGACGGGGTTTCACCACGTTGACCAGGATGGTCTCGATCTCTTGACCTCGTGATCCACCCGCCTCGGCCCCCCAAAGTGCTGGGATTACAGGCGTGAGCCACCGTGCCCGGCCAACATGTCCAACTTTTAACAGAAAGGAAAAAAAAAAGATGCATACATAAAGACAAGAAAAAACAGTCCAAAGAGAGAAAACAATCAGTAGAACCTGACTCATAAGACATAGACATTAGAACTATCAGAGAATTTTAAATAACTGTGATTAATGTGATAAACGCCCTAAGGGGAAAGATAAACAAAATGCAAGCTCAGATGGGTGATTTTAGCAAATAGATGGAAACTATAAGGAAAAATAAAATGGAAACTATAAAAATAAAACAATATAATAATAGAGATGAAGAATGCCTTCTGTAGGCCCATTGGTAGACTCAACACAATTGAGGGAAAAAAAATCAAACTTGAAGGTAGGTAAATAGAAATTACTGAACCACAAAGAAAAAAAGAGTGACAGAAACAAAACAGAGCACCCAAGACTGGCGGGAAAATATCAATATCAAATCAAGAAATAATGGCTGAGAATTTCCAAAATTTGTGAGGCACCAAACTAATCCAAGGAGTTCAGAGAACACCGATCAGGATAAATTTTTTAAAAAGAAACTAAGCTTATTGTATTGATTCCTGATACACCGCCTAACATCTCCAGATGATCTATTATTTCTGGAAGTTTCCTTTATTATATTGCTTACTTCAGAGAGATATACCCTTGGCTTCATGTTATGGTCAATGGTACAGTCAGTATTCTCAGAGAGAAAGGACTGGTTTCATTTTACCTCTATCCTTTGTCTCTGTCAGAAAACCTACCATACCACCAAGTACTCCTTCTCTACACTGCCCACGGAAACTATGGGTCCAGTTCTCATGTCCCAGACTGGCCTTTTGTTACCCACACAATGAATACGTTAAATTGCTTGGCAGGTGGCAGTCCAATGGCCACAACCAAGGAGGATTTCTCAAGGGGATTTTATTATTTGTAATAAGTAAGGAGAATACTGAGAATAATACCCCAAAGCAGTGCCTCCCTGAGCAATGGTGGAAACATGGCTTTTATTAGGCTGGTTACATTGTATGTAGAGGCGGAGTCAAGGCAGCACAGTCCCAGTTGTCAATCATGCTTCTACATATGTTACATGTATAGAAAATGGTGAATAAGCTTCTCCTTGGGCTGGATTTTTAGTATGGTGATGAGGAAAGTTGGCCAAAGTTCATCTCCAATTCAGGCATCTTTGGGTCCAACTGGTTTTTGTTTTTCCTGGGCTGAGCTTCTTCCTGGAACTTTTCAAAACAAAAATTCAAGGTATAACAGTTACAAGTGGGTAACTTTTTCACAGTGCATACCCAAAACCCCAGGGACCCTGGGTTACCCTTGAGGTTGTACCCATGTGGGACCTGTCAGAAGAGTACTACAAAGGCTTTGAAAACAACCCTCAGAAGGCTGGTCAAAACTTAAAACTTGAACCTAAGTAGGTTAATTACGTGTTAAAACATAAATATCAACATCCTCCACCAAATTTAACCAAGACCCAGAGCTTCCTAGTAACATTCAAAATGTCCAGGATACAATCCAAAATTAATTGGCATGTGAAGAACCAGGAAAATCACAACTCACATTGGAGAAAAAGTAACAGATGCAGTATATAAGTTGCCACACATGTTGGAATTATCAAGACTGTAAAGCAGCTATTCAAATGGAAACTTAAAAAGTCTCAGAGAAGCAATAGCAAATATAAAGAATAGCCCCATGGAAATTTTAGAATGGGAAAATACAAAAAACGTCATCACATCATATCCAGGGTAACATGCTGTCAACATTGCTTATCACTGTTGATGTTAATCTTGATCACCTGGCTGAGGTGGTATTTGATGGGTTTTTCCACTGTAAAGTTATTCTTCCCCCTTCCCCCATTTTAGTCTTTAGTGGGAAGTCGCTATGTGCAGCCCATGCCTAAACAGTGAGTAGCTGGCAGGCACGGTGGCTCACACCTGTAATCCCAGCACTTTGGGAGGCTGAGGTGGGTGGATCACCTGAGGTCAGGAGTTCGAGAGCAGCCTGGCCAACATGGTGAAACCCCATCTCTACTAAAAATACAAAAATTAGCTAGGCATGGGGGCGCACTTCTGTAATCCCACCTACTAGGGAGGCTGAGGCAGGAGAATTGCTTGAACCTGGGAGGCAGAGGTTGCAGTGAGCCGAGATCCTGTCATTGCCCTCCAGCCTGGGCAACAAGAGCAAAATTCCATCTCAAAAAAAAAAAAAAAAAGGGCCGGGCGCGGTGGCTGAAGCCTGTAATCCCAGCACTGTGGGAGGCCGAGGTGGGAGGACCACGAGGTCAAGAGATCGAGACCATCCTGGTCAACATGGTGAAACCCCGTCTCTAATAAAAATACAAAACATTAGCTGGGCATGGTGGAGCGTGCCTGTAATCCCAGCGACTCAGGAGGCTGGGGCAGGAGAATTGCCTGAACCCGGGAGACGGAGGTTGCCGTGAGCCGAGATCGTGCCATTGCACTCCAGCCTGGGTAACAAGAGCGAAACTCCGTCTCAAAAAAAAAAAAAAAAAAAAAAAAAAGTAAGTAGTTATATTTCACCTCCTTGGAGGCGAGTATCCACATTCTTCTGCATGAAAAATTTGTCAGTTATCTCCTATTTATTCAATTATTTATATTATGAACCCATGGATTCTTATTTTATATTTTGGGTTATAATCCAATACCATGTTGTTTATTTTACTGCTCAGATTATTCCTGTGTTGGCCATTGGGAGCTTTTTTTCAGTTGACACCTGTGTCCCTTTGACAAACTCCTATCATTTTGTAGGGAAGAGGGAGTAGCACTTTCCTTCTACCACTACAAAATCCTCCAGTTTTATCTTGTATTTCTCTTCCCTAACCCTAAAGCCAATCATTTGCATTTCTCTAATGATAAATTAAGTTAAACATCTTTTCATATGCTTTATTACTATCTGTATATCTTCTTTGATGATTACCAGAGGATGGGAAGGGTAGTAGGGTGAAAGTGGAGATGGTTAATGGGTACAAAAAATAGAAAGAATGAATAAGAACTAGTGGTTGATAGCACAGCGGGATGACTACAGTCAAAAATAATTGTACATAATGAAATAATTAGTATAACTGGATTGTTTATAACAGAGGCTGAGGTGATAGATACTCCATTTACCCTGATATGATTGTTACACATTGCATACCTGTATCAAAATACCTCATGTATCCCATAAATATATAACCTAGGTCCATAAAAATTTTAAGTAAAAATGTTTTTGATGCCGGGCGCGGTGGCTCACGCCTGTAATCCTAGCACTTTGGGAGGCCGAGGCGGGTGGATCACGAGGTCAAGAGATCGAGACCATCCTGGTCAACATGGTGAAACCCTGTCTCTACTAAAAATACAAAAAATCAGCTGGGCATGGTGGCGCATGCCTGTAATCCCAGCTACTCAGGAGGCTGAGGCAGGAGAATTGCCTGAACCCAGGAGGCGGAGGTTACGATGAGCCGAGATCGCGCCATTGCACTCCAGCCTGGGTAACAAGAGCGAAACTCCGTCTCAAAAAAAAAAAAAAAAAAAAATGTTTTTGAAAAAGAAATAGTGCTGAGACAACTGGATATCCACATGCAACAGATAAAGTTTGACATTTATTTTACACCATACACAAAAATTAACTCAAAACCAGTCAGAGACCTAAATGTAAAAACTGAAACTATAAAATTCTTAGCTGGAAACATAGGCATAAATCTTCATGGCTGTGAATTGGGCAGTAGTTTCTTACAAAGTACAAAAAAATCATAAGCAACAAAAGAAAAAAATGGATAAGTTAGACTTCATCAAAATTTAAAACATTTGTGCATCACTATCAAAGTGAAAGACAATCATAGAATGAGAGATAATATTTGGAAATCATACAAACAATAAGTATCTAATACCTGCAATATATAAAGAGCTCTTACAATGCAACACCAAAAATACAACAACAACAAAAAAAAATCCATATTTATAAATGGGCAAAGAATTTGAATAGATATTTCTCCAAAGAAGATACACAAATGACCAATAAGCACATGGAAAAACATTCAATGTCATTAGCCATTAGGGAAGCGCAAATCAAAACTACAATGACATACCATTTCACACCCACTAGGATGCCTAAAATTTAATAAATAAAAAGTGTTCCTACACTGCTGATAAGAATGTAAAAATAGTGCTGCTGCTGTGGAAAACAGTTTGGCAGTTCCTCAAAGGTCGAGACATGGAGTTTCCATACGACCCAGCAGTTCTATTCCTGGGTATTTACCCAGGAGAACTGAAAACGTGTTCACACAACACTAAAACTAGGGCCAGGTGTGGAGGCTCAGGCCTGTTGTCCCCGCTCTTTGGGAGGCTAAGGCAGGCAGATCACCTGAGGTCAAGAGTTCAAGATCAGCCTGGCCAACATGGCAAAACCCCATCTCTACAACAAATATAAAAATTAGCTGGCTATGGTAGTGCACGCCTGTAGCCCCAGCTACTCAGGAGGCTGAAGCAGGAGAATCACTTGAGCCCTGGAGGTGGTGGTTGCAATGAGCCAAGTTCACACCACTGCACTCAAGCCTGGGTGACAGACTGAGACTCCATCTCCCCCTGCAAAAACGTGGTGCACATATGTTCATAGCAGCAGTAGTCATAAGAGCCAAAAAATAGAAACAACCCAAATGTCCAGAGACTGAAGAACGTATAAACAAAATGTGGTATATCCTAACAGTGGAATAACATTCAACCATAAAAAGGAATGGAATACTGAAACCTGCCACAACATGAATGAACCTCAAGTTATGCTCAGTGAAAGAAGCCAGACATGAAAGTCCACATTACGCATGATTCCATTTCTATGAAAGAGCAGGAAAACCAATAGAGACAAAAAGTAGAATGATGGTTGTATATTTTGGGTGGGAATAAGAGATGGAGGGTGACATGAGGGGGTAGGGTTTTCTAAATTGATGAAAATATTATTAAATTGGTAGTATTGATGGATATACAACTCTGAATATACTGAAAGCCATTTAACTGTATACTTCTGTCACTGGTAGAGGGTCGTGAGTGCAAGTTGTCCAGGTTCTTGGTGTTTTGAACAAGGAATTGGATAAAATGCCCAGCAAAGCAAAAAAAGAATAAAGCAATAAAAGAATGAAAGCAGGCATTTATTGAAAAGCAAAGTGCTTTGGGAGCAGCCAAAGCAGCAGCTAAAGGGCCTCGATACCCACTAGAAGTTTCCTATTGGCCACTTCATGCTCACCTCTTGTAAATAAGCCCACAATCAGTCCGATTGGTTGCAGAAAGCAACCAATCAGAGACCAGGGTGAAGTTACAAAGTTACAAAGGAAGGCTTGTCTGCAAACAGCCTGATTTGTTGGAGACAGACAATTTCTTATCTGCTGTTCAGAAAAGGTTGGGCAGGGAGTTTTGCACAGGAATTAGCCTCTGGTCCTTTTGTTATTTAGGGTTTTCCTCTCAATTTCGTCCTAGGAAGTCGGTGTGAAACAGCCTCAGGTTCCCTGCTTCCAGATCCTATTCTGCCTCACTTTAAGTAGATAAATTATAGAGTGTGTGAATTATATCTCAATAAAGTTGTTTTAAAAGGGGGTGATATAAGGAAGAATCCAAATGATGGCATTTGCGTTCTTCTTTGGTCACTTTGGCTGGGCTCTGGCTACAGTGGGTGAGGGATTCTTATGAAGCACTTGTGCAGCAGGAAGAAAAAAAAATTTCCTAGTTACTGCCAAAGCGTCCCTTGGGAACCCCTAACTTACTTGGGAATAACTTGGGATTCAGACAGATTAAACAAACAAACAAACTGCTCTTTGTTGAGAATTTCAGGGCAAGAAAAACTAAGAAAAGGCACAGGGTTCTGTAGGAAAAAAAAATAAAAGGATAGAACACTGTCTAACAGAAATGACTAAAAGGGACTCAAGAAAGCTGATATTCGAATTGCAGTTATCTGCTGAATCACACTGTGATGTCAACCTCCCTTGCTATTACTCCTGAATCAGCAGTTCAACTCTACTGCCTTTTCTTTTTTTTTTTTTTTTTTTTTTTTTTTTGAGATGGAGTCTTGCTTTGTTGCCCAGACTGGAGTGCAATAGCGTGATCTTGGCTCACTACAACCTCTGCCTCTCAGGTTCAAGTGATTCTCTTGCCTCAACCTCCCAAGTAGATGGGATTACAGGTGTGTGCCACCACACCTGGCTAATTTTTAAAATTTTTTTGTATTTTTAGGAGAGATGGGGTTTCACCATGTTGGTCAGGCTGGTCTTGAACTTCTGACCTCATGATCAGCCCACCTCAGCTTCCCAAAGTGCTGGGGTTACAGGCATGAGATACCACACCTGGCCTCTACTGCCTTTTCTGTGTGGTGTTGAGGGTTATGAATTTAAAAAGCAGGAACTTTGTCCAGCATATGAGTTGCTGCTGTGCTGGAGACAATGTAACAGCTGCAATGAGAACTGCAGAAACAGAGAATGAGAATTGAGCAGAAATCAGAGCTATTAGTGGTCAAGGAGGCATAGGCCCTTGAATTCACAGTAATCTTCTTTAAGGGTATGGCTGGGCCTTTGAATAAACCTCCAGATATTAAAGGACACTGACATATATGCTTGAAGGCCAGAGTTTCTGGCTCATGACATATGCTGCAGGTCTGAGGGGCATCCATTTACAAAGCTTTGATGATAGGGGGAGCAGAGAATGTGGAAAAACAGAAAAGAGGTAAGTGAAGTCGCAGAGACAGGAAGTAGAATTATCTTCAGCAATAGGAATGCCGACAGCAGTCATCAATATTTATTGAGCAGGGCAGGGGAGAGACACCGTTTATGGAGGCTTCTGCTGGCTGACTCTTGAACCAAGCCCATAAAAACTGTGATGCTGACACCAGAGAATTCCAGTGAAAAGGCGCAATCAGGAAATGCTTTAGACTGCATGGCTCACAGGGCCCTTAGAGACCCTTCAATGGCCTCTAATTTGTCAGAGACATGAATCCCCACTCACTGGATGTTGGGAAGAAGTTTCAGTCATAGGGTTTCCTTCAGGCAAGACGGGTGTCTTTATAATTCTGCAAAGTAGAGAATCAAGCAGAAGCTGAGATTTTTCCTAAGTAGGAAAAGACCTAAATGGAAGTTCAGCAGGGACAACGAACTAGCACTCTTGTCCTTGTTCACTGGAAGGAACCATCAAATTGATGGGGATGGACTTTGGGATAGATTTTGAGAGCAACAGAGAACAAAGAAAAGGGTTGGGAGTGGCAGTCAGAACACATCTGCCTAGAGCCTGGTTACCTACCTGTACTCCCAGAAAGGTGAGGGACCTGCCCCAGAAGGAGATCATCAGGACACAGACATCAGTGACAGGAAGAGAGTTTCCTTCTCACCTGCTTCTTGAAACTGCTCTTTGGTTTCCACCACTGGGAGGTTATTGGTTGGTTCCTTGTGTCTTCTGGTGCTCTCTGAAGTTGGGAAGCATTTGGAAGATTTGTGTTTCGGGTTCTCCACCATCTCTCCAAACCCAGAAGCACAAGCTCCAAAAGAGTAAACAAGAGACAGAACCCACTGACTCCAAACATAGTCTTTAGGAAAATGGTCTTCTCAGAGGGGCGGGACAGATTGCAGGTTATACTACCAAGGCAAGGCTCTCGGCGACATGCAAAGGAGCTGAGCATCTGGAACCCATACAGGTGGTACTGCAACCCCAGGGCTGCCCCCTCCAGGACAAGCCGAGCCCCCAGCTGAGCCACATAAGCCCAGAGCAGCCTGAGGCTTCCATCCCCTGGGGCATCTCTGCTGCTCTCCCCTCCCTGGATCAGGGCCTCCTCCTCCCCCTTCCCCTTTCCTGATTCTTCCCAGTGCCAGATCACATGATACAGGGTGAAACCCATGTAGAGGGCACTGGGTACAGCCATCAAGATGACCTGGAAGACCCAGAAACGCAGCGGGGAGAGGGGTTGGAAGGCATCGAAGCAGGCAGCCTTGCAGCCCGGCTGCTGGGTGTGACACACGAATTCACTCTGCTCATCGACATAGACTCCAGGCCCACTGGCAGCCAGCAGCACAAGGCGGAATCCCAGGAGCACGGGAAGCAGGAGGCGACCCACAGGGGTGGAGTGGCGACTCTCCTCTGCCAGCAACTGCCGCAGGAACCTGCCACACATCCTGTTTTGGAGCAGAGAAGGGATCAGTGTTGTTCACTGTCCTTCAGGGGGAGCTCCAGTCCACCTTGTCACTCCTAATCCAAGGATCACTGAAGGCAAGTATCTCCAAGTACCTGACTGCTTCTTCAAGGACTTGTTCCCCAAATTCTCTTCCCTGTCATTCAGACTCCCCCCTGTGGTCTCAGTGAGAAGGATGGGATGAGATGCTTCCCAGGGACCATTCTAAGGGTCTCAATTGACCAGAGAAATATGTCACCACCCACCAACTGCAAGACACTATACTTTATGCCATTGAGAGCCGGAGCTTGAGTTCATCTAGGTCGGTCACGCATCCTCCCTCAAAAGCCCCATCTGGGAGGATACCTGCAGCCCTACCACGCCTCATAAGTCTAGGGGTCCCTGGATTTAGGGAAAGCACCCCCAGGGCTCTGAGGGTTTCTGTCCTGGCTCTCTTGAGAGTTATCAGACTAGATGATCATTTGGTAGATTCTCAAGTCTTGCTGTCAGCCTTGTTTTATTTCAAAGTGCAGGTTCAGCACCCTCTAAACACATTTCCAGCAGACCTGGAATTTAACACAGGGTGAGTCTGACATATTTCAAGGGTCAGGGGTTCAAATCATTTCCAGAGGCCCTGTCTAGTGTCCCCTTTCTTTCTCTCCCGTGCTCACCCCCGGCCCCTGAACAGACACCTAAATCCTCTCAGAAGCTCTCAGAACCAAGCTGAGGTCTTCAGAGCTCACCACAGAGCTTTAGGGGTTTGGAAGGGAGAGAGGGGCAACAGCAGGACAAACGGACCTTCCTAGGGCCCCTTAATTTGGAGCTCTCATATCTAACCCTAAGCACCCTTCCTTGTCATTCACCTGTCTTCACCTGCAGCTGTTATCACCAAAACAATGTTTATGTCCTATGCATTCAGGGCCTCCAGAATTCCTGGGTTCAGACAAAATTGTGCTTTCTCTCCCAAAGTCTGCATACCAAAGGATCTCCCTATATGATAGCCTCCTACCTCCTTTGCCCCCTCTTTTCTGGGACCCTGTGGTCCCCCCAATCTGGTCCAGTTGTCCCCAGCTCGCCTGTCTCTTTCCCTAAGATCTGCATCCTCCTCTCACCAACAAGTCTGCAGCTTTGCCCCACAGTGGACAGGGCCCCCAGGTCAGACTTCAGGACCTAGAGAGCTGAGGCTGAGAAGGAGGGGGAGATGTACCAAAGCTCCCAGCTCAGCATTGTTGGAAAAGCTCAGCTGAAGGGACGCCCCTGTTTCTTTTTTTTTTTTTTTTTTTTGAGACGGAGTCTTGCTCTGTCGCCAGGCTGGAGGGCAGTGGCGCAATTTCGGCTCATTGCAACCTCCACCTCCTGGGTTCAAGTGATTCTTCCTCCTCAGCCTCCCAAGTATCTGGGACCAAAGGCGCGTGCCACCACACCCGGCTAATTTTTTTGTATTTTTAGTAGAGGCGGGGTTTCACCATGGCCAGGATGGTCTCAATCTCTTGACCTCGTGATCCGCCTGCCTTGGCCTCCCAAAGTACTGGGATTATGGGCATGAGCCACCACGCCCGCCGACACCCCTGTTTCTAAGAGTAGAGAAACAGCTTGCAAATAAAGTTGTCTGGGAGGTAGCAGATTCGGAGCTCTGTCAGGATTTTAGTCAGCAAAGCAACACCTGTGAGCTCATGAATTGGGGGAGGAAGGAAAGGCCAGGGTTTGGAGAAATTTTCTAATATCCAAACAGATTTTTTGAAATTCTATCATGATTTTGGTATGAATTTTTCTTATCATCTCTTGGGAGAAAATTTCCAGGATTCTGTTGGTGGCAGAATCCATGCCGAAGAATTAAGGTATGAGGGAGGGAATGCTCACCTCACCTGGCCTGGAAAACCTTCTAGATGCTTTTATCCAATGTGGCCAGAGAGCAGCCGCATTGGCATCCTCAGGCGTGCAGAATCTCGGCGCATATCTCAGACCTCCTAAGCTATGTCTGAATTTTGATAACCTCTCCAGGCAATCGTGTGCATGTCACAGTTGGAGAAGCCTCTCGAGAACCCAGAGCAGCCCCCCAACCTCCACCACCACCAGGCCCTGAGCCACCCCAGCAGCTCTCTGTCCCTGCACTCACCCAGCAGCTTTGAGCAGAACGATTCACAACAGTGGAGAGAGGCAGAGAGAGGAGTCCTCAGGCTGGAGCCCGCAGGGTCCCGCTCTTCCAGGCCCACCCTCCTGCCTCCACCCACTTCCTTTCCCTCCCCATTTCATTCCTGGCAGCCTTCATGAAGGGGAAAAGAATTGCAGCTGGAGCAGCAGCAGGCCTGCTATTAAAGAACGAGTTCTGCAGAATAACCCTCTGTTGTTGAGGGTGCGGGGTGTCTTCTAAGTGAACTGAAACAGGAATTTTCAGATCATCTGAAGTGGGGAGCAATGGCTTCAGCATATTTCCAGCACTGGGGCATGCAGGCAATGGCAGATAGAATAAAAGCCCTACTCTCCTGCCCAAAGTACCTAAAGCACAAGCTTACCCACAGAAGAATGTGTGTATGCATGTATGTGTAAGTGTGTGTGTGTGTGTGTGTGTGTGTGTGTGTGTGTGTGTGTGTATGTCTTTGTGTATTCATGTGTGTGTGCTTCATATCCTCAGGCAGCCTTCATCCCAGAATTTGTGGTGATCTCAGGATGTCCTCTCCTCTTGGCTGGGAGAATAGCACAGGCTCCCTGCCACAGCATGATGGGAATCTGCTCCACATACCCTCAGGAATCCAGAGAGCCCACACCCCTCTCCATCAGGCCCAGGAAGAACTATGACACCTGCCCCCATGGCCATTCCTTGTCCCATTGCTAGAGCCAGGATTCCTTCCAGAGATACTGCCAAGAATGGGAAGCAGCAAAGTGAGTGCAGGGAAAATAACTCACGGGGCTGAGGGTGTGTGCAGGGAGGGATTGGTCTCCTGTGTTACAAGTGACAGAGCTCAGGGTCAATGCTGGACTCTTCACAGAGGAGATCCCAGAGGCAACTTCAGGTATTAGTCTGTTTTCATGCTGCTTGTAAAGACATACCTAAGACTGGGCAATTTACAAAAGAAAGATGTTTAATGGATTTACAGTTCCACGTGGCTGAGGAGGCCTCACAATCATGGGGAAGGCAAGGAGGAGCAAGTCATGTCTTACATGGATGGCAGCAGGCAAAGAGAGCACTTGTGCAGGAAAAAAAAAAAACCCTTATAAAACCATCAGATCTCATGAGACTTATTCACTATCACGAGAACCAGCACAGGAAAGACCTGCCCCCATGAGTCAATTACCTCCCACCAGGTCCCTCCCACAACATGTGGGAACTGAAGATGAGATTTGGGTAGGGACACAGCCAAACCATATCACCTCAGTTCTGGATACTGCCCCTTGCTAAGGCACAAGGCTCAGTTACAACAGTCCTCTCTATTCATGAGAACAACCAATTCCTGGGTGCAAAAGCATCCTCATAACCCAGGACTGAGACAGACATCCACCACACAAAATCCTATTCCCAGATGGTCTTCCTTTCCCCTGTCCCTCTCCAGGACTCTGGTACCTTCTTGTCCAAAATGTCTGCTGCCAGCAATTGGCTCTGCAGGACGGCAGTGCTTGCAGCAGCTGAGATGTCCTAATTCTCTGGTGCTTTCCATGGATTCAAGGAGGGGGGTCTTGAGAACATTTTCCAGCCAGTGAAGCTTCTTGACTGAAGGGTGGCTATCCTAAGTGCCTCTGGAAAGCCTTGCAGCCTTCCAGTGCTTCCCAGAATGGAGCAACCTGCAGAGCATCCTAAGAGAAACCAAGATCCAAAGAGAAATCTTCTTGGAACTGCTCTCTAAAGCAAAGGAAAAAAAAATAGCACAAAAGAGCATATCAAAAGTGCATCTTACTAAAGTTATATTGAAAGCTTATGTAAATTATAAGATAATTCTCTCCAAAGCAAAGGAAAAATAGCACAAATAGCATATCAAAAGAGCGCCTTACTAACATTATATTGAAAGTTTATACAAATTATAAGATAATTCTAAGTGCACCAATATGTAAGCTTAGCAAAGACATGAAAAGACCATTCCTAGAAAAGGTCATTCAAAGCCTGTAAATGTTTAGTTCAGGTAGGACTCAAAGAAATAGTAAAATAGCAATGAAATACTATTTTTACCCACTTGTCATAGACTAGTTTGGGATAAAGTTATTATAGCACACTTTTTTTTTTTTGAGGTGGAGTCTCACTCTGTCGCCTAGGGTGGAGGGCAGTGGCACAATCTTGCCTCACTGCAACCTCTGCCTCCTGGGTTCAAGCAGTTCTCTGCCTCAGCCTCCCGAGTAGCTGAGATTACAGGCACCCACCACACCTGGCTTCTTTTTTTTTTTTTTTTTTTTTTTTTTTGGAGACAGAGTCTCACCCTGTTGCTCAGGCTGGAGTACAGTGGTGTGATCTCAGCTCACTGCAAACTCTGCCTCCTGGGTCAAGTGATTCTCCTCCCTTAGACCCCCAGTAGCTGGGCTACAGGTAGACACCACCATGCCCAGCTAAGTTTTCTATTTTTAGTAGAGACGGTTTCACCTGTTGGCCAGGTTGGTCTCGAACTCTTGGCCTCAGGTGATCTACCCACCTCAGCTTCCCAAAGTGCTGGGATTACAGGCTGAACCACCATGCCCAGTTGTATCACACTTTATAACCTGGGTATGCAGGCCACTTCCAACCTCTTCCATTCATCTGCTGGTTGTCTTAAGATTCCAGGGTAGCACCCTCAGCCCTTGCTCTTGTGGAGAAAAACTCACAGCACACCTCTCTCCAAAGATATCTTCTCTCCTGGCTGGTCAAAGTGCAGTGGTGTTTTCAACCAATTTATCACAACCAGTTACAAATTTTTCTGTTACTTCTCTACTCCCACTGTTTCACTTGACTATCCTAAAAAAAAGAAAATAATTTTTTAAAAAAGCAAACAAACAAAGACATCTTCCCTCCAAAGTTAATTCTCTCTACCCATAACTTCCAACAACTCTGCCATTTTATACAACTTTGATGTGGGTGTAGGTTTTAAGAGTGGCAGGCCAGGTGTCGTGGCTCATGCTTGTAATCCCAGCACTTTGGGAGACCGAGGTGGTGGATCATGAGTTCAGGAGTTCAAGACCAGCCTGGCCAACATGCTGAAACCCCGTCTCTACTCAAAATACAAAAAAATTAGCTGGGTGTGGTGGCGGGTGCCTGTAATCTCAGCTAATCTGGAGGCAGAGGCAGGAAAATCGCCTAAACCCAAACCTGAGAGGCAGAGGTTGCAGTGAGCCAAGATCATGCCATTGCACTCCAGCCTGGGCAATAATAGCAAAACTCCATATCAAAAAAAAAAAAAAAAGAGTAGCATAATGTTATTTATTTATTTATTTGTTTTTCCTTTGAATTGTTGCATCTCAGACTAGCAAATTACTTTGGAATGTGATATGTGTTATATTTCCTAAACATTGCATCTTGAAATCCCAACCAAATTTCCAATTTAACATCCTGTTGACTAACATTATTCAGTACTTAATAAATGATGGATTTTTTTTTTCTTTTGAGACAGGGTCTCACTTTGTCACTACTGGAGAGTAGTGGTGTGAACATGGCTCACTTCCCAGGCTCAAGTGATCCTCCCACCTCAGCCCCCAAATAGCTGAGACTATAGGCGTGCACCATCATGCCCCGCTAATTTTTGTAGAGATGAGGTTTCTTCATGTTGTCCAGGCTTGTCTAGAACTTCTGGCCTCAAGCAGTCTGCCCACCTTGGCCTTCCAAAGTGCTGGGATTACAAGCGTAGGCCACCACGCCTAGCGTTAAGTTAATTTCTGTGTATGTTGTGAGGTAGAGATTCAATCTCATTATTTGCAAGTGCATATCCAGTTGTCCCAACACAATTTGTTGAAATGACTGTTCTTTCCCAACTGAATTGTCTTATCAAAAATAAATTGGCCATAAATTTAAGAATTTGTTTTGGTTCAATTCATTCACTTCAGAGAAAAAAAGAAAAAAGAAAAGAATTTGCTTCCCAGCTTTCAATTCTATTCCACTGATTGAATTTATGTTTACGTATATTGTTTTTCTCTTTCAATATTTTTTAGCTTTTTGGGGTCTTTTGTAATTCCGTATGAATTTTAGGGTCCACTTGTCGATTTCTTCAAAAAGAGAAGCTGAAATTGTTATAAGAATTGCAATGAATTTGTTATCAATTTGAGAGTACCACCTAGTTAACAACATTAAATCTTCTAATCCATAAACATGGGAGATCTATTATATAGGTTTTCGTTAATTTCTTTCAATAGTGTCTTTAAGTTTTCCATGTAGAAGTCCAGTACTTCCTTGATTACATTTATTTCTAAGCATTTTGTTCTTTATGCTATTGTAAAGTAAATTGTTTCTTAATATCTTTTTGGATTCTTTATTGCAAGTATATAGAAATAGAATTGATTTTAGTATCTTAATCTTGTATCACAGACTACAGGATCACAGGATACAAGATCAAGATATGGCTGAACTAATTTATTAGTTATAGTAAGTTACTGTAGATTCCTTAGGATTTTCTCTACACAAGATTATGTCATCTTCAAACAAAACTTTATTTCTTCCTTTCTAATCTAGATGTCTTTTTTCTTGCCTAATTGCCCTAAATAGAACCTCCAGTCCTAGCTAGAAGTGTTGTTGAATGTAAGTGATAAGATCACGCTTCCTTTTCTTGTTCTTTATTTTAGGAGGAAAGCTTTCAGTTTTGTATATGTCTTTTATGCTTACCTATGTCATTATCTTTGCCACTGTTCTTTATTTCTTTATGTGGACTGACTAGTGTTCTCCCATTTCAGCCTGTAGGACTTCTCTTAGTATTTTCTGTAGGGCAGTTATGCTAGCAGTGAATTATCTCAGTTTTTATTATCTAGGATTGTCTCAATTCCTCCTTCATTTTTGAAGGATACTTATGCTGGATGTAGAATCTTTGACTGACCTTTTCTTTCTGCATTTTGAGTATGTCATTCCACTGTCCTCTGGCCTCCGTGGTTTCTGACAAGATATCAGCTATTAAACTTATTGAGGATCCTTTGTCCTTAATGAGTTACTTTTCTTTTGTGACTTTCAAGATTCTCTCTTAAATTGTTGTTTTTTTTAATCTTGTCTTTGACTTTTGACAGTTTGATCATCATATACCTAAGTGTGGATGTCTTTGAGTCTATCCCACTTGGAGTTTGTTGATATTCTTAAATGTATCAATCGTTTTAGCAAATGTGATGCAATTGCAACCACATATCTTCTTCATGGAAACACTATTTTCTGTTAGCCATCTCCATAGATCCCTGAAGGTCAAGACCCTTTGGCCATAATTTCAACCTTCCTGATTATTATAATAATTATAACCACTTTGCCTCTGATGATTAAGTGCTGCCAAATAGCTTCTGCTGATTCAGAATCCTATGATTCCTGTTGCTATTAGGGAGTCAGTATATAAAAGCATCTGCTGTCAGCCTCCATCTACAGAAGACAAACACTACTGAGATCCTTATAATTTTTTTTCAGATGGAATTTTGCTCTTTTTGCCCAAGCTGGAGTGCCATGGCATGATCTCAGCTCACCACAACCTCCGCCTCCCAGGTTCAAGTGATTCTCCTGCCTCAGCCTCTCGAGTAGCTGGGTAGCATGCGCCACCATGTCCAACTGATTTTGCATTTTTAGTAGAGATGGGGTTTCACCATGTTGCTCAGGCTGGTCTCGAACTCTTGACCTCAGGTGATCCGCCTGCCTCAGCCTCCCAAAGTGCTGGGATTATAGGCGTAAGTCACCAAGCCTGGCTCTTATAGCTATCAAATTCCCCCTCACCAGCACATTCATCATTGCCTTGGTGAAAATGAGTATTATCCAAGACTTCCCAAGGAAAATAGTCTGGTGGTAGATTTTCTAATCTTTTGTTATAGATCTATTCTTCCACATCCATTTATCTGAGAACTGTGAACTCTTTACTCACAATTTTCCATACGAGTTCTGACATCTCAACCTTATTAATGGAAGCTCTTGCTTTTTTCCCACTTTCCAAAAGCCACCCCCGTATCATTTCATATCAACCTCCTAAGAATAAACTTTCTAGGGTGTTAAGTCCTGTATCCCATAAGAATGCCCTATATTAACAAACTCCCACATCCAGCTTTCTATTTTTAGCGCCCTCCTTTTGATCTGGGATCTTCAGAATCTTCTCTCTGATATACTTTCCTTGTTTCTGATGACATATGTTGTCCAAGTCTTGCAGCTCCTTTAGTATCTAATCCATCCCTCTCCTTAGTAAGTCAAGTACTTCCCCAACTGGGTCATGCTAAGATTTTATCTTTGTTTTGGGTCTAGTGGCCAAAGTGGGAGGTGCAACATGTCCTGAGGGGAGCCAGCATTTTCTTACAATGAATTTGTCTAGTGTAAGACTTTTGCAAGGTTTTCAAGCAAGAGTGGGCCTCTATCTTCCAATAAAAAGAGTGAGCCACTTCTACGGGACCAAATGGTCCAGAATAATCTGATGATCCAAGGACCTCATAGGGCATCTACCTAATATGACCAGCCCAACTCTCAGGGTCTTATTCTTCCCTACTGGGGTCCTGGCTTTGGTACTGGAAGCTTCCCTAAGCTGAAAATTTAACCTTATCTGAAGTTATGCCACTCTTACAATTAAATCTTCAGCCTGGTCTCTCTGTCTTCAGGCAATAGGAGATAAGGATCTCTTAAAATGCTGCCAAGGAGGCATTGTAACTCGTATTTTGCTTTACATTGGTTACTTATTGTTCTGAGCTTGTCATTTTTTCTCTTTAAAGCATCATTGAAGCTCAATAATAGCCACCTAATTCCATAATCCTTATGCTTGCAATTTGTCTTATAGCTCTTAAATGCCAGACACATTGCATCAGCCAGTGAATCTAACTCCACCTGTGTCCTAGCCAGGTCATTCTGAGTAAAAATCTTTTTTTTTTTTTTTTTTGAGACAGAGTCTCGCTCCATCACCAGGCGTCAGGCTGGAGTGCAGCGGCACTATCTTGGCCCACTGCAACCTCCGCCTCCAGGGTTCAAGCAATTCTCCTGCCTCAGCCTCCTGAGTAGCTGGGACTACAGGTGCATGCCACCACACCCAGCTAATTTTTTTATTTTTAGTAGAGACAGGGTTTCACCATGTTGGCCAGGATGGTCTCAATCTCTTGACCTCATGATCCGCCCGCCTCAGCCTCCAAAAGTGCTGGGATTAGAGGCATGAGCCACTGCGCCCAGCCCCGAGTAAAAATCTTAACAGTTGCACTGCTAAAGCAAGTCAGAAACAATGCCTACCATCAACATGGCTGCCCCCATTGCCAGAGGGCTGACAAGTAACCCAACCTTAGAATCTCATCCTCATATGAGTTGTGCTTCCTAGGACCACTCCTGGTACCTACTGTCTTAGGTTTGATTCCTTAGAATTAGAACTTAATAGAGATTTGAATACATGTGATTTTTCAGGTTGGACCTACCAGTAAAAATCTCTAAGAAAATATAGGAAGCAGAAGAGGTAATGTAAAAAAAAAAAAAAAAAACTGTGCAAAGATGTGATCTCAGGTAAAGTTTAAACTTGATGTTATCCACAGGGGGCCCTGAAGTATAAATCATACCACAGATTTCATCCACTTGAGATAAATGGGCTAGTCTTTTGTACTTCAATATCATTCAGTTATTGGCATTGGGATGCCACTGGGGAGAGGAAGAAATAATATTCTCCCAGGTGAGGCTGATGTAAACCAAACAGACTTCATCTTAGATGTGAGCCTGACAGACTCCATCTCAGCCTCTCCCTCCCCACCACTCCTCCCTTCAGGTGCACAGCTGGGTCATGCTGTACCCAGAAGCTTGCAACCATTGCAGCTACATCCTGCTTGTCAAGTTTCCTGGCTATTGTGAAAAATCCTGGCTATTATGAATACTAGCAACCATAGAAACTTGGTAACTAACAATCATGGGAACTCCCCTCCCCTTAACTACCTGCTTTCCTCTTCTAACTTGCTTGTTCTGCTTCTGTAAAATTCTGCTTTGCCACCCCCTTCTTTCTAAGCAAGCCACAAAAAGGAATCAAGCCCCTTCTCCGGGGCCGAGAGAATTTTTCAGCATTAGCCATCTCTCAGCCGCCGGCAATAAAGGACTCCAGATTCAATCTCAGCGTGTGGCACTACAACTCGCTCAGTTACAACAAGGCCGTCTCTTTAGAAAAGGAGAGTTCATGAGCCAATAACAGCCAACATTAGCAACAGCTTGTGAGTGGCCATGCCAGCCTAGAAAAGGAAATCTAGGCAGGGCACCAACAGTAGATAAGAATGACAGCAGCTGTCTTGTTGGAAACAATACAAGCCAGAAGACAGTGGCAAAACATCTTTAAAATAATCAAAGGAAGTAATTGTGAATGTAGAATTATATACCCAACAAAAATATTTTTTTGGCCAGGCACAGGGGCTTACACCTGTAATCTTGGCACTTTGGGAGGCTAAGGTGGGCAGATTGCTTGAGCTCAAGAATTCAAGACCAAACTGGGCAACATGGTGAAACCCTGTCTCTACAAAAAAAAAAAAAAAATAGCCAGGTGTGCTGGCACACACCTGTAGTCCCAGCTACTTGGGAGGCTGAGGTGGGATGATAGATTGAGCCTGGGTGGTGGAGGTTGCAGTGAGCTATGATCGCACCACTGCACTCCAGCTTGGGTGACAGAGGGAGAACCTGTCTCAAAAATATTATTTTTTCAAAAGCTGAGGCAAAATTAAAACTTTTAAAGATATAAAATAGTTGGAAGAATTCATCTCCAGAGTGAATGAAAAAATATGTGCACCATAACAAATGGTAAAAGAAGTCCTTTGAGCTAGAAGAATTTGATACCAGATAGAAACCTGGATCTATATTAGAGAATAAAGAACACCAGAAATGGTAACTATGAGGGTAAATATAAGGATTATTTTTGTTAGTATTTAAATATTTTTAAAGATAATTGATTGCTTAAAGTGAAAAGATAACATATTATGGGGTTTATAGCACATATTGAGGTAAGATACATAGTACCAAGTCTGTAAAGCCAGGAGGGAAGAAATGGGAGTATACTGTAAGGTTCTTATACTGTATGAAGAGTGGTATAATATCAATTGAAGTAGACTAGTAACTTGAAGATATAAAGCATAAGCCCTAAAATAACTCCAAAAGGATTATAGTTAATAAGTCAAACATGGAGATAAAAATAGAATTATATATAAATATATGCTCAATTCAGTAGAAAGTAGAAAAAGAGGAAAGGGGGAACAGATCAAGCAGATGGTACAAATAGAAAACAAGTACCAACATGAGAGGTTTAAACCTAACCATACAAATCATCACATTAAATGTAAATGATACAACCATTCCAATTAATAGGCAGAGATTGACATATTAACTTACAAAGCAAGACCTAACTATATGCTGCCCCAAAATAACTTACTTTAATTATAAAGGTACAAGGTTAAAAGTAAAATAAGGAAAAATATACCACGCTAACACTAATCAAAAGTAACCTATAGTGACTATATTAATATCAAAGTAGGTTTCAGAGCAAAAATATTACCAGAGATAATGAGGATATTTGATTGTTACAAATGAATCCATTCATCGAATCCTAAATGTTTATGCACCCAACAACAGAATTTCAAAATACATAAAGCAAAAACTAATAGAACTACATGGAGAAAAAAGACAAATTCACAAAATAGTTAAGACGCCAACACACATCTCTCAAAAAATGATAAGACAAGTAGACAGAAAATCAGTAAACAAATAGAAAGCTTGGACACTACTATCAGCCAAGTTGACCTAATCGACAAAATTCACAATAGAACATTCTACTCAACAACACGTTTTCATCAAGAGCACACAGATCATCTACCAAGAGAGACCATATTCTACACCATAAAACAAGTCTTGATACACATAAAAGGATTTAAGTCATATAAAATATGTTCTTTGAGCCGGGCACGGTGGCTCACGCTTGTAATCCCAGCACTTTGGGAGGCCGAGGCGGGTGGATCACGAGGTCAAGAGATCGAGATCATCCTGGTCAACATGGTGAAACCCCGTCTCTACTAAAACTACAAAAAATTAGCTGGGCATGGTGGCGTGTGCCTGTAATCCCAGCGACTCAGGAGGCTGAGGCAGGAGAATTGCCTGAACCCAGGAGGTGGAGGTTGCAGTGAGCCGAGATCGCGCCATTGCACTCCAGCCTGGGTAACAAGAGCGAAACTCCGTCTCAAAAAAAAAAAAAAAAAAAAAAAAAAAAAAATATGTTCTTTGATCACAATGGAATTAATAGTGATGGTTTCAGTCCATATCTAATATGTCAAAACATCACATTTTACACTTTATATGCAGATTTTTGTATGTTACACTTCACTAAAGCTGCTTTTAAAATATATATATAAAGAGCATGAAAAAGCAAGCCTTGTCATCAGGGGTCTATAAAGAACTACAAATCAATAACAAGGATAAACTTGAGAGAATACAGATGAAAGTCATGAAAAGGCACTTCACAGAAGAAATCCAAATGGCCAATAGACAAATGAAACATTTCCAGAGTCAACCCTTCCCCCTCTGCAAAATCACTTCTCAAGAAGGAGCCACAGAGTCAGGTGTGTTCAGCACATTTTTGCTCACAACACGTGATTATGTCCTTGGAAACCAAGCGTTGTGACCCCACCATTCTGGGTTACACAGATGGTCTAGCCAGAGTGACCAAAGTCCTTGTCTAAATGTCTGAAGTGGGGGTGGAAAGTGGGGAGCTGCCTAGGGCCCAGGAAATAGGGGACATTTTTCAGTTGCATGAGTTTCTCCTGATTCCTCAATGGCTCCATTTATAAATGTCCCTAACCCCGGGTCAGTGTGGGTATCAGGGGAGAAGGGGAAGGTTACTGATGGGGATTGGGGGGATGGGGATTCTGCCTGATTATTTCTAAGCTTCTGACAACAGCCTAAAGCACAAAGACAAATTTCTCTTTCACAATCATTTTCTGAGGATTAATGCCAGAAAAGAAGCCCCCAAGGGTAAAGGGAGCTCTCATGCCACTTCTTTATTCTACCAACAATGCCCTCCTTGTCTCTCTCCTTCCCACCAGACAAGACCAGCCTCCTCCCACAGCCATACGTTGACGACACGTGCCAAGGCCTGGAGCAACAGGGCACCCAGGGTAAAGGATCACCCAAGGGTAGGGAGTGGAGACAAATGTTAAAGCCCAGCATCTCTGTGCCCCAAGAGCGCCGATGAAGTCGTTTGTCAGGGGTAATACCCAAGATTCATTGCCTCACGCCAAGGAAATCGAGGAGGTGGGGACAGACAAGGAGGAGCTTAAGAGTGGAGGTTTAATAGGCAAAAGAAAGAGAAAAGAGAAAAGCTCTTTCTCCAGCAGCCAGAGTGGAGCTTCCAAGAGTTGCCTCCGGTTTTGTGGTAAAATGCACGGGGTTTTACAGACAGGCTTGAGGAGGCAGTGTCCTTTACATAAAGCCCGAGAGATTGGTTGGACCAGGTGTTCTATTTGCATAGCCCTTGAAGAGGCTGGCCATACCACCCTAACCTTTTATTAGGCGGATGGGGTCTCTACTTGGCCAGTGCCATTTTGCCTGCTTTTTTACTGCACACGTGTCGACAAAGGAAAGGGAAGAGGGAATCTCCGTGTCGAATATACCTGGCTTGCAGATACCCCTTTTCCATGGGCACAGCTGCTGGCATTTACCTATGCAAGCTTTTAGCTTGCTTATCTACGCTTGCAGCTTGATTTCAGGCTGATTTTTGTTAGAAAGGAAATTACTTGGCTGCTTTTTATTAAAGGGAAATTTTACCGAGGACTCTCTTACCCTCACTGTCTGCCTAAATAATTTTTTTCTAGCTCCCGTATCAATGACAGAGGAGATCTTTCTTCTCCCTCCCTCTTTTCCACAGCTGGGTGCATCTGTCTGGTTTCAGGGAGAGTAAGTGACACAAAGAACAAAGGTTGAGAAGGAATCGGTAGAAGAAAAGGCTCAGAACTAAAAACAAGTCATCTTCCACGGAGTCAGATACCACAGCATAGGGCCTGGGATACTGTGTGACCTAGGGAAAAGGGAGGCAAAGCTAGCCTTGGGCCCATCATTACACAGAAATTTGAAAGAAACAAAACTGTAAACTGGTGATTTCCTGAGTGCACAGGTTTTAAATCTGTAATACTGACAAACAGTCAGCAAATGCATTTCTCTTACCAGTATGATTCAACTGAGCAACAAGTTGAAGTCAAAGAACAGGTAGGATCCTGATTTTATTCCATGCTCATCCCTTCTTGTTCATGCCTGGTTATTCTTTTTCTTTTTCTTTTTTCTTGATAAGACAGGGTCTCACTCTGTCACCCAGGCTGGAGTACAGTGGTGCAATCTTAGATTACTGCAACTTCAACATCTGGGCTCAAGTGATCTTCCTACCTCAGCCTCCAGAGTAGGTGGGACAACAGGTGCACACCACCACGCTTCACTATTTTTTTTTTTTTGTATTTTTTGTAGCACCATGATCTCACGATGTTGCCCGTGCTGCCTGAATTTTCTAATAAATTCTCCTTCCTGTATTTTTTTTAAGATGCCCAGCATCTAGCTCTGTTGCCCAGACTGGATTACAGTGGCATGACCTTGGCTCACTGCAACCTCCGCCTCCCGGGTCAAGCGATTCTCCTGCCTCAGCCTCCCACGTAGCTGGGATTACAGGTGTGCACCACCACGCCCAGCTAAGTTTTATATGTTAGTAGAGATGGGGTTCCATCATGTTGGCCAGGCTGGTCTCGAACTCCTGACCTCAGATGATCCACCCATCTTGGCCTCCCAAAGTGCTGGGATTACAGGTGTGAGCCACCGCATCTGGCCTCCTTTCTGTACTTTCCAGCATATAAAGACAAGTCTTTCTGCCAGTGTGAGTGTGCAGTGCTGGAAAGCTGACAGGAGGAAAAGGCTGGACGTGAAGAGGGTATGGGCAGCTCTTGATCTCAGCGGCCAGGTCCTCCTTCTTGACCCCTTGCTGCTGCACAGTGAGACTCCACAGTTGACCTCCACCTCAGAGTCCTCTACATTTTCACAAATCCCTACTTAGTGACTTTCTCTACACCAGAATGTCTAGGCCCAGTGAGGTCCTCCCCAGGTTTCAGGCCACTGCCCACCCCAACAATCAGGCCTTCTTCTACTATCGTTTTGAATGCAGGAAGGCTGAGTCTCTGGGATCCTGGAGCCAGGTGGTGGGGATGGAGGATATGAGAAGAGCCAAGTTCAGAAAGTCAGGAAAGAAATCTCGTGGGAATATAAATTACTTCAACCATTGTGGAAGACAGTCTGGCGATTCCTCAAAGATTTAGAACCAGAAATGTTATTTGACCCAGTAATCCCATTATTGGGCATATACCCCAAAGGAATATGAATCATTCTATTATAAAGCTACAAGCACACATATGTTCACTGCAGCACTATTCACAGTAGCAAAGACATGGAATCAACCCAAGTGCCCATCAATGATAGGCTGGATAAAGAAAATGTGCTACGTATACACCATGGAATACTATGCAGTTATAAAACGGAATGAGATCATGTCCTTTGCAGGGACATGGATAAAGCTGGAAGCCATTATTCCCAGCAAACTAATGCAGGAATAAAAAAGCAAACACTGCATGTTCTCACTTATAACTGGGAGCTGAACCATGAGAACACATGGACACAGGGAGGGGAATAACACACACTGGGGCCTGTCAGGGGAGGGTGGAGGTCGGGGGAGAGCATTAGGAGAAAGAGCTAATGCACATGGGGCTTAACACCTAGGTGATGAGCTGATAGGTGCAGCAAGCCATCATGGCACACACTTACATCCTGCACACATACCCTGGAACTTAAAAAATAAAATATAATAAGAAAGAAATCTTCCTGGTGACCTTGAAAGACATTGTAGACTCTGCCCAGGAGAAAGAGGGCCAGTGGACTGAGGACCGCAATTGGCAGGTAAGGACGTGCTGTTTTTTACAAGCTCGTGGGGCAGCCCCAAGCAGGTATGAAAAGGAGGATTAGCAGGAAATATCAGAGCCCTGAAGGGGAAATCAAAGGCAAAAGTAGAAATGCACAGACATTTCCCCATTCCCCCGGTCCGCAACACATCTGCTTCCTTCTTCCCCATCATTCCCTCATCTTCTCTCCAGGCCTCAGCTCACACAGGAAGTGATAGCAGTGTCACTTCTTATCCAGGCACCCCTGACCTCTCACCTCCACACCCGATTCGTCTGAGGATGATCCCTCTTTAGAAGGTATGAGACTTAGGGCTGGACGTGGTGGCTCATGCCTATAATTCCAGTGCTTTGGGAAGCCGAGGCAGGAGGATGTTGAGGCCAGGAATTCCAGGCCAGCCTGGGCAACAGAGCAAGACCCCATGTCTACAAAAATTCAAAAATTAGCTGGGTGTGGTGATGTGCACCTGTAGTCCCCGTTACTTAGGAAGCTGAGGCGGGAAGATCGCTTGAGCCCAGGAGTGAGACTGCAGTGGGCTATGATGGCACCACTGCACTGCAGCCTGAGTGACAGTGAGGTCCCGTCTCTTTAAAAAAAAGAAAGAAAGAAAGAATCAGAATGGTGGCTCTGCTAGTCACTACTTGTTTGACAATGAGCAAGTAATTTAATCACCTAGGCTGCGTTGCATCAATGAGTTGTGAGAATTCAGTGAAGCAAAACCAGCCTATTCAGTTTTCTGAGGGCAGAGAAGGTGTGTCTCTTGATCTGCCCTGAAACCCCTTTGCCAAGGACAAAGTTCAGCATTTAGGACTTGCTTGGTACATAGGGTCCATGGTTTGCAGTCCATGCTGGATGCTCACAAATTGTTTTCCTTGCCATAGACTGTGAGAGCCACACAGAACCCTAAGGAGATACTAATCCAGCTAACACATGCGGAAACTGACTCACAGTAAGTGGTATGTACAGGCCATATAGACTACCAGATGCAGGGCAAGACTAGATGCCGGTTCCTCGGACCAGGTGAAGCGTTGACACCAAGGCATGCAATAAGGGGTAAAGGGTGGAATTAGAGGACAAAATGCTCAGAATCTGGCTCCAGGAAGACAGATAAGAAGGTAACCTGGGCTGGGCGCGGTGGCTCAAGCCTGTAATCCCAGCACTTTGGGAGGCCGAGGCGGGTGGATCACGAGGTCAAGAGATCGAGACCATCCTGGTCAACATGGTGAAACCCCGTCTCTACTAAAACTACAAAAAATCAGCTGGGCATGGTGGCGCGTGCCTGTAATCCCAGCGACTCAGGAGGCTGAGGCAGGAGAATTGCCTGAACCCAGGAGGCGGAGGTTGCGGTGAGCCGAGATCGCGCCATTGCACTCCAGCCTGGGTAACAAGAGCGAAACTCCGTCTCAAAAAAAAAAAAAAAAAAAAAAAAAAGAGAAGGTAACCTGGTAGCCAACACAGTTCCCCGCCCCCCCAAAAAAAGAAGGTAGCCTGGGCTGTCTCCTAAGCAGGAGTGATTAAAGCACAGGGAACTGGGAAAGAAGAAGTTATGAGTTACAGGGATGGTGAGCTCTAGGTATTTATAGTAGACGGGATTTATTAAGTACTGTGTACCGGGTACATGTTATCTCATTTATTTTATCTTAATTGTTTTAGAAACAGGGTCTCATTCTGTTGCCCAGGCTGGAATGCAATGGTGCAATCACAGCTCACTGTGATCTTGAACTCCTGGACTCAAGCAATCGTCCCACCTCACCCTGAGTATCTGGGACTACAGGCATGCGCCACCACACCCAGCTAATTTTTTTAAAATTATTTTTTGTAGAGCCAGGGTCATTAATCATAATGCTCAGTATATTGGGTAAAATCCTTATTAGGAGTTACTCTTTCAAATAATCAGAGGCGGTTGAAGCCCTAAGCCAAGATTGCACTGATCTCAGAAAGTGGGATTCAAGGGGAAGAAAACAATGGAGAATTATTAAAAATGGATGATGGAGATGGGGACACCAGGAATTTGGGATCTTGCTAAAAGCAAGATAAAAGATTAGAAGTAATCATTCTACAATTATTAGACTGGCCAGATGAACTCTTAGATGGGAAGAAAAGTTGCAAACAGTTAGAGCTTTAAAATAATTTTTACTTGGTTTTGAAATACTTATAAGTGTTGTCACGTCTGGTTCTTCTACTATTTAAAAGATATCCAAATAAATTGTTTTCTGACTTCACTGGATGCAAATCTGATTTTTTTCTTCCAAACCGCTCATAGGCTCCTCCTTGTGGCCAAACATGGTATTACTCCTAAGAAACACCAACCTAAGCTTTGGCAAGTGAAGACATTATTCTAATAATGTCTGGCAAGTGAAGACTTTGTTTTGTTTTATTCGCAAACTATGCCTCTGACAAGGGTCTAATAGTTACCATCTATAAGGAACTTAAACAAATTTACAAGAGAAAAACAACCCCATGAAAAAGTGGACAAGGACAGGAACAGACACTTCTCAAAAGAAGACATACGAGCAGCCAACAAGCATATAAAAGAAGTTCAACATCACTGATGACTAGGGAAATGCAAATCAAAACCACAATGAGATATCATCTCATGCCAGTCAGAATGGCTATTACTAAAAAGTCAACAAATGACAGATGCTGGCAATGTTGCAGAGAAAAGGGAACATTTGCATATTGTTGGTAAGAGTGTGAATCACTTCAATCATTCTGGTAAGCAGTATGGTGATTCCTCAAAGATCTAAAAGCAGAACTTTCAACCCAGCAATCCCATTTCTGGGTATATACCCAGAGGAATATAAAGCATTCTACCGTAAAGACACATCCAGCTTGGCACGATGGCTCATGCCTATAATCCCATAACTTTGGGAGGCCAAGGCAGGCAGATCACCTGAGGTGAGGAGTTCAAGACCGGCCTGGCCAACATGTCAAAACCCTGTCTCTACTAAAAATATAAAAAATAGCTGAGCATGGTGGCTCAGGCCTATAATCCCAGCTACTCAGGAGGCTAAGGCAGGAGAACCATTTAAACCCGGGAGGCAGAGGTTGCAGTGAGCCAAGATTGTGCCACTGTACTCCAGCATGGGTGCCTGGGTGACAGAGCTAGACTCCATCTCCAAAAAAAAGACACATCCTGGCCAGGCGCGGTGGCTCTCACCTGTAATCCTAGCACTTTGGGAAGCCGAGGCAGGCAGATCACAAGGTCAGGAGTTCAAGACCAGCCTGACCAACATGATGAAACCCTGTCTTTATTTAAAAAAAAAAAAAAAAAAAAAAAAACTCAGGAGGCTGAGGCAGGAGAATTGCCTGAACCCAGGAGACGGAGGTTGCGGTGAGCCGAGATCGCGCCATTGCACTCCAGCCTGGGTAACAAGAGCGAAACTCCGTCTCAAAAAAAAAAAAAAAAAAGACACATCCACCTGTTTATTGCAGCACTATTTACAATAGTGAAGACATGTCCACCAATGACAGATTGGATGAACAAAATGTGGTATATATACACCATGAAATATTATGCAGCCATAAAAAAGAATGAGATCATGTATTTTGAGGGAATATGGATGAAACTGGAGTCTATCATTCTCAGCAAACTAACACAAGAACAGAACACCAAATACTGCATGTTCTCACTTATCAGTGGGAGCTAAATAATGAGAACTTATGAACACAAAGAAGAAGACAACAGACACTGGGGTCTACTTGAGGGTGAGGGCAGGAGGAGGGGGAGGAGCAGGAAAGGTAACTATTGGGTACTGGGATTGATACCTGGGTGATAAAATAGTATGTACCACAAACCCCCATAACACATGTTTACCTGTGTAACAAATCTTCACATGTACCCCCAAACCTAAAATAAAAGTTTTAAAAAAGAGTTTTGTTTTCAAAAACTTTTCTTCCTAGTAGGTTGCAAATTGTATTGAATAAGAATAGTCAGGGATGGGGCCAGGTGCAGTGGCTCACACCTGTAATCCCAGCACTTTGGGAAGCTGAGGCAGTGGATCACAATATCAAGAGATCAAGACCATCATGGCCAATATGGTGAAACTCCTTCTCTACTAAAATATAAAACTGGCTAGGTGTGGTGGCACCTGCCTGTAGTCCCAGATAAATTGGGAGGCTGAGGTAGGGGAATCACTTGAACCCAGGAGGTAGAGGTTGCAGTGAGCAGAGATCATGCCACTGTAGTCCAGCCTGGGCAGCAGAGCAAGACTCCGTCTCAAAAATAAAAACGAAACAAAACGAAAGAGCACAGGACATAAGGAAAATCTCAGCCATGTTGATTTAGTATTCCATTGTCATGCTTACGTGATGTATCAGGATAGCTTTTATCTTGAGAACATGATTTCTAGAGTTGTAATGGTATATCCCACAGATTTGTACTATGCTTGAGTGTGATTCCTTAGGAACAAATATGATTTCAACTCATTCATGTTTAGAGAGGGTGTTGAGAACCAGGCAAATTTATTCACCCCAAAAATGACTCTAAAGTAAATTGATTGAAGAAATTAGATCCCAAAGATTCTTGGTGGGAATTTTGAAGAATATTCACATTCAAGTGGAGATAAAAGAGGCCAAAATTCAAGAGTTGTGGGCTGACAGAAGAGCTGTGGATGAAGCATCGGTTCTATTTAAAAGGGGGCTGGTCACAGTGGCTCACACTTTTAATCCCAGTGCTTTGGGAGGCTGAGGTGGGAGGTTGGCTTGAACCCAAGAGTTGGAGACCAGCCTAGGCAGCATAGCAAGACTCCATTACAGGTATGAGCCACTGCACCCAGCCTGATCCTTTCATTAGCATAGAGCCCTTAGTTCCCACACCTTTGCTCCACAGTAGTTAAGTCAACAGTAACCCTCAGTGTGATATCTCTTCCCACTGTGGGCCCCAAAGCTCGGTGAAGCTAACTTGCTGGCCTCCAGAGAACCAAAGTCCATGTCTAGAAGTAATTCCAGTAACCTTTCCACAACCCGTGATGAAACAGATTACTGGAAGGGCTTTGTCCTGATTCGATGCAAGATCAAATACACTTTGTGAAATTCAGATTTTAGACTACATCAGCCAAAACCTCACAGACACCGTGCTACTGTCTTGAGTTGGTGACTCTCCTTTCATTCTACCTAATCACCCTCTGGCCCTGGATGACAGCCAGCCTCTCTCCGACAAGATCATGACTGCAGTTGTATAGTATTTGGTTCATAAAATGTCTGAACAGGAAATTCAGGCCATTCCAGGTTGGAGTGCCGTGGCGTGATCGTAGCTCTCTGCATCCTTGAACTCCTGGTTTCAAGTAATCCTTCCACCTTAGCCTACTGAGTAGTGGGGACTACAGGCATGTACTGGTTTTGTAGAGACAGCGGTCTCACTATGTTGTCCAGGCTGGTCTCAAACTCCTGGACTCAAGTGATCCTTTCACCTCAGCCTTCCAAAACACTGGCACTGTAAGCATAAGCGACCATGCCTAGCCACATGGCAGTATTTTTTTTATGCGATATTGGATGAGCAGTATGTAGAAATACTACTTGAGCAGGTTTATTCAGTTTGGTCAGAGATGATTAGCCCAATTGCTCAGGAGGAAATTGACCAGCCAGTGATATTTCACAGCAATGTCTAATACTTTGAACAAATAAAAAACAGCACATGACAGGAAAAACATTTCAAAAATTTTTTTAAGCAAAGGGCAACATGAGGAGGCCAGAACAAAGGATGATTTGAATATGAGCACTGGCCTCACAGCAGGAGAGAGGCTGGGGGTGGAAGAAGGGAAGGAAACCTCAGAAGATTCAAGCCTTGGCCAGGTGTGGAGGGGGAGCAATGGGGCAAAGAGCTACTCAGAATTCTGCAAATCTTATTTATTTATTTATTTACTTACTTATTTATTTCAGAGATGGAATCTTGCTCTGCCACCCATGCTAGAGTACAGTGGCCCCATCTCAGCTCACTGCTACCTCTGCCTCCCAGGTTCAAGCAATTCTCTTGCCTCAGCCTCCCAAGTAGCTGGGATTATAGGCATGTGCCACCACACCTGGCTGAGTTTTGGATGTTTAGTAGAGACGGGATTTCACCATGTTGGCCAGGCTTGTCTTGAATTCCTGACCTCAGATGATGCATCCGCCTTAGCCTCCCAAAGTGCTGGGATTACAGGCGTGAACTACAGTGCCCAGACTGAAAACTTTTTTACACAAACCCAGGCCTCTTCTGTGCCTCAGTTTCCCCACACTCCTTGGCACCCTGGGTGAAGCGGCCCTCCACTCCAGCCACTCCACATCTCCACATTGGCCTTGGCCCACACAGCCAGAGCTTATTTGAGAGCCCTCAGCTCTCCAGGACACAGCGCAAGGATGCAGGAATTGGCCCTGGGGTTCTGAGACTCCCTCTGAGTCCCTGGGAGTGAGTTTCCTCAAAGGAGTCACCAAGTGCCATGCACAGGTTTCAACCCCAAAAGACACAGTAGAGCTCTCACCTTGACCTTCTCATGAAGCCTCGCCTGCCTGTGTCTGTGCTTTTCCTTCCTGTGGGGCAAGAACTTACTTTACATCCTGTCCTCAGCCTCCCACTCTGGGTTATTTCCAAGTCCGTCCTCCAAGCTAGGCTCCTTACGGAAATCCTTCCCAGCCTTCGGAAATCTGGGTTAATTATCTTATCTTTCATGAAAGCCTACATTTGAAGGCTACGATTTTTTAACACTTTGACTCCAATTTGAAAATCAAAGCTGAGAAATTACTTCTTTAGCTTACATGAAATCCACATTTCCTCTTCTGGGGAAAAACGTCCTATCTGAACATAGAGAGCCCCAGGGAAGAAAGCTCGATCAAGAGGGAAAAATACAGCAACTGTATTTTTCAATTCAAATAGGATGACAGCTTTAACAAATAAGAGGATAAAGAATACACAGCTTAGGGCAATAAGGAAACCAAAGTTCACCTGAACAGGTCAGGGCTAAAGAACACTGAAACATGGGATATAGCCTCATCTATAACAGGAGAGAGGAGTGGGGTGGACAAGAGGGAGGAAACCTCAGAAAACTGAAGTCCTGAACAAGTGTTGGGGAGGCGGGGAGGGGCACAGAGCCACTGAGATGCCCAGAGAAAAACCGTTGCAGGGAATGATGTATCACAGGTGTGAAGACCTATGAGCTTGTCAAGAGGAGGTCAAAAGAGTGTCCCTACCAGGCACAGTGGGTCACAGCTGTAATCCCAGCACTTTGGGAGGCTGAGGCTGTTTGAGACCAGCCTGGCCATCTCTACTAAAAATACAAAAATTAGCCAGGCATAATGGCAGGCACCTGTAATCCCAGCTACTCATGAAGCTGAGGCAGGAGTATCACTTGAACCCGGAAGATGGAGGTTCCAGTGAGCCGAGATCATGCCATTGCACTCCAGCCTAGACGACGCAGCAAGACTGCATCTCAGAAAAAAATAAATAAATAAATAAAAGTGTTTCGAACCAGGTCAGCATAAAGCAGCTGGTGGTGGTGGAGAACACAAGAGCCTGACAAGGAGGTGACCTGGGGGTGGGGCTGGGTTGTGAGCATAGACTGGGCACAACAGGGATGATAAAGGAATCCGGAGACCCACATGTGGGTCCTTCTACGTCACTGCTTGCTCCCCCAACAGAAGACCACTGACAGGTTCTCCCATAGGCAGCACCAACTCCAAGTGCAATTTGAAGAGTCTCCCCAACGCAAAGAGTCTCATTGCCAAAAGTGATCTCCTTTCATAATTTCTCAGCCAGGCGAGGTGGCTCACGCCTCTAATCCCAGCACTTTGGGAGGCTGAGGCAGATGGATCATGAAGTCAGCAGTTCGAGACCAACCTGACCAGCATGACGAAACCCCATCTCTACTAAAAATGCAAAAATTAGCCAGGTGTGGTGGTACACACCTGTAATTCCAGCTACTCAGGAGACTGAGGCAGGAGAATCACTTGAACCCGGGAGGTGGAGGTTGCAGTGAGTCAAGATCATGCCACTGTACTCCAGCCTGGGTGACAGAGCAAGACTCCATCTCAAAATATAATAATAATAATAATAATAATAACTCAGTCACCTTAGAATAGCGTCACTTTGTACACCCCATGTTATATAGTTCATAATATTCAGCAGGGGAGAGAATGGTATTACTCCCAATATCTCAAGGGGTATACACCCCCCGTGATACTGTTCATAATATCCAAGGAGGGGAGAGGATAGGATTTGTAGGAAATAGAAAAGTTCCTCTACAAAGTTTCCTTTCTTGATAAAGAATAATCATAAGTGTTAGAAATAATAGTTTGTTTTAAACACTTCCTTTAGAGCCTTCTTGCTTTTTGCTAGTAGCTGTTTGTTAAGCCCTATCCTATGTAGCTGTTAGACACGCTCCCAGGCACGTAGTACATTCTATGTCCTTGTACTTTAACCAAGATATGTGTGCTAGACACGCTCACAGACACGTAGTACATTCTATGTCCTTGTACTTTAACCAAGATACGTGTGATAGACACGCTCCCAGGCACGTTGTACATTCTATGTCCTTGTACTTTAACCAAGGTATTTATGCTATTACTTTTCTAAGTCCTTTCGTAAGCAACTTCCTGTCCCTGCCTTGTTTAGACTTCCTCTTTTCCTTTTGTTCTCCATTGCTTTTACCTGTTTAGAAAAGTTTTAAGTTGTTAGCCAATCAAGGTTTAGTTTAGATTGTGAGGTCTGGCTCCAGCCAATGGAGATCAGACAGCAGTAAAGACGATTCCAAATGCATAAAAGAGAAATATATCTGCTTTTCCTTTGTTCATTGCACTCTCATGGCAAGACTGCTGGCGAGGGCACCCTTTCTGCAGGAAATAAAGATTGCCTTTTTAAGAGATCCTTTGTCCCAGTGCTGACATTTATTTGCGAGACCGTTGCTTGTAACATCCAAAGGGGAAGAGGATGGTACTACTTCCAAACATCGCAGAAGGTGTACACACCACCTATGGTATTTTTCCTAATATCCATGGAGGGAAATGATATTAATTTACAATATCGCAGAGGGTGTACACCCCCCTGTGATATGGGGAAAAAGAATATTACTCCCAATGTCACAGGAAGTGTAAACCCTCTTGTGATATTCTTTGTAATATCCCGGGGGGGAGGGGAAGTATGATGTTACTCCCAATATCGCAGGGGGTGCACATCCCCCTTGTGATATTTTTCGTAATATCCAGGGATGGGAGAGGATGATATTACTTCCAATATGGCAGGGAGTGTACACACCCCTGTGCTATTGTTCATAATATCGGTGGGGGGGCGGTGAGGATGATATTACTTCCAATATCACAGAGGGTGTACACCCCCTCGTGATATGGTTTGTAATATCCAGGGAGGGAAAGGTCGATATTACTCCCAATATCGCAGAGAGGATGATATTATTCCCAATATCACAGGGGGTGTATTTCCCTGTGATATTGTTTTTAAATATTTAGGGGAGGAGAAGATGATATTACCCCAATATCATAGAGGATGGACCTTTCCTGTAATATTGTTCAAAATATTCAGGGGGGGACATGATATTATTTTTGAGATCATAAACACTCTGTGTGTACACCATCTGTGATGTTGTTGATAATATCCAGGGAAAAAGAATATAATATTACTCCTTATGTGGCAAAAGGTGCAATATAAGGAGTAATATCATATTAGTACACCCTTCTGCGATATTGTTCGTAATATCCAGGGGAAAAGGAAATCTATTGTTCCCCATATCGTGGAGGGTGTAGACCCCCTGTGATGTTTTTCCCAGTATCCAGGAGGCAAAGGATATTACTCTCCATGTCACAGGGTGTATACACCTTTCTGTGATATTGTTCGTAATATCCAGGGAGGGAGAATATACTATTACACCCCATATGCCAGGTGGTGTACACTTCTGTGATATTGTTTGCAATATCCAGTGAGAGAGAGGATGATATTACTCCCCATATTGCAAAAGATGTACACACCCCTGTGATATTGTTTGTAATATTCAGGGGGAGGAGGATAATATTACTTCCCATATCGTAGGGAGTATACAACTTACTGTGATATTGTTTGTAATATCCAGAGGTGGATACGGGGAGGATAATATTACTCCCCATATCGCAGAGGGTGTACACCCCCCTGTGATAATGTTCATAATATCCAGGGGGGAGAGGATGATATTACTCCTCCTGTGATGTTGTTGGTAATATCCAGGGGGTGAGAGGATGACATTACTCCTTATATCGCAGATGGGGGACAACCCCTGTGATATTGTTCAAAATATCCAGGGTGAAAAGCATGATGATATTACTTCTTTGTGATATTAGTTGTTATATCCAGAAAGGAAGAGGGTGATATTAGTCCCGATATCACAGAGGGTGTACGCCCTTCTGTGATATTGTTCATAATATCCAGGAGGGAAGAGGCTATATTACTCCCAATATCACAGGGGGTGTACACATCCCTGTGATATTGTCTCTGATATCGAGGTGAGGAGAGAATGATATCACTCCCAATAACACAGGGTGTGTACATTGAGCCTGTCATATTTTTCCTGATATCCAAGTGGGGACAGGAAGATAGTACTCCCAATATCGCAAGTAGTGTACGCCCCCCCGTAATATTTTTCCTAACATCCAGGGAAAAAGAGGATAATGTTACTCCCAATGTTGCAGAGAGCGTACACCCATTCTGTGATACTGTTCCCAATGTCCACAGGGAAGAGGACGACATCACTCCCTATATCTCAGGGAGTGTACTACCCACTTGTGATATTTTTAATAACATCTAAGGAAAAAGATGATGACATTACTGTCAATATCACAGGGGGTGTACACTCCCCTGTGAAATTCCTCCAAATATTCAGTGGAAGAGAAAATATTATTGATTATTGAAGGAAGTGTACACCTCACCTGTGATATTATTTCTAATATTCACCAAGGAGAGGATAATATTACTCCCAATATCACAGGGGGTGTACACCCCCATTGTGATATTCTTTTTAATATCCAGAGGGGAAAAGGTTGATATTACTCTGAATATCGGAGGGGTATACACCACCTCTGTGATAGTGTTTCTAATATCCAAGTTGGAAGAGGATGTTACTACTCCCAATATCACAGGGGGCGTGTAACCTCCTTGTGCTATTCTTCCTAATATTCACTGGTAGAGATGATGATTGTACTCACAATATCACAGAGGGTGTACAACCCCGCCCCGTGATATTGTTCCTAATATCCAGGTGGGGAGAAAATGATATTACTGCCAAGAGCGCAGGGAATGGACAACCCCCTGTGATATTGTTCCTAATATCCTGGGTGGGGGAGAGGGTGCTATCACTCCCAGTGTCGCAGGGAGTGTATAACCCTCTGTGATGTTGTTCCTAAAATCCGCGGAATAGAGACTACTACTCCCAATATGGCAGTTGTTGTACACCCTTTCTGTAACATTGTTTTTAACGTTAAAGCAGGGAGAGAATGATGTTACTCTTAATATCACGGAAAATGTATCCCCTCCCTGTGACACTGTTTCTAATACCCGTAAGAAGAGAGAATGATATTACTTCCAGTATCACAAGGGGTGTACGCCTTCCTGTGACATTGTTCCCAATATCCAGAAAGGGGGAATATAATATTACTCGCAATATTGCAGGAGGTGTACACCCCCCTGTGATATTGTTTTTTATATCCAGAGGGGAGAGAATGGTATTACTCCCAGTATTGCAGGGGGTTCACACCCCACCTGTGATCTTGTTCCTAATATCCAGTGGGGAGAGGATATTAATCCCAATATCACAGTTGCACACCCCCTCTGTAATATTGTTCCTAATATTAACAGGGGGAGAGGATGACATTGCTCCCAATATCACAGGGAGTGTACACCCCCTTTTGTGATATTGTTTTTAACATCTATGAAAGAGAGAATAGTATTCCTCCCAATATTGCAGGGGACGTACACCGCACCTGTGATGTAATATTATTCTCTCCCTTCATGGATATTAGAAATAACATCGCAGGTGGGAGAACACCTTCTGTGATATTGAAAGTAATAACATCCTCTCCCCCCTGGGATACAAGCCACATGCATGGGAGTGGCCACCCCCCCACCATATGATGAGTAGTATCACCCCCCCTCCCCTCTCTGGATACACAGCCCGTTTACATTATTGGGAGTAATATCATCTCCCCCTTCGGAAATTATTGGCAATATCACAGAGGGTATACCCCACCGGCAATATTGGTAGTAATGTCACTCTCTCTAACCTTGGATATTAGGAACAGTATAACAGACGGCTTGTACACCCTCTGCGATATTGAGAGCAATATCCTCATCTCCCACCTGGATATTAGAAACAGTATCACAGGGGTTTGTACATCCCTGCAATATTGGGAGTAATATCATCCTGTTTCTCTGGATATTGGGAACAATGTCATCTCCTCCTGCCCTGGATATCACAAACTATGTCACAGAAGGTTTGTGCACTCCCTGCAATGTTGGGAGTAATATCGTCTCTCCACTTGGATATTAGGAACATTGTCACAGGGAGTGTATGCCCCCTTTGATATTGGGAGTAATGTTATCCTCTCTTACTGGATATTAGAAACAGTATCACAGGGATGTGTACACCTCCTGTGACATTGAAAGTAATTTTTAGGCCGGGCGCGGTGGCTCAAGCCTGTAATCTAGGCCTCTTTGGGAGGCCGAGACGGGTGGATCACGAGGTCAAGAGATCGAGACCATCCTGGTCAACACGGTGAAACCCCGTCTCTACTAAAACTACAAAAAATTAGCTGGGTGTGGTGGCGCGCGCCTGTAGTCCCAGCTACTCAGGAGGCTGAGGCAGGAGAATTGCCTGAACCCAGAGGCGGAGGTTGCGGTGAGCCGAGATCGTGCCATTGCACTCCAGCCTGGGTAACAAGAGCGAAACTCCGTCTCCAAAAAAAAAAAAAAAAAGAAAGTAATATTTTCTTCTTCCCCCTGGACATTAGGAATAAAGGAATAATATCACGGGGGGTATACACCCTAAGTATAGAATAAATATTAATATTAATAAATATATTCCCCTAAATATTAGAAACAATAGCACAGAAGTGATGTTCGCCCCTGCGATATTGGGAGTAATGTCATCTCCTCCCTCCCTGGATACTTAGGAACGACATCGCAGTGGTGGTGTACACTTCTGTGATATTGGGAGTAATACCATCCTCTCTTACCCTAAATATTAGAAACAATAACACAGAAGGGGTGTTCACCCCCTCCGATATTGGGGGTAATATCATTCTCTCCGCCCTGGCTGTTAGGAACAATAGCACAGCGGGGCTATACCCACCTTCAATATTGGGAGTAATGTCATCTTCTGCCTCTCTGGATATTAGGAACAATATCACAGTGGTGGTGTACACCTTCTGTGATATTGGGAGTAATATCAGCCTCTCCCACTCTGGATATTTTTCTTAAATGTCAGAGAAGGTGTGTACACCTCCTACGATATTGGGAGTAATATCATTCTCTCCACCCAGGATATTAGGAACAACAGCACAGAGCAAGACTCCATCTCCAAAAAAAAAAAAAAAAAAAAAGCTATTAAAGGAGACTCTCCAAGGTAAGACTTCCTCCAATTGCACTTGAAGTTGGTCCTGCCTGCGGGAGAATCTGCAGGTGGTCCTCTGTTGGGGAAACGGAGGGTGACTGTGGAAGGACCCACATGCGCTTCTCCGGATCTCTTCACTCTCCCTGGTGTGTTGAGTCAATGCTCCTGGCCCAGCCCCACCCCCAGGTCCTTATCAGGCCCTCTCACCCTTCCCTTTTGACCTCTTTTGACCTTTTCTTAACAAGCTGCCCTAAAGGGTCCCATTGCCTCTGAAATCTCACACCTTGCGGGAAGTTTCCACTGAGTGCCTCAATGGCTCTGTGCCTGTCTCCTCCTCCCCAGCACCTAGCCAGGACTTAGTTTTTTTTGAGGCTTCCTTCCCGTTATCCACTTCCACCCACCTCTCCCGCTCTTGATGAGGCCAGGTCTCCAATGCCAGCCTTCCATAGCCCTGACCTGTTCATCTGGACTTTTGGTTTCCTCAGTGACCTGAAATGTTTATCCTCCACCTTTTATTTCTGCAAAATTCATATTTTAAAATATCAATTGCTGGCTGGGCACAGTGGCTCACGCCCGTAATCCCAGCGCTTTGGGAGGCTGAGGCAGATGGATTGCCTGAGGTCAGGAGTTCGAGACCAGTCTAGCCAACATGGTGAAACCCTGTCTCTACTAAAAATACAAAAAAATTGGCCAGGCATGGTGGTGTGTGCCTGTAATCCCAGCTACTAGGGAGGCTGAGACAGAAGAATTGCTTGAAATGGAGGTTGCAGTGAACTGAGATCGCATCACTGTACTCCAGCCTGAGCGGCAAAGCAAGACTCCATCTCAAAAAAAAAATCAATTGGACCCTTCTACTGTTTGGATAACCTTTTTTTTTTTTTTTTTTTTTTCCCCAGGAAGAGAACATGGATTTAATTTAAACATCAACAAAAATTTTCAGCTTTTGGAACAAAGCGTTTAAAAAAAAATGTAGCCTTCAAATTTGGGCTTTCATGAAAGATAAGATGATTAAGCCAGAATTCTACAGGCTGAGAATGACTCTATTAAGGACCACATGTTGGAGGATGAATTTTGGAATAATATAGTGGGAGGCTGAGCAGAGGACATAAAGGAAGTTCTTGTCCCACAGGAAGGAAAAGCACAGACATAGGTAGGTGAGGCTTTATGAGAAGGTCAAGGTGAGAGCTCTGCTGTGTCTTTTGGGGGTTGAAACCTGTGCATGGCAGTTGGTGACTCAGTTGAGGAAACTCATCCCCAGGGATTCAGCTCAGAGGGGGTCTGAGAACCTCAGGGCCAATTCCTGCTTCCTTGAGCTGTGCCCTGGAGGGGTGAGGGCTCTTAACTAAGTTCTGGCTGTTTGAGCCAAGGCCAACACGGTGTGGAGATGGGCGGCAGCTGGAGTGGAGGGCGGGGACTCCCAGGAAGCCAAGGAGTGTGGCGAAACTGAGGCACAGAAGAGGTTTGGGTTTATGTAAAAGCTTTAAGAGCTCTAGCACCTCCCAGCCAGAGAGGCCATGGCCACACCTATGCACGTCAGCATGGGATGCCTGAAATATCCCCAAGGGAGAGGGGCTTCAGGCCACACTTGGGATTGCCCTGGTCAAAGAGCCCAGGAACCATGGCCTCCAGGGGAAACCAAAAGTTTCAGATGAATCCATGGCTTGACAGCAGAACCAATGAGAAAATCTAGTCACATGTCTACAGCATATCACCATTAAAAATACTATTCTCTGTTATGCTAGGCAAGGAGGGATGATTATTTATTAGCTTCTACAGGTTAGACAGTGGGGTGTGGGAGGGCTCAAGGTGAGATGATTTTTGGGGTCCGAGGCAGCTCAGGGCAGGCATCCCAGTCTTCGGTCTCCAAATCCGCCTCCTGCCTGTCCCCCACATTGCTCCTCCAGCCTTGCGGTTCCATTGACGGTGATTTCTAAGGTTCAGCTCCCATGCCAGGCAGGAAGGGTGGCTACTGGGGCTGAGACCCCCACATTGCCTGCAGCCCTTGCTTCCTAACTGGCATCCCCAGGCACCACCAGGGGCTGGGCCAGGCTGCTGTGCTGCACGTAGCAGGAGTAGGGGGCTGTGTCTTTCGGGGGCACGTGCACCACCACCCAGGCCTGGTAAGTGCCATTTGCATTGTAAAGAACATTTCCACGTAACGTAGGCTCCTGCACCTTGCCGGCCCGAGTCCAGTGCATATCAATTTCCCGTGGGTAGAAGTCGTAGGCCAGGCACTTGAGTTTCTTGTTTTCTCCTGGAGCCTGGTGGCTGGTGACCACCACAGAGGGAGGATCTGTGGAGGGATAGAGCGTGACACTGAAGGTTTGAGGTCGACTTCTCAGGGCCCAGGTCTCTTCCCACCCCCACCCCTGGATGTCAGCGATCAGCAGCACCTGCCACCCAGGGCACTTTCCAGAAGATCAGGGAAGGCTGACGCTTTCCCAGGTCCTTCTCTGTTGGATCATGGAATATCCTGGCTCCGCTCTCGCCCAGTCCCCACCCCACCCACACATCGACTCTTTCAGCAACAAGTTGTGAATGCTCCGT
>NW_022437028.1:8835941-8847646 GCF_009761245.1 Sapajus apella | reverse complement strand
GCCCACTGAGATATGGGAAACGTGGGGAAGTGCACGGAGCATTCACAGCTTGTTGCTGAAAGAGTCAATGCGTGGGTGGGGTGGGGACTGGGCGAGAGCGGAGCCAGGATATTCCATGATCCAACAGAGAAGGACCTGGGAAAGCGTCAGCCTTCCCTGATCTTCTGGAAAGTGTCCTGGGTGGCAGGTGCTGCTGATCGCTGACATCCACGGGTGGGGGTGGGAAGAGACCTGGGCCCTGAGAAGTCGACCTCAAGCCTTCAGTGTCACGCTCTATTCCTCCACAGCTCCTCCCTCCGTGGTGGTCACCAGCCACCAGGCCCCAGGAAAAAACAAGAAACTCAAGTGCCTGGCCTACGACTTCTACCCGCGGGAGATTGATGTGCACTGGACTCGGGCCGGCAAGGTGCAGGAGCCTGACTCAGGGGGAGACATTCTTTGCAGTGGAAATGGCACTTACCTGACCTGGGTGGTGGTGCATGTGTCCCCGAAAGACACAGCCCCCTACTCCTGCTATGTGCAGCACAGCAGCCTGGCCCAGCCCCTGGTGGTGCCCGGGGATGCCAGTTAGGAAGCAAGGGCTGGAGGCAATGTGGGGGTCTCAGCCCCAGTAGCCGCCTTTCCTGCCTGACATGGGAGCTGAACCTTAGAAATCACCGTCAATGGATCCACAAGGCCCAAGCAGCCATGTGGGCGGACAGGCAGGAGGCGGATTTGGAGACTGAAGACTGGGATGCCTGCCGTGAGCTGCCTCGGACCCCAAAATCATCTCACCTTAAACTGCCCCCCATTGTCTAATCTGTAGAACCAAATAAATAATCATCTCTTTTTGTCTGGCATGACAGAGAATGGTATTAACTATAAAATGATGTAGAAATATGACTGGATTTTCTCATTGGTTCTGCTCCCAAGCACTGGATTCATCTGAAATTCTTGGTTTCCCCTGGAGGCCATGGTTCCTGGGCACCTTGACTTGGGCAATTTCAAACATGGCCTGGACCTGCTGTCCCTTAGGGATTGTTCAGGTGTCCCCTGCTGATGTCCACAGGTGTGGCCATGACCCCTCTGGCTGTAAGGTGCTAGAACTCTGCAAGCTTTTTCACACAAACCCAGACCTCTTCTGTGCCTCAGTTTCCCCACACTCCTTGGTACCCTGGGGGAACCGGCCCTCCACTCCAGCCACTCCACATCTCCACATTGGCCTTGGCCTACACAGCCAGAGCTTATTTGAGAGCCCTCAGCTCTCCAGGGCACAGCGCAAGGATGCAGGAATTGGCCCTGGGGTTCTCAGACTCCCTCTGAGTCCCTGGGAGTGAGTTTCCTCAAAGGAGTCACCAACTGCCATGCACAGGTTTCAACTCCAAAAGACACAGTAGAGCTCTCACCTTGACCTTCTCATGAAGCCTCACCTGCCTGTGTCTGTGCTTTTCCTTCCTGTGGGACAAGAACTTCCTTTATGTCCTGACCTCAGCCTTCCACTCTGGGTTATTTCCAAGTCCGTCCTCCAAGCTAGGCTCCTTACGGAAATCCTTCCCAGCCTTCGGAAATCTGGGTTAATTATCTTATCTTTCATGAAAGCCTACATTTGAAGGCTACGATTTTTTAACACTTTGACTCCAATTTGAAAATCAAAGCTGAGAAATCATTTTTTTCAAGCCTATATGAAATCCACCTTTTCCTCTTCTGGGGAAAAAAAATCTATTTGAACAGTAGCCAACTTCGGAAAAGAAAATGCAAATAGTCAAAAGGAAAAAATATAGCATATGATATGTGAAAATATCAGGACACTTTGAGCTAATAAAAGGTGAAAGATAAACATTTCAGATCAATGAAGAAACCAAAATCCACATGAATAGACTAGGGCTAAGGAAAATTGGAATAGGAGATGTGACCTTACCTATAACAGGGACATGGATGATGATAAAGGAGGGGACAGAAACTGCAGGCCTCAAGTCCTGGCCAGGTGTGGGGCAGGAGGAGAGGGACACAGGGCTACTGAGATACTCAGAGAAAACTTCCTGGAGCGATTTAGATTTCAGAGAGACGCGGAGGCCTAAGACAGCTTGTGAAGACGAGGTCAAAAGATTTCCATGCAGAATAGGATATTACCTATCTTGTTCTTTTGAGTCTCCAGTGCCTACCAGAGAATCAAACATACAATAGGTCCAGGCATGGTGGCTCACGCCTGTGATCTCAACTCTTGGGGACACCAAAGTGGGAGGACTGCTTGAGCCCAGGAGTTCTAGATCAGTCTTGGCAACATAGCAAGACCCCAACTCTACATTTTAAAACATAAAAAATTATCTGGGCATGGTGGCACACACTTGTAGTCCCAGCTACTTGGGAGGCTGAGGCAGGAAGATCACTTGAGCATGGGAGGTCAAGGCTGCTGTAAGCTATGATTGCACCACTGCACTCCAGCCTAAGCAACAGAGCAAGACCCTGTCTCAAAAAAAAAAATAAACAAATAGGCCGGGTGTGGTGGATCACACCTATAATCCAAGCACTCTGGGAGGCTGAGGCGGTGGATCACAAGGTCAGGAATTCAAAACCATCCTGGCCAAGATGGTGAAACCCTGTCTCTACTAAAAATACAAAAAATTAGCCAGGTGTGGCGGCACAAGCCTGTAATCCCAGCTACTCAGGAGACTGAGGAAGGAGAATTGCGTCAACCTGGGAGGTGGAGGTTGCAGTAAGCTAAGATCGGGCCACTGCACTCCAGCCTGGGAGACAGAGCAAGACTCCGTCTCAAAAAATAAAATAATAAATAAATATACATATTTATACAATAGGTAAATAATACATAATTTCTGGACGAATCAATAAACACGTAAGCAAAGGCAATAGAAAACACTAAATATTTCTGCTGACCAAGAAGAACCCCATGGCTGGGACAGTGAATTCTACTGGGAAAGAAGGTTAAAAAGCAAAGCTCAGAGAAATTGAAGAGGACCTAAACATACATATACCCGTCTATACCTGATTGATGTATTTTGCCTGATTCGGTGCGTGTCATTCCTCCAGCCTACCTGGGAACTATCTCCAGTGGAGTCCTCCGGAGAGAGACAAGATAGTTTAAGGCAGAGGTCCCCAACCCCTGTTACCTGTTCATGGCCTGTTAGGAGCTGAACCACATATCAAAAGGTGATTTGCAGGATGGAGGCTTCATCAGGATTTACAGCCACTCCTAGTGGCTCACCTGATCGCCTGAGCTCCGCCTCCTGTCAGATCAGCAGCGGCATTAGAGTCTCTCTTTTTTTTTTTTTTCATCAGAAAGTCCTGCTCAGGCATTAGATTCTCATAGGAGCACAAACCCTATTATGAACTGCACATGCGAGGGATCTAGGCTGCGCGCTCCTTATGAGAATCTAATGCCTGATGATCTGTCACTGTCTCCCATTACCCCCAGACAGGACTGTCTAGTTGCAGGAAAACAAGCTCAGGGCTCCCACCGATTCTACACCATGGCGAGTTGTGGAATCATTTCATTATATATTACAATGTAATAATAATAGAAATAAAGTGCACAGTAAATGGAATGCATGAGCTATGATCACACCATTGCACTCCAGCCTGGGCAACAGAGTTCTTAAAAAAATATGGATCAATAACGTGTAATAATATTTTTTTAAGCTCCCTAACAGGATATGTGGCAGGTACCTGAGGCAGTTGCTGGCAGAGGAGAGCCGCCACTCCACCCCGTGGGGCGCCTCCTGCTTCCCGTGCTCCTGGGATTCCCCCTTGTGCTGCTGGCTGCCAGTGGGCCTGGAGTCTATGGCGATGAGCAAAGTGGATTTGTGTGTTACACCCAGCAGCTGGGCTGCAAGGCTGCCTGCTTCGATACCTTTCACCCCTTCTCCCCGCTGCGTTTCTGGGTCTTCCAGGTCAACTTGGTGGCTGTACCCAGCGCCCTTTACGTGGGTTTCACCCTGTATCACATGATTTGGCACAGAGAAGAATCAGGAAAGGGCAAAGGAGGCGAGGAGGCCCTGATCCAGGGAGGGGAGAGCAGCAGAGATGCCCCAGGGGATGGAAGCCTCAGGCTGCTCTGGGCTTATGTGGCTCAGCTGGGAGCTCAGCTGGTCCTGGAGGGGGCAGCCCTGGGGTTGCAGTACCACCTGTACGGGTTCCAGATGCCCAGCTCCTGTGCATGTCGCCGAGAGCCTTGTCCATATAAATTAACCTGCACCTTTTCCTGCCCCTCGGAGAAGATCATCTTTCTATAAAGCCATGTTTGGGGTCAGTGGGTTCTGTCTCTTGTTCACTCTTTCTGTTGGAGATTGTGCTTCTGGGTCTGGGAAGACTGTAAGCCCCTGCGGAACTTCCTAGGTGGGGCCTCTTCCTCCAGCCACGCTGTGGCCCTGAGCAGCAAAAGGAACCTCCAGCAGACATTGTGAGCAATCCATCAGCCTGGCCCGCCTTGTTCCATCTCAGAGACCATGTGCCCCACAGCCCTAGTGAATAGGGGTGACATTTCCTGACCTCCCCCACCTGTGGATATGGCCAAGTTGAGGTACTGGTCAACCAAAGGAGCTGAAGGAGTGAAGGACCTGCCATCCCCTAATACATGGGATGGTTATATTGATTATTTCAAGTTGAAAACTTTGGAGAAATTGCACTCACAGAAAGCGCTAACTGGGCCAGGTGCTGTGGCTCACACCTGTAGTCCCAGCACTTTGGGAGGCCTGGGCAGGCGGATCCTTTGAGGTCAGGAGTTCAAAACCAGCCTGGCCAACATGATGAAACCCCATCTCTATTAAAACTACAAAAATTAGCTGGGCATGGTGGTGGGCGCCTGTAATCCCGCTACTTGGGAGGCTGAGGCAGGAAAATTGCTTGAACCTGGGAGGTGGAGATTTCAATGAGCCAAGACTGTGCCACTGCACTCCAGCCTGGGTGACTCTACCAAGTACCAGCTCAGCCAGGAGACCCCACACCCAGGTGGCACTGAAGGTAATGAGAGGCAGACACCCCTATAGAACAACAAAGTGGGTTTATCCGGGGGGGCAAGCAGCCTTCCGAACTGAGAGCCTCAGGGGCAGACAGCATTCCAGGCTGAAGGCCCTGAGTACACACTGACCCATGCATTTATTCTCCCTGAACAGGTGATCGTTATTAACAAACAGGTGTTCTGTATTTTCTCATAACTCAAAAATATACCAAGTAGGCAGCTTACCACTGACTACAGACAAACTAAAAGGTATTCTCCATGAAGGAGCCATGGGGGCAGGGTCAGCTATCTCAAAGAATTGTTTTGACTGGTGGATGATATTTATACATTGTCCTGCCACTTTGGAATGCCTCAAGTGGTTTTCCACTTGGGGAGGGGGTCAGCTAGGTTTTCCTTGCCATCGTTTTTCCTAACAAACAATATACTCTATCATACACTCAGCATTCATCAATATCCATAAACTCAGTATTTCTCAACATGACTCTGTCTCAAAAAAAAAAAAAATGCTAGTGTTCCTTAGGACTGTGTTGCAGGCCCTCTCTCTTCCCATCCCACACCCTCACTCTTCCTGGATAACCTTCCCTTTGTCTGTAGCTTCAGCCACACGTCCTTGAGGATGACTTCCCAGTGGAGATCCCCAGTCTGGGCTGCTTCTTGAGTTCAAGCTTAAAATCCTGTCTGTCGGCCAGGTGAGGTGGCTCATGCCTGTAATCCCGCACTTTGGGAGGCTGAGGCAGGCAGATCCTTTGAGGTCAGGTGTTTGAGACCAGCCTGGCCAACATGATGAAACCCTGTCTCTACTAAAAATACAAAAAGTTATCCAGGTGTGATGGCACATGCCTGTAATCCCAGCTACTTGGGAGGCTAAGACAAGAGAATCACTTGGACCCAGGAAGTGGAGGTTGCAGTGAGCTAAAATCACACTAGTACACTCCAGCCTGGGTGACAGAGACTCCGGTCAGGTGCCTCCTAGGCTCAGACACCTGGTCTGGGAGCAGTGGGCTCCTCTGGATCCTTGAGCACTTAATCTTTATGTGCAGGATCTTAAACCACACGGTGCGGATTAGTGTCAGATTTCCTTCTTAAACTAATAGAATAGAACTGTAGCTTTCAGGATTCAGGATTTTTCCTCACAGGCAAGTCAGTTGCAGTTGTGTTTTATTGCCACCAGAGGACACTATGTATCCTGCTAACGTGATGAAAGGCTCTCCTAGCAGATATAATAACCTGTAGGGAGAACATTTACAATGTTAGCAGTTTTCTTTTTTTCTTTCTCTCTCTTTTTTTCTCACTCTGTCATCCAGGCTGGAGTGCACTGGCACAATCTCGGCTCACTGCAAGCTCTGCCTCCCGCCTCCTGGGTTCAAGCGATTCTCCTACCTCAATCTCCCAAGTAGCTGGGATTACAGGCACACGGCACCATGCCAGGCTAATTTTTGTATTTTTAGTAGAGACAAAGTTTCACCGTGTTGGCCAGGCTGGTCTCGAACTCCTGACCTCATGATCCACCCGCCTCGGTCTCCCAAAGAGCTGGGATTACAAGTGTGAGCCACTGTGCCTGGCCTGTAATTTTCAAGTATATACTGCATTATTATTAACTAGAGTCCCTATGCTGTACAGTAGATCCCCAGAATGTATTATCTATCTAATTGAAACATTGTACCCTTTGACCAACATCTTCCCATGCTAAGGAACTAATGATGAGGCCAGGAGCAGTAGTTCATGCCTGTAATCCCAGTACTTTGGGAGGCCAAGGCGGGTGGATCACTTGAGGTCAGGAGTTTGAGACCACCCTGGCCAATATGGTGAAACCCTATTTCTACTAAAAATACAAAAATTAGCTGGGCATGGTGGTGGCAGGCGCCTTTAATCCAGCTACTCGGGAGGCTGAGGCAGGAAAATTGCTTGAACCTGGGAGATGGAGGCTATAGCAAGCTGAGATCACGCCAGTGCACTCCAGCCTGGATGACAGAACAAGATTCCATTAAAAAAAAAAAAAAAAAGAAAAACAAACTAATGAATGACTGTGACTTGGGAAAGCTCATGCCACACAGATTGCGATATGGGGTTAAAGTCAAAATTGTTATTTTTTTTCTGAGATGGAGTCTTGTTCTGTCACACAGGCTGGAGTGCAGTGGCATGATCTCAGCTCACTGCAACCTCTGCCTCCTGGGTTTAAGCAATGCTCCTGCCTCAGCCTCCTGAGTAGCTGGGATCACAAGTGTGTGCCACTGCGCCTGGCTAATTTTTTTGTATTTTTTACAAGAGACGGGGGTTTCACCATGTTGGCCAGGCTGGTCCCGAACTCCTGACCTCGTGATCCGCCCACCTCAGCCTCCCAAAGTGCTGGGGTTACAGGTGTGAGCCACTGCACCCAGCCAATGTCAAAATTATTGAGTATGCCTGGTGTGGCCACAGGTGGTGCACAAGAGTGGAGCTCAGTGGCATGTGGGGGACCCAGGCTGCCCTGACTAAGGATGCAAGGACCGGAGCCTGGCCCTTCCTCCATGTGCAGGACCTATTGCACTCCATCCTGGGTGACAGAGCGAGACTCTGGCTGCAAAAAAAACAAACCAAAAACAAACAAAACTATTGGGTCCTAGGCTTAGTAACTGTGTGATGAAATAATCTGTACAACAAACCCCCATGACATGAGTTCACCTCTGTAACAAACCTGCATATATACTCCTGAACCTAAAATAAAAGTTGTTTTTCATTTTTTATTTTATTAATAAAAGAGATGTAAGTGAGGAAGAGAGAAGGAAAACGTGGGAAAGGAAACAGCTGTTCAGTCAAGGCTGTGAACCTTTCTGGGAAGAAGGCTCTGGATGTGGGAGCGCCTGGCTCCTCTGGATCTTTGAGCACTTAATCTTTACGTGCAGGATCTTAAAACACATTGTGTGGATCAATGTCAGATTTCCTTCTGACCCTGCAATGGGCAGTCTTAGCTTGCAGACCCCACTGACCCTGCCTAGTCCTGCTCTGTGAGGCTCTGCTCACCCCTTTCATATGGGGCAGAGCTGCATTCAGTGTCTGAATTCCTTTCCACCTACCCAGCTTCCTTCACAGAATCTCTCCCAGTCCACAGCATCTCCTGCACCACTGCCTCATCTTGTCGGTTTTTTCTCTAAAGACCCAAACTAACACGGTGTCTTTACTGGGATTTGGTTAAATGTTACTATCCAAATCTATGTGACACCAGAGCTCGGATTAATCCAGAACTGGCTATTGGAAACAGATGCTTTTATAAATAGACCCGGTTTTTCCACAAGAGTCCCAGCATGTGGGAAATAGTGGTGCAGAGATCAGCTTCTAAGATACATTGATTTAAAATACACCTGTAAGTAGGCTATTTTCAGGAAAGTCATGGTGGCTCATGCCTGTAATCCCAGCACTTTAGGAGGCCAAGGCTGGAAGATCGCTTGAGCCCAGGAGTTTGAGATAAGCCTGGGGAACACAGTGATGAAACCCTGTCTTTTAAATTCTAAAATAAAAGTTTAAAGTTATCTGGGGTGATGGTGCATGCCTGTACTCCCAGCTACTCGGAAGGCTGAAGTAATAGGATCACTTGAGGCTAGGAGTTTGAGACTGCAGCGAGTCATGATCGCACCACTGCACTCCAGCCTGGGCGGGCGGCAGAGCAAGGCCCTGCCTCAAAAAAGAGAAGAAAAAGGTGAAATCAACGTTAACAGCATATTTTACTTAATCTGATAATCCAGAATGCTATGATTTCAACATGTATTCAATATTCTTTTTTTTTTTTTTTTTTTTTTTTTGAGACGGAGTTTCGCTCTTGTTGCCCAGGCTGGAGTGCAATGGCGCGATCTCGGTTCACCGCAACCTCCGCCTCCAGGGTTCAGGCAATTCTCCTGCCTCGGCCTCCTGAGTAGCTGGGATTACAGGCATGCGCCACCATGCCCAGCTGATTTTTTGTATTTTTAGTAGAGACGGGGTTTCACTATGTTGACCAGGATGGTCTCGATCTCTTGACCTCGTGATCCACCCGCCTCGGCCTCCCAAAGTGCTGGGATTACAGGCGTGAGCCACCGCGCCCGGCCCTGTATTCAATATTCTTAAACCATTAATGATATATTTGACTTTTTTAAATACTAAATCCTTGAAACTCAGCATGTATTTTAAATTAAAGCACATCTCAATTCAGATCACACACGTCCAAGAACTCAATAGCCATGTGTGGCTAATGGTTGCCCAGGATAGAATCTTAAACCAAAAAGACACTTAGGACACAGCATGGCCAAATCCGAATCCTGGTCCTTAGAATGAAATCTGCACATCATGAGGAAGGCACAAGTGTTCAGTATCATCATCCTTGCTTTACAGTGATTAAGGCTGGGTTTACTAGTCAGAGAGCCATATCCAGATCCTTCTTCCCAGAAAGGTTCACAGCCTTGACTGAACAGCTGTTTCCTTTCCCACATGTTTTCCCTCTCTCTTCCTCATTTACAACTCTTTTATTAATAAAATTTAAAAAATAACAAAAAACAACTTTTATTTTAGGTTTGGGAGTATATGTGCAGGTTTGTTACAGAGGTGAACTCATGTCATGGGGGTTTGTTGTACAGATTATTTCGTCACCCAGTTACTAAGCCCAATAGTTGTTTTTTTGTTGTTGTTTTTTTTGTTTGTTTGTTTGTTTCAGACCGAGTCTCATTCTGTCACCCAGGATGGAGTGCAGTGACGTGAACTCGGCTCACTGCAACCTCTGCTTCCCCAGTTCAAGCAATTCTCCTCCCTCAGCCTTCTGAATAGCTGGGATTACAGGTGCGCACAACCACACCTGCCTAATTTTTGTATTTTTACTGGAGACTGGGTTTCACCATGTTGGCAGGCTGGTCTTGAACTCCTGACCTCAAATGATCTCCCTGCCTTGGCCTCCCAACATGCTAGGATTACAGGTATGAACCACCATGCCTGACCCAATAGTTATTTTTTTTCTAATCCTCTCCCTCTTCCTGCCCTCCACCTTCAAGTAGAGCCCAATGTCTGTTGTTTCCTTCTTTCTGTTTAGGAGTTCTCATCAGTTAGCTCCCACTTATGTGAGAACATGCAGTATTTGGTCTTCTGTTCCTATGTTAGTTTGCTGAGAATAATGGACTCCAGCTCCATCCATATTCCAGCAAAATACATGATCTTGTTTTTTATGGTTGCATAGTATTCCATGGTGTATATGTGCCACATTTACTTTATCCAGTCTGTAACTGATGGGCATTATCCAGTCTGTAATTATCCAAGTGTGTAAGTGATAGGCATTTAGATTGATTCCATGTCTTTGCTATTGTGAATAGTGCTGCAATAAACATTCACGTGCATGTGTCTTTAGGATAGAATGATCTATATTCCTCTGGGTATATACCCAGTAATGGGATTGCTGCATCAAATGATAGTTCTATTACTGATGTCCAGGTTCTTGGCATTTTGAACGAAGAATCTGACAGAAAAAAAAAAAAAAAAAAACCCACACACACACACAAACAAAGCAAAGAAAGAAAAGCACGGATTTATCGAAACGAAAATACACTCCACAGAGTGGGAGCAGGCTCCAGTAACAGGCTCAAGAGCAATGGTTACAGAATTTACTGGGGCTTACATACCTTCTAGAGGTTTCCCATTTGTTACTTGGTGTACACCCTATGCAAATTAAGAGGGTGCTTCCTGACATAGCTGAAGTGAAGTTATGAAGTTATTTACTTGGGCATAGAAAGTTGGGGTTTTGGCTGGGTGTGGTGGCTCACACCTGGAATCCCAGAACTTTGGGAGGCTGAGACAGGCAGATCATTTGAGGTCAGGAGTTCAAGACCATCCTGGCTAACATGGTGAAACTCCATCTCTTCTAAAAATACAAAAGTTAGCTGGGCGTGGTGGTGCATGCCTGTAGTCCCAGCTACTCAGGTGGCTGAGGCAGGAGAATTGCTTGAACCCGGGAGGTGGGGGTTGCAGTGAGCCAAGATTGCACCATTGCACTCCAGCCTGGGCAACAGAGCGAGACTCAGTCTTAAAAAAACACACACACAAAAATAAGAAAGTTGGAGTTTTGCTGTTTGATTTATAGGAAGTCCTTAGATTCCCTGCCTCCAGACCCTGTTCTCCTGCCTCAGTTCTGCCTTCAGCGCTTTGAGGAAGTGCCATATCGCTTTCCATGCAACTCTCCAAGGACAACTTTTTTCTTTCTTTTCTATTTTTGGGGCAATTTTTAATGACATCAAATTCACATAACATAAAATTCAGCACTTTAAAATGTGCAATTCAGTGACTTTTCATTTTCACAAGATTGTACAATATAACTTTTATTTAATTTATTTAATTTATTTATTTATTTTTAGACACGATTTCACTCTGTCACCCAGGCTGGAGTGCAGTGGCTCGATCTCAGCTCATTGCAGCCTCCACCTCCCAGGTTCAAGCAATTCTGTCTCAGCCTCCCAAATAGCTGGGGTTACAGGCATGCACCACCACACCCAGCTAATTTTTCTATTTTTAGTGGAGATGGGGCTTTGCCATGTTGGAGCTCATCTCAAACTCCTGACCTCAAGTGATCTCCCTGCCTCGACCTCCCAAAGTGCTGGGATTACAGGCATGAGCCACCATAGCTGGCCATAACTACTATTTTAAATAGTGTAGAATATTTTCATCACCCCAAAAGGAAAACCCAGTACCCATTAGCAATCTGCCATCACCCACCCCAGGCTCTGGCAACCATTAATCCACTTTTTTTTTTTTTTTTGAGGCAGAGTCT
>NW_022437028.1:8827857-8835841 GCF_009761245.1 Sapajus apella | reverse complement strand
ATTAATCCACTTTTTTTTTTTTTTTTGAGGCAGAGTCTTGCTCTGTCACCCAGGCTGCAAAATTGGCTTACTGCAACCACTGCCTCCCAGGTTCAAGTGATTCTCCTGCCTCAGCCTCCTAAGTATGTGGAATTACAGGCACCTGCCACCACATCTGACTAATTTTTGCATAGAGACAGGGTTTCACCGTGTTGGCCAGGCTGGTGACCTCAGGTGATCTGCCCACCTTGACCTCCCAAAGTGCTAGCATTATAGCCGTGAGCCACCACACCCAGCCTCCATGTTAATCACTCTTTCTGAATTCAAATAACTGATTATCCCCATGAACTTGTGGATTTGTTTTTCCTCTTCATCCACGAAATTCTCTAGAGAAGTCTCTCTTGTCATCTCTTGGCTGTGCTTTCTATCTCGCCAATTTTCTTTCTCCAAAGAGCTTCCTCTGCAAAGATGCTTTGTATATGAAGACCATTTGGGAGTTGAATCAAGACCAAGTTTCACAACCTAAAAGTAGGTCACAAAGCTTCCTTGCCTCTATCCTCTGCAAATCTGTAAACTCTTCAGCTGATCCAATTTCTCTCTTTAGCCTTCATATATATATATATATATATATATATATATATATGATTTTTTTTTTTTTAAGACAGAGACTAGCTCTGTCACCCAGGGTAGAGTGCAATGACCACATCTTGGCTCACTGCAACCTCCCCCTCACAGACTCAAGCAATTCTCCCTCCTCAGCCTCCGGAGTAGCTGGGATTACAGGCGTGAGGCACCATGCCCAGCTGATTTTTTTGTATTTTTAGTAGAGACAGGGTTTTGCCATGTTGTTAAGGCTGTTCTCAAACTCCTGACCTCAAAAGATCCGCCTGCCTACGCCTCCCAAAGTGCTGGGATTACAGGTGGGAGCCACAGCACCCGGCCAATTCTATGTTTAATTTTATTGAAGAGGCACTATACTGTTTTCCACAGGGGCTGCACCATGTTATATTCCCACCGGCAATGCACAAAGATTCCAATTTGTCCACATCCTCACCAAACACTACTATCTTGTTTTTAGTTTTTGTTTTTATATAGTACAGGAAGAGTATCCCTAATCCAAATACCTGACCTCCATAAATTACAAAACCAGAACTTGTGAGCCACCATGGTGTTCAGAGAAAATACTCATTGAAGCATTTCAGACAGGATTTTGGGATTAGGGCTGCTCAACCAGTAGAGCAAATATTTCAAAGTCAAAAAAAAAAGACCAGGCCGGGCGCGGTGGCTCAAGCCTGTAATCCCAGCACTTTGGGAGGCCGAGGCAGGTGGATCACGAGGTCAAGAGATCGAGACCATCCTGGTCAACATGGTGAAACCCTGTCTCTACTAAAAATACAAAAAATTAGCTGGGCATGGTGGCGCGTGCCTGTAATCCCAGCTACTCAGGAGGCTGAGGCAGGAGAATTGCCTGAACCCAGGAGGTGGAGGCTGCGGTGAGCCGAGACCGCGCCATTGCACTCCAGCCTGGGAAAAATAAGGGAAACCCCGTTCGCAAAAAAAAAAAAAAAAAAAAAAAAACTGAAATCTGAAACATTTCCGGTCCCAAGCATTTCAGATAAGGGATCCTCAAACTGTAGCCCTGCTGATGAGTGAGGTGTCTTCTTGGAAGTCTTGCACACTCTCTTTTGTCTGCTTTGATCGGTCACGAGTGTCCTACCATTTTGAAAGCATAATGAATGTTATCAGTGTTCATTTCTGATGAGAGGCAGTCAAGGCAGTGGAAGGGCATGATCCATGGTCGCACAAGCCCTGGCTTCTGACCCAGGTCACTGTGAGACCCTGAGCAAGCAAGAACTTGCTCCAGGCCTGTTTCCTTGGTCTCTGGGGGAAGCCAGCATGATAATCAGCCATGCTCCAGCCCCTCAGCTGAAACTCAGGCCCGGGTGCATTGTAAATGGATTTCCTCTTCCACACACGTGCTGCTGAATTCGATTTTTCTTCCTTTCTTCCTTCCTTCCTTCCCATTTCCTTACCTCCTTCCTTCCCTCCTTTCTATTCCCTTCCTTTTCCTTTCCTTCCTTCTCTCCTTCCCTCCCTCCCTCCCTTCTTTCCTTCCTTCATTCCTTCCTTTTTTCTCTCCCTTTCTCCCTCCCTCCCTCCTTCCTTCCTACCTTCCCATTCCCTTACCTCTTTCCTTCCCTTCCTTCCATTCCCTTCCTTTTTTTTTTCCTTTTTGAGACAGGGTCTCACTGTGTTGCTCAGGCTGGAATGCAATGGTGCAAGCACACCTCACTGCAGCCACTGACTCCAGGGCTCAAGTGATCCTTCCATTTAAGCCTCCCAAGTAACTGGGACTACCAGTGTGCCCCACCACAGCCGGCTCATTTTATTAATTCTTGGTAGAGGCCGGCTCTCGGTATGTTGCCCAGGCTGGTCTCCAACTCCTGGCCTCAAGTGATCCTCCCACCTCAGCCTCCCAAAGGACTGGGATTACAGTCACCGCCCCCAAGCTCTTCTCCCTTTTGACTCATTTTGAGGCCCCTGTCGCAGGGTACAAGACCTTGGGAGTCGGGGGGCGGGGAGCGGGGGTTGTCTCCTAGTCTAGGGAACCACCGAGATGCCGGGCCTCCGAAGTCCTAGAGAGGGCTCTTTTGGCCGCGGACGCCGGCTGCACTTCCGGCCTTTGTGGGCAGTGGCGACAGCGGCTTGCGGTTGTCAGTGCTGTTTCTTCCCGCACGCGGCTGGGTGAGGAGTTCCTCGGCACTCCCAGCGAGAGGCGTCTGTCCCCAGGCACGCAGCGCCAGTCTCTCTCCGGTCCCCCTTTGTTCCCCGAGCCAGCTGGGAAGACTAAAAGGGCGGGGGCTGGGGGCGGTCCATAGTTCGACCCCTCTTTTGTGGCACCCTTGGAACCTGCAGGCTGCCGATTTCCGGCCGACCCGGCTCCCACCAAAATCCATGCTGCTGTCCGTGGCAGCTCCTTTTGAAAATGGCCTGGTAGAAAGTCCGGGTTGTTGTACTGGAAAACGCACTCTGCATCCCTTGACTTGCACTTTTTATCATTCTCCAACGGGCACTTACTCCTAGTAGACGGCAAATGAAGATTCAGACAAGAGTTTTGCCTTTCCCAGCATGGGACACTCCAGCAAGGGTGCCGGTACTGACTGGGTTCTCGGTTTACTCTGGGATAGCTTAAGAGAGACATGCAGGTGAAAAGCTTGTGGGCAGGGATCAGGGAAGACTTCCACAAAGTGGCTTGTATTCGAAGGAGGTGTAGGAATTGGACACGTGGACGACATGCTCCACCATCCAAGAACATTCCAGATGGAGTTCAGACAAAAGCACAAAGTTCGAAAAGTGAGAAGTGCAGAGAAAGTGGTAAATATTTCGACACCATCCTGATAAATGGTTGTTTGTGGGTTTTTTGTTTTTTTTTTTTTTTTTTTTTTGGGAGGGGGGGCAGTCTGGCTCTATTGCCCAGGTTAGAGTGCAGTGGCGCGATCACGACTCACGGCAACCTTCACCTCCCGGATTCAAGCAATTCACCTGCCTCAGCCTACCGAGTAGCTGGAATTACAGGCACCCACCACCTCACCCAGCTAATAATATTTGTATTTTTATTAGGGACAGGGTTTCGTCATGTTGGCCAAGCTGGTCTCAACCTCCTGACCTCAGCCTCCCAAAGTGCTGGAATTACAGGTGTGAGCCACCGTGCCCAGCCCCATCCTGGTAACTGTTTATTCATTGTCGTGGAGTGGTGATTAAAGAATGTGTGACCACAGATCCCTTCTGCTAAAAATAGCCAAGCCCCTTAAAAAATAAAAGTTAAAATCTCTGGATTTGTTTTCTAGAAATAGTATAGCAGGAGAACTGACTGCCACTTACTAACCAATTTATTTAACCTTTCTGACTTTCAAATCCCTGATTTCTAGGGGAATAGCAATAGTATCTTGTAATAGGGAGGAACAGATGAGGTTAATTTGTATAAAGCATCCACCACAGTGTGTGTGGCAGGCAGTAGTAATACATGGGAGGTTTGTCATTGTTTTTACTATGAATAAGCATTAAAAATGTGATGTATCACTTCCCATTATGGAGCCTCCTTCTCTGTACAGTAAGCAATGTGGGAAGAGGAAGAAAAGCAGTAAATTCCAGAAAGTGATAAAGATGTATGTGGAACTGATAGTAACCTATTCAATCCTCACAAAATTTGGGACATCATAATCTCTCTTATACCCATAAAACATCTTGTAGCATTTTTGTCTGAGTGAAAGCAAGCATGATAATATATATATTTTTAAATAAATATACTTTGTAAATCACTTTTTTGTTCTTTTGAGACAGGATCTGGCTCTGTTGCCCAGGCTGGAGTGCGGTGGCATGATCTTGGCTGACTGCAGCCTCTACCTCCTGGGCTCAAGCCTCGGTCTCCCAAAGTGCTGGGATTACAGATGTGAGCCACCACACCTGGCCCTTTCTTTCTTTTGTGTCTTTGGGTTTGTCTTTGTGGAGAGGGGACCAGATAGGTCTTTTTTTCCTATGACCAATTATTAAACCCATGTTCCTTATTTTTCTGTTTGAAAGCCCCTGCCTGGTACTCAAAACAAGCCCAAAGCTAATAGAGTTGGGAAAACTACCCAAAACTATATATATATATATATATATTTGCAATCAAAACTTCAAGAAAAAGCAGTAACAGTCCTCATTAAAGATGTTAGCACTGGCCAGGCGTGCTGGCTCACGCCTGTATTCCTAACACTTTGGGAGACCAAGGCAGGAGGATGGCTTGAGCCCAGGAGTTCAAGACCAGCCTGGGCAACATGGTAAAACCTCATCGCCACCAAAAATTATATACAAAAATTATCTGGGCATGGTGGCACATGCCTGTAGTCCCAGCTAGTCAGGAGGCTGAGATGGGGGGATTGGTTGAGCCCAGGAGTTTGAGGCTACAGTGAGCCATGATCACTCCACTGAACTCCAGCCTGGGCAATGGAAGAAGACGCTGTCTCAAAAAAAAAGAAAAAGGAGCTTTCCTTACACATCTTCTCTGTCCATTCACATGTCTGTGTTGTAACTGAATCACAGGGTTCAGTCACTCGCCGTTTGCAGAGTCTGATTAACAAGAACAAGATGTGGTATAAAGTGACTTTTTCTTCCAAAGCTAGCTTAGGGGAAGAAGTACAGGCTTCCTGCCTCAAGGGTGTCCCTTCAATTCTGGGGCAGAAAGCAGGGACTATTAAAAGGGGACTTGGCACGAATGGCATGCAGGTGAGGGAGCAAGCAGGTGGGGGGTCCACAAAACTCACTTTGGTGTCTTAACCAGGTTGTCTAGTTGGCACTTGCATGGGCAGAACTAGGTTGTAAAGGTGGCCAAAACTCCCCAGATGGAAGAGAGTTTCAAGGCGGGCACCCTTTGGGTTGTAAATGGACTGTTGTCCTCGAGGTGGTCTCCTGGTGGGAGTGAGTTCCATTCTGAAGCTTCTCAGCGCACAGTTAGATAAGCTTGCCCTATTGGGAGTGTCTGATGAAGGAAAAGAAAGAAGTTACAATTGCATTCCTAAAGAGCTAAGTAGGAAACAGGGGAACAGGGGGAGAAAGAGAAAAGAAGAAAGAAATAATAATAAAATAAAATAATAACTCATTCTATTTCTCTTAGAAAATAGGGGTATTCAGTTACAATGTGGGGCTGTCAGGAGCCGACCTCAGGTCTGGGCATGGGCAGACTTTCTCCATTATGTGCTCCCCTTAGATGATCTGGTGGGAATAGGACTCCCAATTGTCAGTATCTGTAGCTTTTTTTTCTTTCCTCTGCCACCCAGGCTGGAGTTCAGTGGCATGATATCAGCCCACTGCAACCTCCACCTCCCTGCTTCAAGCAATTCTCCGGCCTCAGCCTCCCGTGTAACTGGGATTACAGACGCGCACCACCACACCCAGGTAATTTTTGTATTTTTTAGTGGAGACAGGGTTTCACCATATTGTCCAGGCTGGTCTCAAACTCCTGACCTCAGGTGATCCACCTGCCTCAGCCTCCCAAAGTCCTGGGATTTCAGACGTGAGCCACCATGCCCGGCCAGTATCTGTAGCTCTTATCCCTGGGTCAGTTTCTCCAGAAGAAAACCCTCTAGTATCCTTCCTGAAGAGTCCAAGCCCAGCTGCCACTCTGTACCAACAGAAGTAAGGACTTAACCTTTGAAAGGAGGAAGGCTAGGGCTGTCCACCTACGGTGAGTCTGAAATCCTACACCCCTCAGGCCAGCAATCAGACCCTGCCGGCCTGAGGAATTCCGAGCACAGTTGAGGTTGTGGACGCTACAGAGAAAACAAAAGGATTAAATAGATATTTACTTCCTGAATGGTGAGACCCTCTCCTGACATTTTGGCGCACACCTGTAATTCCAGTTACCCAGGAGGCTGAGGTGGGAGGATTGCTTGAACCCAGGAGGCGGAGGTTGCAGTGTGCCGAGATTGTGCCACTGCCCTTAAGCCTGGGTGAGAGAGCAAGACTCCATCTCAAATAAAACCAAAAAACTAATTTTTGTCTGTAGACGTAAGGGTCGCTGGCTCTTTCTCCCTCATGCAGCCTCCAAGATGTACCATGGAAATTTAGACATTTATGGATTGCCTTGGAATGGAAAAGGTAGTAACAGCAACTCTGGGAGTTCCTGCCAAGTTCTACCCCGAGTGGAACAAGTTCCTGATTGTTCCCTTCCCTGGATTTTAACCAAGGTGATAAATAAATACAGTGAGAGGGGATATCTGGGAGAGGTAGAGGCTTTGACTCCAGACCTTGAGCTTATTGAAGTCAGAAACTTTGTCCCTGAGAAATAAAAATAGTTTTTGGTTTTCTTTTTCTTCTTTTTTTCCCATGGGTTCAAGTGATCCTCCTGCCTCAGCCTCCCAAGTAGGTGAGACTACAGGTGAATATCACCACACCCGTCTTAATTTTTTATGTTTTATAGAAACAGGGTCTTGCTGACTGGACATGTGGCTCATGCCTGTAATCCCAACACTTCGGTAGGCCGAGGTGGGTGGATCACCTGAGGTTAGGAGTTCAAGACCAGCCTGACCAACATGGTGAAACCCTGTCTCTACTAAAAATACAAAAATTAGCCGGGCATGGTGATACATGCCTACAATCCCAGCTACTTGGGAGGTTGAGGTAGGAGAATCATTTGAACCTGGGAAGCAGAGGTTGTAGTGAGCCAAGATCACACCATTGCACTCCAGAAAAAGAAAGAAAGGGAGGGAGGGAAGGAGGGAGAGAGGGAGGGGAGGGAGAGAAAAGCAAAGAAGAAACAGGGTCTTGCTTTGCTGCCCAGGCTAGTCTTGAACTCCTGGCTCAAGCAATCCTCCTACCTCAGCCTCCTAAAATGCTGAGATTACAGGCTTGAGCCACCACCCTTGCCCCACTTTTCTTAATTGCAGGGACAGGATGGGAGTTTGGAATACAAAAGAGCTGTTCCTGCTACTTACACATGCATATTTTTGAGCAAGTCAATTCTCCTAGCAAAGCCTTAATGTCTTTATCTCTAAAATGGGGACAAACGACCCTACCTCATTGGGTATTTGTGTAGATAAATAACACATAAAAAGTCCCTTTCACATCAAGGATGCTCAAAAAAATGGCAGATATCATCATTCTGATTTATGTAGACAGGGAAACTCTGAGACATTAAGGCACCATCCAAAGGACACACAGCTCATTACGGGTAGGAGCAAGAATACAATTGGTTTTCTTGACTCTCCAGCTATTAGTCTTGCTTCTACCCTGTACTACTTGAAGAAGGGGCTTTAGTTTTATTTATTTATTTATTTATTTGAAATGCAGTTTTGCTCGTGTCGCCCAGACTAGAGTGCAATGGAGCCATCTTGGTTCACTGCAACCTCCACCTCCCGGGTTCAAGCGATTCTCTGGCCTCAGCCTCCCAAGTAGCTGGGATTACAGGCGGCACCCACCACCATGCCTGGCTAATTTTTTGTATTTTTAGTAGAGACAGGGTTTCACC
>NW_022437028.1:8823266-8827757 GCF_009761245.1 Sapajus apella | reverse complement strand
ATGCCCAGCTAATTTTTTGTATTTTTAGTAGAGACGGGGTTTCACCATGTTGACCAGGATGGTCTCGATCACTTGACCTCGTGATCCACCCGCCTCGGCCTCCCACAGTGCTGGGATTACAGGCATGAGCCACCACGCCTGGCCAATTTTTTGTATTTTTAGTAGAGACGGGGTTTCACTATGTTGACCAGGATGGTCTCGATCTGACCTCGTGATCCACCCGCCTCAGCCTCCCAAAGTGCTGGGATTACAGGCTTGAGCCACCGCGCCCGGCCTAATTTTTGTATTTCTAGTAGAGACGAGGTCTCACCATGTTGGCCAAGCTAGTCTTGAACTCCTGATCTCAGGTGATCTGCCTGTCTCGGCCTCCCAAAGTGCTGGGATTACAGGCGTGAGCCGCCCCACCCAGCCTAGTTCTTTTTTTTTTTTTTTTTAAACCACATTTGAATTGCTAAGTTAAGAAAAGTGTCAGGGCTGCAGGATGTTAGGAAATAAAGGTTCTCCCCTTTTCTTTCTCTCTTTTTTTTTTTTTAGAGACAGGATCTTGCTCTGATACCCAGGATGGAGTACAGTGGTATGATCATAGCTCACTGCAGCCTCCAACTCTTGGCCTCAAGTGATCCTCCTGCCTTCATCTCCTAAGTAGCTCAGACTACAGGCACATGCCACCACGCTCAGCTAATTTTTGTATTTTTTGTAGACACAAAATCTTGCCGTGTTGCACAGGCTGATCTCAAACTTCTGGTCTCAAATAATCGCCCCGTCTCAGCCTCCCAAATTGCTGGGATTCCATGCTCCACTCCAGCTCACCCCTTTTGTAACACCAGCCTCCCTGCTACCTTGTTTTCTGCTGCAGACAACAGGCCCCCTCCTCTCACAGCCAGACCTTGGGCAAAGCTTACTTTTCTGTACTGCATGGTATAGGAGGTATTGGTGAGCACCACCCCTGCCCTACCTACCCCCTCCTCCCCACTCTTTCCCCATCCATCCCTGCCCCCAGTGTCACCCCCTCCAGATGCAGGCTCCCTTCCACTGAGCAGAGCTGCTCTGCCAGGGCAGTTACAAAGATTCTTTGTAATGTGTTTACAGGAGGAGAGCATGAGAGTGGGGCCTGGCTGTACTGATGGGCCCACCAGGCCTGTTTACACAAGCAGAGAAAGAGCCAAAGCAGATGACCCTGTAGCTCAGGGACCTAGATTAAACACATAACCAAAGTCCAGAGCCCCATGCCCCAGCCGCCCAGTTTCTGGGCTACACCACACAGAAGCAGCATGGAGGAGCCTCTTGACCCAGGGAGGGTTGTTGAATCGGCTGGGTGAGAGATGTTTGCACAGGGAGGGAGCTAGCAAGGCCATCTGGCTGTTCTCCTGCTCAGCGCTGGGCCATTTGCAGGTCAAGCACCCTCAGGGTTCCAGGGCCCCTGGGAAGGCAGCCCCAGCCAATACCATTTCTTCTTTGGGGAAATTTCTAAAACATTATTATTTTTACACTTTTTTCTCTCAGTAATTACACCCAACCCAAATAAACTGTGAAGTTTTATTTTGCAAGGTGGTAAGAAATGCGGTTCTCCGCATTTAAAACGTGGCAGTGGCTGGCACTTAAAGTCCTCTGCAGTTTACAAAGCATTGACACCTCTACAATGTCATACCATGTTCAGGGTAGCTAAGAGGGTAGCTAATGCCAAAATCATCCCTATTTTACAGATAAGGGAGTCGAGACTTAGAGAGGTCAGGTCATTTGCACAAACTAAGTGCCAAACAAGATGCGGAGGCTGGAGAGTGACTCCAGATTTTACACCCCTTCTACTCTGACACTTTCCTCTTTGTTGGGCTGAAAAATAAGGCAAGAAGAGAGCTTGTTTCAACACATAATCACCTTGCAGGTGGCTCCCAGTAGAGAGCGTCACATCTCAGACATGCTGGAAGCAAAAGTGGTCAGCAACAAGGGGCACCTGGGGTTCCCCCAAGGACACCACCCATGGGGCATTCCCTGCACCCCACTCAAAGCCTTCCATAAAGAGGCCAGACGCAGTGGCTCACACCTGTAATCCCAGCACTTTGGGAGGCCGAGGCGGGTAGATTACCTGAAGGCAGGAATTTGAGACCAGCCTGGTCAACATGGTGAAACCCCATCTCTATTAAAAATGTTAGTTAGTTGGGTGAGGCAGCAGGCACCTGTAATCCCAGCTGCTGAGGAGGGTGAGGCATGAGAATCGCTTGAACCCTGGAGGCGGCGGTTGCAGTGAGCTGAGATCTTGCCATTGCACTCCAGCCTGGGTAACAGAGCAAGACTCTGTCGTTACCCCCACCCCCACCCAAAAAAAAAGAAAAGGAAGAAAAAACCTTACATTTGAGAGACTGAACCCCAACTGTGTGAAAGTGTATTAAACATACACAGAGTATCCCACCACCAGCTGAAATCATGCAGACAAGAAAGGGAACGTGTTATAGAATCACAGAAACTTTCCTCCAAGTTCCTTTGCTCTTGCCTCCTCTTGGCTTTGTCTCCCCTGCATTCAAACCTGCACAATACCTGAGTCCCCATTAGTGCTCTAGCTACTTCCTTCCAGTTCTTTATCCTCCCTTTTACAACCCAAAACACCAAACCTACCCGAAAGGAATCATTCCATCTTTTTTTTTTTTTTCTGGAGACGGAGTCTTGCACTGTTTCCCAGCCTGGAGTCCAGTGGCGTGATCTTGGCTCATTCCAACCTCTATCTCCCAGGTTCAAGCAATTCTCCTGCCTCAGCCTCTTGAGTAGCTGGGATTACAGGCACATGCTGCCACACCTGGCTAATGTTTTTTTACATTTATTTTTAGTAGAGATGGGGTTTCACATGTTAACCAGGCTGGTCTCGAACTCCTGACCTCAAGTGATCCACCAGCCTCGACCTACAAAAGTGATGGAATTATCGGTGTGAGTCGCACTCAGGCTGTGTTTATTTATTTATTTTGAGACAGTCTCACTCTGTTGCCCAGGCTGGAGAACAGTGGCACGATCTCTCCACCTCCTGGGTTCAAGCAATTCTTGTGCCTCAAGCTCCCAAGTAGCTGAAATTACAGGCATGTGCCACGACACCTGACTAATTGTTTTGTGTTTTAGTAGAGACAGGGTTTCACCATGTTTGCCAGGCTGGTCTCGAACTCCTGACCTCAAGCAATCCATCCACCTCAGCCTCTCAAAATGCTGGGATCACAGATGTGAGCCACCATCCCCGCCCCAACCCAATTTATTCTTTAGTGATCACTTTTCTGTAACGACTGTGTGACTGTGTTTTGCAGCTTTTAAAATACGTTTTTTTTCTTCTTTCTTTTGAGATGGAGTCTCACTCTGTCACCAGGCTAGAGTACAGTGGTGCAATCTTGGCTCACTGCAACCTCTGCCTCCCAGGTTCAAGCGATTCTCCTGCCTTAGCCTCCCAAGTAGTTGGGACTATAGGTGCGCGCCACCATGCCCAGATAATTTTTCTATTTTTAGTAGAGACGGGGTTTCACTATGTTGGCCAGGATGGTGTTGATCTCATGACTTCGTGATTGCCCGCCTCAGCCTCCCAAAGCGCTGGCCCTTAAAATACTTTTACACACATGTATAGAGGTACCTTCACACAGAGTCTCATTTAGAAAACTTCACCTCCCCACAGGATCTGTGTTCATTTCCTGCCTAAACTGCTAAAGGTGGCTTGTTTGTTTTTTTCTATCTTCATCTTCAATGTGCCCGAATTCTTTCTGCTATCATGCTTTTAACCAGCTTACATTGAGATCTTTCATCACCTTCCTGATAACGTGCTATTTATAAGTTTTCTCTTTTATTATTATTATTATATATATATATTTTGAGACAGAGTTTTGCTCTTGTTACCCAGGCTGGAATGCAATGGCGCGATCTCGGCTCACCGCAACCTCCGTCTCCTGGGTTCAAGCAATTCTCCTGCCTCAGCCTCCCGAGTAGCTGGGACTACGGGCGTGCGCCACCATGCCCAGCTAATTTTTGTATTTTTAGTAGAGACGGGGTTTCACCATGTTGATCAGGATGGTCTCGATCTCTTGACCTCGTGATCCATCCGTCTCGGCCTCCCAAAGTGCTGGGATTACAGGCGTGAGCCACCGCGCCCGGCCTATTATTACTTTTTTTTTTGAGACGGAATTTCGTTCTTGTTGCCCAGGCTGGAATGCAACGGCATGATCTTGGCTCACTGCAACCTCCGCCTCCCGGGTTCAAGCAATTCTCCTGTCTTGTCCTCCTGAGTAGCTGGGATTACAAACATGTGCCACCACGCCCAGCTAATTTTGTATTTTTAGTAGAGATGGCATTTCTCCGAGTTAGTCAGGCTAGTCTGGAACTCCCAACCTCAAGTGATCCACCCACCTCGACCTCCTAAAGTGTTGGGATTACAGGCCTAAGCCACTGTGCCCAGCCCTATTTATGAGTTTTCAAGTACTCTTTCTACTTTGAATCCCTGACTTCTCTTCCCCCCACCAAAAAATGTTTTTT
>NW_022437028.1:8819203-8823166 GCF_009761245.1 Sapajus apella | reverse complement strand
CTCTTGTTACCCAGGCTGGAGTGCAATGGCGCAATCTCGGCTCACCGCAACCTCCGCCTCCTGGGTTCAGGCAATTCTCCTGCCTCAGCCTCCTGAGTAGCTGGGATTACAGGCACGCGCCACCATGCCCAGCTAATTTTTTGTAGTTTTAGTAGAGACGGGGTTTCACCGTGTTGACCAGGATGGTCTCGATCTCTTGACCTCGTGATCCACCTGCCTCGGCCTCCCAAAGTGCTGGGATTACAGGCTTGAGCCACCGCGCCCGGCCAAAAAATGTTAAGTAGCCCTCCCCTTTATCCTTCTTTATTCTCTCTCTACATTCACTATTTGTTTGTTTGAGATGAAGTCTCACTATGTTGCCCAGGCTGGTCAAACTCATGGGCTCAAGCCATCCTCCCACCTCAGCCTCCCGAGTAGCTGGGATTATAGGCATGAATAACCACACCAGTTCTTCTCTCTCTACATTCATTACCACCAGAGATTGTTTTTTTGTTTTGGGTTTTGTTGTTGTTGTTGTGTTGTGTTTAGTTTTGGTTTGGTTTGGTTTGGTTTGGTTTGGTTTGGTTTGAGACAGAGGCTCTCTCTTTTGCCCAGGCTGGAGTACAGTGGCATGATCTTGGCTTACTGCAACCTCTGCCTCCTGGGCTTAACCGGTTCTCATTCCTCAGCCTCCGGAGTAGCTGGGACTATAGGCATGCACTACCACACCCGGCTAATTTTTGTATTCTCAGTAGAGACAAGGTTTCACCATGCTGGCCAAGCTGGTCTCAAACTCCTGACCCCAAGTGATCCACCATACTCAACCTCCCGAAGTGCTAGGATTACAGGCGTGAGCCATGCGCTTGGTCCACCATAGATTGTTCAGATCAGACTGTGACTCCTGGAACCAGGTGTTGGAAGGATCATGTTGCAGGTAAATGACAGCTTACTTCCTGGCCACTGCCCTAGGCTGTCTCTGGATATGTTTGCACATCCACCCTGTGCTGCCTTATGCCATAGGCATCTTGGAGTAATGACAGTTCTTTTCCTTTGTAAACTATTCAGTTATTTAGAGGAAGTTCCAAGTTGGTCCAGCTGCTCTCCAGATTCCAGCCCAACTCTGAGATGTGTCCCCATGCTGTGTGTTCTCTGTCCTCTGACATTTGTCTTTACCAGAGGCAAAACTTGGCAGGCCCTGCTAGAAATGACTCCCAGTTTGCATGTGATGGAAACCCCAGGGATCAAAGAAGTTTGAGCATACGTCCTAAGGTCGAATCCCAGGAAATTTTTTTTTTTTTTTTTTTTTTTTTGAGACAAGTGTCGCTCTGTTGCCAGGCTGGAGTGCAGTGGCAAGATCTTGGCTCACTGCAACCTCCACCCCCCAGGTTCAAGTGATTCTCCTGCCTCAGTCTCCTGAGTAGCTGTGACTGCAGGCATGTGCCACCATGTCCAGCTAATTTCTGTATTTCTAGTAGAGAAGGGTTTTCACCATGTTGGCCCGGATGGTCTCGATCTCTTGACTCGTGATCCACTGTCTCGGCCTCCCAAAGGACTGGAATTACAGGCGTGAGCCACCATGCTGGGCTGAATCCCAGGATTTCAAAGAAAGTCATGCAAAATTTATAGTGTGGGCCGGACGCAGTGGCTCAGGCCTGTAATCCCAGCAGTTTGGAAGGTTGAGGCAGGCAGATCACCTGAGGTCAGGAGTTTGAGACCAGCTTGACCAACATGGTGAAACCTTGTCTCTACTAAAAATACAAAAATTAGCTGGGCGTGGTAGCACACACCTATAATCTCAGCTACTTGGGAGGCTGAGAAGGGAGAATCACTTGAACCTGGGAAGCAGAGGTTGCAGTGAGCTACGATTGTGGCACTGCACTCCAGCCAGGGTGACAGAGCAAGACTCTGTCTCTTTTTTTTTTTTCTCCTTTTTTTTTTTTTAAAGACAGGGTTTCACCATGTTGGTCAGGCTGGTCTTGAACTCCCGACCTCAGGTGATCCCGGCTTTGGCCTCCAAAGTGCTTGGATTACAGGCATGAGCCACCACAACTGGCTGACTCTGTCTGAAGAGAAAAAAATTACAGAGTGTGGACCATGGGAGACAAGGCCTGAAAACACAGTCTGATGTTAGCATGGTCTTCTTTGCTTTAGTTCCAAAAAAGTGAGGAAGTCCCACCTTGTCTCAGTTAGATGCCTGTCAGAGCCACTAGGGTTATATTGAGCTCTGTCATCTTTTGTTACCAAGCAATCAGTGGGCTCGCTGCCTGACACACATAAAGCCCAATACCATGGCACTGGCTGTTTTTTTTGTTTTGGTTTGGTTTTGTTTTGAGACAAGAGTCAGACTCTGTCCCCCAGGCTGGAGTGCAGTGGTGCAATCATAGCTCACTACAGCCTTGACCTCCTGGACTTAAGTGATCCTCCCACCTCAGCCTCCCAAGTTGCAGGGACTACAGGCATGTGCTGCCATCCCTGGCTAACTTTTTTTATTTTTAGTTTTTATAGACAGACTCTCATTATGTTGCCCAGGCTGGTCTGAAACTCCTGGGCTCAAGCGATCCTCCTGCCTCAGCCTCCCAAAGTGCTCAGATTACAAATGTGAGCCACTGTTCCCATTTAGCACCAGCTTTTGAGAAAAGAAAAGCTTTATTGTGAGTCATCTAGCAAGGAAACACTCAAATCTGTCTCCCAGAGCTGGGGGCTAGGTCAAGTTTTATAAGCATAAGGTAATGAGATTGATTGGCTCTTGAAATGAGGTGATGCCAGGAGGTATGATCTGACTGAGTCCTGTCATGGGGTGCTGCCAGCACTCAATCTGATTGGATCCTGGACTCTGCCATGTGGTGTCCACTTCTTAATTCAGTCCCCCTCTTCAGTCTGAGCACTTAGATTCCGCCCTGTGGTTGCATGCTTGGTTCATCTGGGCATGCTCAGGTTACCCGACCTTCACCTAGGGGTCCATGGCAACTGAAAAATAACTCACAATATTGTTACATAAAAATATAACCAGATTAATCTGATGCATTTACACTTTGTGTACTGTAGACAGAGGATGCGCTCTCATTGGCCCTGATGCAAAGTAGGCGAGCCCCAAAATGGGGCTTAGCCCACAAGGTTTCTTGGCTTTGCCCAGGAAAAAAATCAAGGGCAAGCTGGAGGGAGAAGAAAATGGCTTTATGGAAGAGGCAGTATTATAGCTGCAGTGCTCTTACAGCTCCATGACTGCTCCTGCAAAGCAGGGATTAGCATCTCAGGACAGTTTTGAGTCTTATTTATACCTACTTATTTTTTTGAGATGGAGTCTCACTCTTGTCACCCAGGCTGGAGTGCAGTGGCATGATCTCCACTCACTGCAACCTCCACCTCCCAGGTTCAAGCGATTCTCCTGCCTCAGCCCCCCTAGTAGCTGGGATTACAGGTGCACGCCACCACACCCTGCTAATTTTTGCATTTATTTAGTAGAGACAGACTTTTGCCATGTTGGCCAGGCTGGTCTCAAACTCCTGACCCTCAAGTGATCCACCTACCTCAGCCTCCCAAAGTGCTGGGATTACAGGTGTAAGCCACCACACCTGGCCTACCTACTTTTAATTACACGTAAATTAAGGGGCAGTTAGTCCAGAAATTACTAGGAAAGGAGGAGTAACTTCTAGGTTGTCAGCTCATTGCCATGGAAAGGGGTGGTAACGCCCGGGGGCTGCCATGCAACAGTAAATTGACATGGCACACTGGTAGGCATGTCTTATGAAAAGCTACTTCTGGCCGGGCACGGTGGCTCACGCCTGTAATCCCAGCACTTTGGGAGGTCGAGGCGGGTGGATCACGAGGTCGAGAGATCGAGACCATCCTGGTCAAAATGGTGAAACCCCGTCTCTACTAAAACCACAAAAAATTAGCTGGGCATGGTGGCGCATGCCTGTAATGCCAGCTACTCAGGAGGCTGAGGCAGAAGAATTGCCTGAACCCACGAGGCAGAGGTTTTGC
>NW_022437028.1:8798993-8819103 GCF_009761245.1 Sapajus apella | reverse complement strand
GAGGGAGGGAGAGAGAGTGATAGCAATACCGTTAGCATGTGCTAGGCCCTGCAACTGCTGATTTACATGAATCAACTCCATCATGCAAGCCTCATGACAACCCAGTGAGGTAGGTGCTGTTTGAATCCTCATTTTACAGAGAAACTGAGGCTCCAAAAGTTCAAGTAACTATGCCAAGAGTACACGGTACAGACAAGATGAGAACCGAGGCCGTTTGAGTCCAGCGCCCCTCCCCTACACATCATAGCAAAGAAGGATATGACTTGGGCTTACTTGGGAATAAGGCCACAAGGCTGGGGGTTTTTGGTTTGTTTTGATTTGATTTGATTTGGCACTAATGTTCTCATAAACATCCTCATTCAGACCCAGGTGCTTTTGCAGTCGTGTGACTGGACGTGGGCTAGGACTCTGTTGTCCATGGCTGGAGTCCAAAGCTGAGAACAAAGAAGGACAAACTTCAGGAGGACACTCCTAGCCCACAGCAAAGATCCGAGATGCCACCTACATGACAGACAGAAAAGCTCGGGTGTTTTGCTTGCTCAGCCAGTTTTTCTGCTCCTCAAGTCTGGATGAAACCAGGAAGAAAGAGAGAAAGGACTTTGTAGAAGCCAAATGCCTTCTGCCTATCGCAGGGGGCATCCCTCTCCTCCTCCGTGGCTGATTCCGTCGCCCCCTCACCATGAAGACAAGTGAGGATGTCTTCAAAACCTGGGGCAGAGGCCCGGCACTGTGGCTCTCGCCTGTAATTCCAGCCCTTTGGGAGGCCAAGATGGGCAGATCACTTGAGGCCAGGTATTCAAGACCAGCCTGGCCAACATGGTGAAACCCCATATCTACTGAAAATACAAAAAATTAGCTGGGCGTGGTGTTGGGCACCTGTAACCCCAGCTACTGGGGAGGCTGAGGCAGAATAGCTTGAGCCAGGAGGCGGAGGTTGGAGTGAGCCGAGATTGTACCACTGTAGTCCAGCCTGGGCGACAGAGAGAGACTCCATCTCAAAAAAAAGAAAAAAAACAAAAACACAAAACGACCTGGGGGCAGGGGGAGCAGGAGTCTCAGTCACAGGGGAGACTCCATATCTACACAAAACCTCATCCTCTAGTTGAGCATTATTTTAGGTAGAAAACTCTCCCATCTAGGCAGGTAGTGGATGATTCAATTAGTCCACTAAGATGACCAGAGAAGGTAGCCAGAGAGGGGCAGTGGCACCAGAGGAGGTCCATGTTCCAACCAATTGAGTGGCCAAAGGCGCCTAAGTTTCTCACAGATCAAGTGGACTGAGAAGCAGGTAGCTGGGCTTGAGCTGTCCAACTGGTGCCCCCACCCAAGAGTCCCCACAAAAGGAGGTTGTGCAGTGCCCTGCTAGGGGCAGAAGGCAGATCGACAGGGACAGGGGACTGAGTAGTAAGCAGGTCCCCAAGGCCCCCTGAGGATTTCATCCCTGAACTCCACAAGCCAATGTTTGGGTGGCTGATGCACAGTAGTGGTAGACTGTATTTCCCAAAAGTGACCATGGCAGTATTTTTGGTCCCACATTGCAATTCCAAAATCACACCACTTCCCATCAAAAGGTGGCATCTGGCTGGCCGCGGTGGCTCACACCTGTAATCCCAGCACTCTGGGAGGCCGAGGTAGGTGGATCACCTGAGGTCAGAGTTTGAGACCAGCCTGGCCAACCTGGCCGTCTCTACCAAAAATACAAAAATTAGCTGGGCATAGTGGTGGGTGCCTGTAATCCCAACTACTCAGGAGACTGGAGCAGGAGAATTGCTTCAACTCAGGAGGCAGAGGTTGTAGTGAGCCAAGATTGTGCCACTGCACTCCAGACTGGGCGACAAAAGGGAGACTCCATCTCAAAAAAAAAAAAAGGTGGCATTGCCAGGCATGGCGACTGTAAAACCAGAACTTTGGGAGGCCAAGGCAGGAGTATTGCTTTAGCCCAGAAGTCTAAGACCAGCCTAGACAGCATAGTGAGACCCCCATAACTCACTGTGTTGTTACCTCAACACATTGGGAGGTCGAGATGGGAGGATTGCTTGAGCCCAGGAGTTCAAGACCAGCCTGGGTAACATAGTAAGACTCGATATCTACAGCAAAGTTAAAAATTAGCCAAGTGTGGTGGTGCATGCCTGTAGTCCCAGCAACTCAGGAGGCTGAGGCAGAAGGATCACTTGAGCCCAAAAGTTCAAGGCTATAGTCAGTTGTGATCATACCACTGCACTGCAGCCTGGGAGACAGAATAAGACCCTGTGTCAAATATATATATATTTGGAGACAGAGAGAGAGAGAGATTGTCAAGATTGTCAATTTACCTTCTTCCCTGAATCTTCTCTCTCTCTCTCTTTTTTTTTTTTTTTTTTTTTAGGACAGAGTCCTGCTCTGTCACCCAGGCTGGAGTGCAGTTGCGTGATCTCAGGTCACTGCAGCCTCCACCTCCTGGGTTCAAGCCATTCTCCTGTCTCAGCCTCCCAAGTAGCTGGGATCACAGGTGCATGCTACCACGTCCAGCTAATTTTTTGTATTTTTAGTAGAGATGGGGTTTCACTATGTTGGCCAGGTGGGTCTTGAACTCTTTTTTTTTTTTTTCTTTTTTTTTTTGTAATGTGCCCTATGCCTGGGGTCTTGAACTCTTGAACTCTGTCCCCCCACCTCAGCCTCTGAAAGTGCTGGGATTACTGCTACCACACCCAACCTGAATCTTCTATTTATTTTTTAATTGTTACTAGGCAACTCTGAAATGTCCATGAAGATGGTTCATCTATGGGAATGAAAATAATCTACTGTCTTCTGAGGATAAATGGAACATATTTCTTAGTTTCCTACAAAGGGCCCTTGCCTCTTCCTGTGAGATTTTTCAAATATGTATTTTTGACATTTCTTTTTCATTATCAGATTGTGACAAGAAGGAAATTGCATGTGGAAATAACTCTATAGGATAAGCAGAGCCTGCTCAATCCCTTTCCAAGCCTTCTGTGGCCTCCCAACTGGAAGCAATAGCAACAGTGCCCCATCTGGAGAAGCCACTGCCATGATGCTGGCTGCAGTGAGGGAGGCACAGCTGAGACTGCAGCACTCCATGGAGCTGGAAGGAGCTGCAAACACATGGAAGCCCCCCTTCTTCCAAGTTGGAGGGGCAGGAGCCCCTCCCTTCCAGGAGCAGCTGCAGCCACCCAGCCACAGTCGCAAACCCAAGCATCTCTGCACTCTCAGGAGCCTGGGAAGCGTCTCTGCCTCCACAGGTTTGGAAGTGCCTATTCCCACTGCCTGGCCTCTCCCTGCTCCTGGAACCCACTTTGATTTCAGAGCAAAGTTGTGTCTAAGCCCTGGAGCTGTCACAACCTGGCTGAGTGTAAGCACGCTTAGGCAAACGTGACACACCAGCCCCTTGCCACCTCAGCCCCCTCCAGACTTTAGGCACCCATGACCACAGGAGGGAGGCCAAGGCAGAGCTAAGGGCAGCTGGGCACGGGCCTGCAGGCACCCCTCAGTATGAACAGGCTGACTGCTGTGGGGACCAGGGATGGTAGGACAATGGTAGCAGGAAGCAGACAGTCCACTGAATGGAAAGGGGTGAGTCCCCAGTGAAGCCCCACCGTTAGGCCAGGGACGGCCTGAGGCCTGGAGGTCAGGCTGCAAGTTCTGTGGACTGGAGTGAGAACTTACTGTGCTTTTTCCAGGCCTGCCCATGGACCAATGAGCAGGCACTTCCTTCCCTCTGAAGCCCATAAAAACCTCAGACTCAGCCAGACTCCATCAGATAACAGGATGACTTGCCTGTGGAGAGGAGCTACCCACTGTTGGTCTCCTCTGAGCTTCTAAGCTGTTCTGTTGCTGATTAAAGCACTTCTTCACCTTGCTCACCCTCCACTTGTCCGCATACCTCATTTTTCCTGGATGCAGGACAAGAACTAGGAACCTGCTGAATGGCAGGGCTGAAAGAGCTATAACACAAACTGGGCTGAAACATACCCCTTGCTGGCCATGTTGTGGGTGACAAGAAGGAGAAGAGAGAGAAGGAGAGAAGAGCTTTGGTTCTTCAGGGAGCCCAGACCTAGGAGCTCGCCAAGCCAGGGCTGTGACATGCTCTTTGGGGCTTTGCGGTTACTGGTGTCTCCAAGCTTCTGGGCACCACTGCATTCCCCGGTGCCAGCCATGGAAGCTGCTTGCAGTATGCCTGGTCTAGCCACAGCCTTGCAGGGAGCAGGCACATGGAGCTGCCTGCCCTGCCACAGCCAGCATGCCTGGCTGTCCTCAGTGGCCCAACCCCACACTCACTCACTCACACACTCCTCACCCCTCTAAGTATGGGATGAAGACTGGTGGCACGAACCAAGAGCAGCCTGCCAAACTGAGTGGGCAGAATGAGCCCAGAGGGCCCAAGCAAAACTCCAGCAAAGGCACTACTGGCCACAGAGGTTTCTGGCCAGAAAAATTACACCCCAAGGATCCTGTGACAGAAGCTAGGGGGAAAAAAACATGGATTTTGCATATGAAGGGCAACCAAGAAGCCAAGAAAGGAATTTGTTTGTGTATGGTGCTCCAACATTTCCCATGCTAATTAAAATGATGGTAGGATTTCACGATATACCAGTTCCAAGGAAAGTCATCACCTAGTGCTGGATAAAGTCATGGCTGCCTTCAAAATGTAGTAGGGAGGTGATTCTCCAGTGAAACTTTATGGTCTTTCGGGACCAGGATGGGAAGAAACCTTTAACGACAGTTCACAGCTCGCTTTTCCATGCAAGGAAGCATACCTTAAGGTCCTTCATGCATGGTTTCTGCAACACGGCATGACATACTAGAGGAACGCTTCCCTTCAGCATTGACCCCACTAGCTTGCACAACACGAAAGTCAAACTTAGGAGCCCATAATTTCTAGGGTGCCCTTCGCGAACTTTTATTTGCTCAGGGCAGCTAATTTTTAATTTGTGGTGTTTTTAAGCACCGTGTCTCTTTGTAATCATAAATCATTACATTTCATGATTCTTTCAGCACTTTCATCTTTGGGTTCTTTCAAAACTCTTGCATGGATACCTCCTGATCTCATCAGCTGAGCTTGTTTGCTGACAGGTCTAGAACCTTGGGGTTAACAATGTTATTGCCTATAGCCCCTCTGACTATCTGTGGGACCAGTAACCTAATTTCTTGGAATCTACCTTTAGGAAGTAATCAAAGATGTTGAGTATGGCTCACATCTGTAATCCCAGCACTTTAAGAGGCCGAGATGGGCAGATCACTTGAGGCCAGGAGTTCGAGACCAGCCTGGCCAACATGGTAAAACGCCATCTCTACTAAAAATACAAAAATTAGCCAGGCATGGTGGTGGGCACCAGTGATCACTGCTACTTGGGAGGCTGAGGCATGAGAGTTGCTTGAACCCAGGAGGTGGAGGTTGCAGTGAGCTGAGATCATGCCATTGCACTCCAACATGGCAACTGAAGGAAACTCTGTCTCAAAAAAAAAAAAAAAAAAGACAGGTGCAGTGTCTCATGCCTGTGATCCTAGCACTTCGGAAGGCCGAGGCTGGCAGATCACTTGACACCAATAGTTCAAGACCAGCCTGGTCAACAGGGTGAAACCTTGTCTCCATTAAAAATACAAAAATTAGCCAGGTATGGTGTTGGGCACCTGTAATCCCAGCTATTCGAGGGACTGAGGCAGGAGAATCGCTTGAACCTGGGAGGTGGAGGTTGCAGTGAGCCAAAATCATGTCATCTCACTCCAGCCTGGGCAACAGAGAGACACTCTGTCTTTAAAAAAATAAAATAAAATACAAAACATATTCTTTCTGAAGAGGGGCTTATGTATTTGTTTTTCTTCCATGCTTGATATTCTTTGTTTCCTATGGTCTCTGGAGAATGTGCTCCCTAACTTTGGAAAAAAAAGAAAAGATAACAGAAATGTTATCCACCAATCTGTCCCCATCCCACCACCTCATCACACACACCTGATAGGTGCTTTGCAAAGACTTCTCTCAGTGAAAGCCACACTACCATGGTGGAAATGAAGATCTCAGTAGCACTTACCAGGAGCTGAGTTAACCCTGGTAAGTTAACACTTACCAGGGTTAACTCAGCATGTCCTCAATGATGGAACAGGGATCACAATTTTTTTTTTTTTTTTTTTTTGAGATAGAGTCTCACTCTGTCGCCCTAGATGGAGTGGAGTGGCGAGATCTCAGCTCACTGCAACCTCCGCCCCAGGTTGAAGAAATTCTCCTGCCTCAGCCTCCTGAGTAGCTGGGATTATAGGCGCCCGCCACCATGCCCGGCTAATTTTTGTATTTTTAGTAGAAATGGAGTTTCACCATGTTGGCCACGCTGGTCACAAACTCCTGACCTGAGGTGATCCACCTGTCTCAGCCTCCCAAAGTGCTAGGATTATAGGAGTGAGCCACCGCACCTGACCCATATTCTGCTCATTTTTTTTTTTTTTTTTTAAGGGACCTACTGTAGCTGGAAGAGAGGAAGCGAATGCGGAAGAATACATGGTCATTACCTAATTGTTATTAGACAGTGGTCAACTGGGACCTGCCTCAGGACTCCTCACCCAGACCCCGGGCTTTCTCTCTAGATAGCCCATCCACTGGAGACTGCTGTGGCCTGAGCTCCTCCCACCTGGGCCATCCACCTTACCTAAGGAGGACTAGACTTCCTGCAAGCAGGGCCAGTGAGCAGCTTGCAGATGCTGTGTGAATTTGTTTGATGTCGCCACCAACTCCATGGTACTGAGGCCACAGAAATTTTGGGGAAGGTTGATTCTGGTCTAAGGCCGTGAAGAGATGCCAAGAATTAAAAACAACCAGCTGCATCTGTCATTATACAAGGCTAATTTTCCTCCAGTGAGGGGCTAGGAAGCTCACTTCCGAAATACACAGAGAATTTCCTTATGCAACAAGAAGAAAAAGACTCTATTCTTTGAAAGGGAAGGAATTGCAACTGTGCTTTCGTGTGTGTGCATGTGTGTGTATGCGTGTTTGTTTGTTTGTTTTGAGACAGGGTCTCAATCTCCCATGCTGGAGTATAGTGGCACCATCATAGCTTACTGCAGCCTTGACTTCCCAGGCTCAAGTGATCTTCTCACCCCAGCCTCCTCAGTAGCTGGGACTACAGGCAGGTGTCACCATGCCTAGCTAATGTTTTTTTTTTTTTTTTTTTTTAACTTTTGATAGAGATGAGTCTCACTATGTTGCCCAGGCTGTTCTCAAACTCCTGAGCTAAAAGGATCCTCCCGCCTCCACCTCCCAAAATGTTGGTATTACAGGGATGAGCCACCACACCCAGTAGAGACAGTTTCACTCTGTTGCTCAGCCTGGAGTGCAATGGTGTTATTATAGCTCACTGTAACCTTGAACTCCGGTCAAGTGAGCCTCCTAACTCAGCCTTCAAAGTAGCTAGGACTGCTTCACTAATTTTTTAAATTTTTAAATTTTTTTTTTTTTTTTTTTTGAGATAGAGTCTTGCTCGGTCACCCAGGCTGGAGTGCAGTGGCGAGATCTCAGCTCACTGCAATCTCCACCTCCCCGGTTCAGGCGATTCTGTCGCATCAGTCTCCCAAGTACCTGGGACTACAGACGCATGCCACCACCACATCCGGCTAATTTTTGTATTTTTAGTAGAAATGGGATTTCACCATATTGGCCAGGCTGTTCTCAAACTCCTGATCTCATGATTGTTGCCCGCCTTGGCCTCCCAAAGTGCTGGGATTACAGGTGTGAGCCACCGCACTTGGTCCTTTTTTTTTGGTAGAGACAAGCTGTCATAATTTTGGCCAAGCTTGTTTTGAACTCCTGACCTCAAGCAATCCTCCCTCTTCAGCCTTCCAAAGTGCTGAGATTAGAGGCTGGGATTACACTGTGCCCAGCCACGCATTTTGAAGTAGTATACATGATTTCACATTAGTTATTACATTGAGCTTTTCCAGGGGGCAAGGAACAAAGTTAGACAGAGATTTGTTGTAAGGACATGCAAGCAAGTAGGGAGACAGAGCATAATGGCATCTGCAGCTAAATCAAGCAATGTAGAGAATGAATCATTGTTTGGGGCCTGGAGGTTATTCGGGCTGTCATCTTGTCGAGCTGTGTGCCCCCAGTAGTAGGTGGCTGGGCTCCCTTCTGTGTGCTCTGCCATTGTGCTGTGCCAGCCCTTGGTTTCTGTGGGAAGGAGAAAAGTTCCTTTTTAAACTTTCCTTTCTTGTTAAAGAATAAATCGTAAGTGTGCTAATAATTTTGTTAAACCCTATCCTATGTGGCTGTTAGACATGCCATGCTTACAGGGACATAGTACATTCTATGTCCTCGTACTTTAACCAAGATATCTGTGCTGTACATGCTTACAGGCATGTCCCAGCTCTCCATTGCTTTTATCTGTTTAGAAAAGTTTTAAGTTGTTAGCCAATTGGGTTTTAGTTTAGATTGTGAGGTCTGGCTCCAGCCAATGGAGATCAGACATAGCAGTAAGGATGACCCCAAATGCATAAGGGATAAATATGTCTGCTTTTCCTCTGTTTGTTTTACTCTCTTGGCAAGATGGCTAGTAAGAGTACCCTTCCTGCAGTCCAGGAAGTAAAAATTGAGTTGCTAAAAGATCCTTTGTCTCGGTGCTAATTTTTCTTTGTGGCACTGAGCATCTATTTCCAAAAGTTTCTACAGCTGTTTGTCTTTCTCTCCTTACTTATGATTTCTACTGCTTCCTAGCTCCTATCACCTGATGACTTCTGCTTACTGATTTCTGCTTGCCTTCTGGTTTTCTGTGTGTGTCTGTCTCACATTTAAACTCCCAAACAGGTCAGGTGCGGTGGCTCACACCTGTAATCCCAGCACTCTGGGAGGCCAGGAATTTAAGACGACCCTGGCCAACATGGTGAAACCCCATCTCTACTAAAAGTACAAAAATTAGCCAAGGATGGTGGCGTTGGCAAGTGCCTGTAATAACAATTACTTGGGAGGCTGAGGCATGAGAATTGCCTGAACCAGGAAGCAGAGGCTTCAGTGAGCCAAGATTGTGCCACTGCCCTCCAGCCTGAGTGACAGAGTGAGACTCCGTCTCAAAGAAACAAACAAAGAAAAAACTCCCAAAGAAAGAGGACCTCATTGCTTCAGTCACAACCGTTCTGGTCATCAGACCTCTCACACCAGGCCAGCTCCTGGTTCCACTGGTCAGCATACATATTAGCTGTGCTGCCAAAAGGGGCCCACACCTGTTGATCCAGTCACCTCAGGTCAGGACACTTCTCTGATCCAATCAGCTTTAGTCCAAAAAGTGTTCATTTATGGGTCCATGTAAATGTGGATTTTTTTCCCGTCTCTGCCACCCCTGAGACAGCAAGAGCAACCTTTCCCCTTCCTCCTCTCCTCAGCTTACTCGATGTGAACACAATGAGGATGAAGACCTTGATAATGATCTACTTCCACTTAATGAATACTAAATATATTTTCTCTTCCTTAAAAAACAGTTCACATGGTACAAATGTAGCAGATACTTCCAGTACCAGCCTCCTCTTCAACACAGTTTTGAACAGTTTAAAATATCAATAAATATTTATTTGTATGTGAAAACAGGAAAAGGATAAACTAAAGCCACGGGGATTGTGTTAGAGTAAAGGGATTACAGGTAATTACTTTTCTCCATTTTGCAAATTTCCTTTAATGATACTGTCATTGCCTCACCTTTTTTTTTTTTTTTTTTTTTTTAAGAGAGTCGCGCTCTGTCACCAGGCTGGAGTGCAAGTGGTGCCATCTCGGCTCACTGAAACCTCTGCTTCCTGGGTTCAAGCAATTTTCCTGCCTCAGCCTCCTGAGTAGCTGAGACTACAGGTGCGTGATACCACGCCCTGCTAATTTTTGTATTTTTAGTAGAGACCGGGTTTCACCATGTTGGCCAGGATGGTCTCGATCTCTTGACTGGTTATCAGCAGGCCTCAGCCTCCCAAAATGTGGGCAAAGATGAAGGCTGTAATTGCGGTAGCTTGTGAAAGCACTTTGAAGGTACAAGTGTCTGTTATTACTCTGAAAACTCCTTTTAAACGGTTATAATAGCATATGCCACATGAGCAAAGCATGGAACATTATAACTATGCTTGCTTGTGGAAAGACATCCCTTGTCCACAGGCCAAGTGTTTGAAAATACCACCCATTGCATACAGCTCCAGGGCCCCCGAGAGAAGCTACCATGGCAGCTTTGGGAAACCAGCTACCCCAGCTTCACTTTGATCTTCCTCTGCCTACACCCTTGTTTCAGTTCCTCTGCCACAGACATACAATTACCAACTGTTATTATTGCTTGATAACTATAATTACTACAAGGAATGCCTGAGATGGAAAAGACAGGTGAAATCGAACTTTCACATGGACTGGCGTCTGAGCTGGAATGGCTGTTTGAGTTTGAGTCGAGGAAAGCCTGAAACCCCCCACCACCTACTCCCGTCGGTCCCTGCATTAACTGGGGGCGAACAAGGACCCGACCCACCAACCTGGAGGCTTGAAAACTTAAGGCCAAGGTGCCCGGTCCAGCGATTCGGAAACCGAGATGCAAAGTCCTCCCCTCTTCCTAGAGAGGACCCGGAAGCGCAGCGCGGTCCCGGAAGGCGAGGTGCTGACACACTTCCGGCCTTTGTGACTCATTGTGTCTGTGTCGAGGCGTCGGGAGGGCCTAAGTCCGTGTGCGGTGCCCTTCGGCCGGCCTGAGCCCCAGAGTCAGCTCCCCTTTCTCGCCCAGCGCCCCCAGGCCGCTCCCGGGGCTCACGGTGAGACTTGGGGCCGGCCTCTGGGGTGGGCGGGCGAGGCCGCAGGGGTGTGTGCGCGAGGGTGGGCTCCGCAGCTGCAGCCCTGGGACCCCCTCCAGGCGGCCCCGGTGTTGTACGAAGAGAGTCCTTGCCCCTGCCTCCTGGCCCAGCCCGGCCGTAGGAAGCGTCGTCTTCCCTGGGAGACGTGTCCGCCCCACCTCCGGGACCAGGCGGGGAGGGGATGAGGGTTTCAGTGGCCGGGGGTGCCCGGAGACGTGGGGAGAAGTTAAATGCGGGCCCCTCTCCGTCAGTGTCGTCATCGCCCTTTGACGTTTCTGCAAACGGGGTCGTGAGGGAACCGACCCCTGTCTTGATTTTTCTGCTCTCCCTTCGTCGCCATTTGCTTTGATTCCGGTGAGGTGTTTCTTCCCCCCGGGTCCTTCGGGACCTCGAGGTGAAATGAGCGGAAGGCTGAGAGATGGACACATTTTGAGGTGCCGCATTCGTTTCCAGACCTGCTTTTCCTTCTCCCACCCCCACCACTGAGCGGTGATTAAGGAGTATTTGAAGCCTAGTCATAGTGGATAAAGAAGTGATTGGGATTTAGTAGAGATTATATACACCCCCTCTGTTTCGGCTCAATGGAATGTTTTGAAGTCTTTGTAAAAGAGCTGTCCGGGACGTTAGGTGGATTTTTCAATTCTGGATAGTTGCTCTGTTTGACATGGAGTGGGAGAGAAGTGAAGGGAATTTGGAAATTGCACTGTGTCACTGGGAGGCTGATTAGCTGAGTGACCTTGGATAAGACAAGACACTCGCCAAGTCTTAATTTCGTCATCAATAAAACTAACTGGATTTTCCCAAAAGGTCCTTCCGACTTCGAAATGATTTGGTCGATGTAATTGAAAAATTCAACTGCAGTTTAGCCTGGCACTCCTCCCTCTCTCCCCTCCCTTTCCTGCCTTGCCCCTGGTACACAATAAGATACTTTCATTATAGAGTGGCTGTTCCATGGCCTGAGACCAAAGAAAGCATTTATTGTACGGGCCAGTGCTAGGCGGTTTGGAGACGGTCAATAAATACTTGTTGAATTGAATTGTGGAGAATTCATTGTAACCACATCACAAAGCACTGTTAGTATATATGCTGAACGAGTGTGGAGAAATCGCTGTATTACATAGGGAACCATGATGATTTGCCCCATAATGTGTATACAGATTTGTATCTTCTCTGAATTACCATACAAGATTCTTATTATTTCAGGCAGCTTTCACCAATCTGAAAATACAAACAGGGGAGCTAGCTACTTAGTCTTTTGCTCATTCTCCACTTGATTTAAAAGCATTTAAAGTTTTTTCTAATGTTTTCTATTGCATCCAAATACAGATAAACAGCATATTAAATCTAACGTTTTCATTCTGTGGGAGTATCAATATTCTTTGAATAGCCATCTTTTAAGGTAGCTTTTTCATATTAAAACATTTGATAGCTCCGTTTAAAAAAAAAAAATGGGTGTAAAGGGCAATTTATTTAAACCTTTCGGGTTTTTTTTTTTTTTTTTTTTTGAAACAGAGGACAGAGCCTTGCTCTGTTGCCCAGGCTGGAGTGCAGTGGCAAGATCTTGGCTTACTGCAGCCTTTGCCTTCCAGGTTCAAGTGATCCTCCTGCCTCAGCCTCCTGAGCAACTGGGACTACAGGCATGTGCCACAAGGCCTGGCTGATTTTTGTATTTTTAGTAGAGACGGAGTTTCACCGTGTTGGCCAGGCTGGTCTCGAACTCCTGACAAACAATCCACCCACCTTGGCCTCCCAAAGTGCTGGGATTACAGGCGTGAACCACCGTGCACCCAGCCTTTATTTACACTTTCAAGACTATGCCCTGGAAAAATACCGAGCTATTTAGAAAACAGCCTTTGAAATAAACAGTTTGTAACTTAAAGCCCTTGTTTAAGAAAATCCTTTCTGTTTATCTTAGGTGAGAACTGAAGTATCCTTAGCTACTGGGGGTAATTAAAGTGGATAGTATGTCAGTATGTTTTTCAGCCCATATTCACCCAGAGATAATTTCCTGCTATCTGGAACCGCTAACCTATCCCCATTTGACTGATAAGGTTACAAATGCTGGAGAAGTTAAATACCTCACTCAAGGATGTGCCACTTATTTGTGGGAGACTAGAATTTAGTTATTGACGCCTGAGCAGCCTTCATTATTATGGGACTTGTCCCATTGCTTAATCTTTTAAGCAGGCTGAAAATTGGAATGTTCAGTTACATCTTTTAAGCTTATTGGGAAAAAAAAAAAAAAAACATTTCTATAGTGCCTACTAAATGCCAAGCACTATTTTAAGTGCTTTTTATCTGTTACCTCATTTAATCCTCACAGCAACTCTGGGGCAAATGCTCATTTGTATTCCCATTATACAGATGAGGAAACAAATACAGAGAGAGGTTAACTTGTTGGCTTGCCTAAGGTCATCAAGTAGTAAGGGGTGGAGCAGCTTTAATGCTAAGGTGAAACTCATCCAAGTAGCCCACGGAACAAATTTGAGGGCAACATTGAATGTAGAATGAACAGGCCTTTTTTTTTTTTTTTTTTTTTTTTTTTTTTATACAGAGTCTTGCTCTATTTCCCAGGCTGGAGTGCAGTGGCACGATCTTGGCTCACTGCAACCTCTGCCTCCCGGTTCAGGCGATTCTCCTGCCTCAGCCTCTCTGGTAGCTGGGATTACAGGCACACGCCACCACACCTGGCTAATTTTTGTATTTTTAGTAGAGACAGAGTTTTACCATATTGGTCAGGCTTGTCTTAAACTCCTGACCTCGTGATCTGCCCACCTTGGCCTCCCCAAAGTGCTGGAATCACAGGCATGAGCCACTGCAGTGGCCTGAATGGGCTTCTAAAAAATAGTAACATTGTCAGTTTAATCAAGTGTATTTTTAAAACAGGCTTGCAAAGAATCATGCTAAGTGGTCTAAGAAGCACAAAGAGGCATGCTCTTAACAATAGTTGAGGAAAAAGGCAAGAGAAATTACAGAGAAAAAGTCTGGGCACAGTGGCTCACACCTGTAATCCCAGCACTTTGAGAGGCTGAGGTGGGTGGATCACCTGAAGTCAGGGTTCAAGACCAGTCTGGCCAATTTGGTGAAACTCTATCTCTATAAAAAATAAAAAACATTAGCCATTGTGGTGGGCACCTATAATCCCAGCTACTTGGGAGGCTGAGGCAGGAAAATCGCTTGAACTCGGGAGGCAGAGATTGCAGTGAGCCAAGATTGCACCATTGCACGCCAGCCTAGGCAATAAGAGTGAAACTCTGTCTCAAAAAATATATACATTACAGAGAAAGAAACATGAGAAACTACCTAGCAAATGTTTGGTGAAGAGTATTAGAGTCTTTTTTTTTTCTTTTGCAAGGAGAACTGCAGTATTGGGGTCTTTAGAGACAGAAGAAAAGACAGTACTCAGATCATCTGACAAACCTAAAATAAAACCCAGCCTTTCCACTGCTGTGATGGGTCTTCCCTGGACGCCAGAGTAGGAACAGAGACATACTGAGGGTGGGGAAGATGACCTGTCCCAGTTAAGGGCAGAGGGAATGTACCCAGGTCCATGTCTGTTTCCCTCTGGACTCATTTCCTCCTTAGAGTCACATCCTGTTGATTCCCACTGACCCAAGAAGTGTCCTGCTCAATTGCTGAGGCAGGATACAACTTCCACAGGAGTAGGGGTTTCTGGTGGCTGGGCTAGCTGTCACACTGGTTGTGCTTAGTTACCATGTTTGAAGGTCCCACTTGGTTATGTTGTGGACATTCAAGTCCCCCACTTGAATCTTCTGCTGTGTCTCCTTTTTTCCCAGGAACGGCTTCAGTCACATAGTGACCCTCTGGTGAAAACTGGGCGGTAGATGAGGCTGTTCCTGAGTGATTTTTTTTTTTTTTTTGAGACAGAGTTTCGCTCTTGTTGCCCAGGCTGAAGTGCAATGGTGCTATCTCAGTTCACTGGAAGCTTCGCCTCCTGGGTTCAAGCGATTCTCCTGCCTCAGCCTCCCAAGTAGCTGGGATTATAGGGGAATGCCACCACACCCGGCTAATTCTTTGTCTTTTTAGTAGAGACAGGATTTCTCCGTGTTGGTCAGGCTGGTCTTGAACTCCCAGCCTCAGGTGATCCGCCCCCCTCAGCCTCCCAAATTGCTGGGATTATAGATATGAGCCTGGCCGTGATTTTCTGATTTGAGACAGAGTCTCCCTCCGTCACCCAGGCTGGGGTGCAGTGGTGCGATCTCCGCTCGCTGAAACCTCCATTTCCTGGATTCAAGCTATTCTTCTGCCTCAGCCTCCCAAGTAGCTGAGATTGCAGGCACACACCACCACGCCCAGCTAATTTTTGTATTTTTTGTAGAGATGGGGTTTCACATGTTGGCCAAGCTGGTCTTGAATTCCTGAACTCAGTGTATCCACCGCCTTGGCCTCCCAACGTGCTGGGATGACAGGCATGAGCCACTGTGCTCAGCCTCTCTCAGTTCTTTATATAGTGAGATGATAAGCATAGCTAGCTCCGGAGATTGTTATGTGGTTAAGTGAAATGCTTAAATACCCGGTACGTAGAAAGCACTAAATAAACGTTGGCTCTTACTATTATACCTACAAGAGGGTTCTTGAACAGCAATAAGTGGCAAGTGGCGTTTTAGCTTAGCTTTGAAGGATAAGTAGGATTTGAAAAGGCAGAGAGGACTGAGGAGGAAGTCCCAGGTGTGGAGTGTGATGTGGGGAAAGAATGGCAGTCAAAATACAAGGAATGTGTAGGAAATACTGAGGAGAGTGATTTTGTTGGATAGGGAAGGTTTATGGGGGGGATTGATGGGAAAAGAAGCTTGAGGGGAAGTTGGGACCAGGCACTGGAGAGTATTGACTGCAAGGCTGTAGAGTTTTAGAAAGAATAATCTGAGAGGTGGATTGTGGGAGAGTAGGGAGAAAATGAAGGCAGGGAACCAAAGAAAGGAAGCTGGACTTTATGGAACTAGATAAATAAGTATGGCCTGTAATCCCAGCACTTTGGGAGGCCAAAGCAGGTGGCTCACTTGAGGCCTGGAGTTTGAGACCAGCCTGGCCAACATGGTGAAACCCTGTCTCTACTAAAAATACAAAAATGAGCCGGGCATGGTGGCGTCTGACTATAATCACAACTACTCAGAATGCTGAGGCCGGAGAATTGCTTGAACCTGGGAGGCGGAGTTGCAGTGAGCTGAGATCATGCACTCCAGCCTGGGCAACAGAGCAAGACTCTGCTTCAAAAAAAATAAAAATAAAAAGATAATTTTTGTGCTGTTATATGTACATGATCCCTTTTCCACCAAAGTTAAGAATATGTTTAGTGAGCGCCATATAACTGAAAATGCTTTTGCTGGTTTAAAACTCTTGGTTTAATTCATCATGATAAAGCAATTGAATGGTCTGTTTCTAAAGCTTCAATTTGATGCTTAGTTTTGATGGCTATAGAGGTGAAAAAGTTACTTCACAAAGATTTGTAGTGTCAGTTCTGCTTGATCCAACCCGTCAACCATGCTAATTTTTTTGTTGTTGAAATTCAAAGAGTATATTTCTATTTTCCATTACTTTAAATCACCTGTTCTTACAAATGAATTAGGCAGGGGCATTTTATATTTTTAACAAATAGGCTTAAGACCCACCTGGAATTCTTAATTAGAAAGATTTTTAAACAGGTTAGAAAATATTTCCAAGTTTCTTAGGCTGGAGTGCAGTGGTGCAATTTCTGTTCACTGCCACCTCCACTTCCCGCGTTCAAGCGATACTTCTGCCTCAGCCTCCCAAGTAGCTGGGACTACAGGCATGCGCCACTACGCCAGCTAATTTTTGTATTATTAATAGAGACAGGATTTCACCATGTTGGCCAGGCTGGTCTCAAACTCCTGACCTCGTGATCCACCCAACTTGGCCTCCCAAAGTGCTGGGATTACAGGTGTAAGCCACCACACCCAGCATTTCCCCCCGCCCCCTCCAGACAGGGCCTTGCTGTCACCCAGGCTGGAGTGCGGTGGTGTGATCATAGATGATTGCAGTCTCAAACTTCTGGTCTCAGTTCTCCCACCTCAGCCTCCTGAGGAGCTGTGATGGCAGACAGTCCCCATGCCCAACTCATTTTTTTCTTTTTCATAGAGATTGGGTCTCCTGTGTTGCCCAGGCTGCTCTCAAACCCCTGGCCTCAAGCAGTCCTCCTGCCTCAGCCTCTAAAGGGCTGGAATTATAGGCATGAGCCATCACATCTGTCTACAAGAGTCTTAAAGCTGCTTGTCTCTTTTATGAGAGTAATATTAGTTAAAGCTAGATTTTTTTTTTTTTTTTTTTTTTTTTTTTTTTTTTTTTTTTTTTTTGAGACAGAGTCTTGCTATGTCGCCAAGCTGGAGTACAGTGGCATCATCTTGGCTCACTGCAACCTCCATCTCCCAGGTTCAAGTGATTCTTCTGCCTTAGCCTCCCAAGTAGCTGAGACTAAAGGCCTGCCACTATGCCCAGCTAATTTTTGTGTTTTTTTTTTTATTTTTTATTTTTTTGAGACAGAGTTTCACTCTTGTTACCCAGGCTGGAGTGCAATGGCGCGGTCTCGGCTCACTGCAACCTCCGCCTCCTGGGTTCAGGCAATTCTCCTGCCTCAGCCTCCTGAGTAGCTGGGATTACAGGCATGCACCACCATGCCCAGCTAATTTTTTGTATTTTTAGTAGAGACGGGGTTTCACCATGTTGACCAGGATGGTCTCGATCTCTTGACCTTGTGATCCACCCGCCTCGGCCTCCCAAAGTGCTGGGATTACAGGCTTGAGCCACCGCGCCCGGCCTAATTTTTGTGTTTTTAATAGAGACGGGGTTTTACCATGTTAGCCAAGGTGGTCTCAATTTCCTGACCTCGTGATCCTCCTGCCTCAGCCTCCCAAAGTGCTGGGATTATAGGTGTGAGCCACACCCAGCCAAAGCTAGATTTAAAAATCCATTATTTCACATAACTGGTCTCAGATAAACCAGGTTACATCACAGTGTCTAAAATGAACAACACCTGTGACAGGTCAGCACAGACTAAGTAAGGGTATTAATGTCAATTTTTATGTTAAATATGGATTAATTTCTCTCACTTTTAAGATGCAGACATTCTAATATTTTCTGTATCCCTTCAGGATTATCTTGTACTTTGGAAACCACAATTTAGACTGGCCAAGGCACCCATAAAAATATCGAAAATAGCTAGGTGGTACAAAGTAGGTCCCAGGGCTTCAAATTTGGTGGAATATTGACTCCACTAGGCAGCCCCCAGCTACTGACCAAACCTAAGCCCCAGTTATGTCATCTGTAAAATGGCACTTTACAATTTGTCTGACCTGCTAGGGCCGTTGTGGGGACAAAAGAGGACGGTGCCTGTACCACTTTAAGCCTGGCACCTGGCACCCTGCTAACATTCAGCTCTCTCTGGGCCAGGCACCGTCAGTGCTCCATTTCATAAGCTGCTCTCCACCTGCAGGAAAATCACTCTGACTCCAAGCAAACACCCTGAGGGTGGATTCTGCTTGTTTGAATCCTGTGTTTGAGGTTTCTGTTTGCAAATCTTGATACATGATGTGACAGTAGAGACTGTAGTTTTTTCCTCAGTTTTTCAGGATCATTCTTTTTTTGAGACAGAATTTAACTCTTGTCACCCAGGTAGGGAGTGGAGTAGCACAGTCTCGGCTCACTGCAACCTAAGCCTCCCGGGATCAAGCAATTCTCCTGTCTCAGCCTCCCGAATAGCAGGGATTACAGGCACCTGCCACCACGCCTGGCTAATTTTTGTATTTTTAGGAGAGGTGGGGTTTCACTATGTTGGGCAGGCTGGTCTTGAACTCCTGACCTCAGGTGATCTGCCCACCTTGGCCTCCCAAAGTGCTGGGATTACAGGTGTGAGCCACCGCGCCCAGCCTCAGGAGCATTCTTATAGTGCCTTGATGTGCTGCCTCTTATGAAGTGTTAGCAGCACAGGTCACTTTTCATAAAGGTACATACTAATTTTTTTTTTAATATTTCAGGAATAGTACAGAAACACATCCTAAAACGTCTCCCAGGATTTAAAGGCGAGCACAGACCCTGCTTGGATCAAGTCAGTTTCTGGAGTTTGAATGATGACTGCTGAATCACGAGAAGCCACGGGTCTCTCCCCACAGGCTGCACAGGAGAAGGATGGTATCGTAATAGTGAAGGTGGAAGAGGAAGATGAGGAAGACCACATGTGGGGGCAGGATTCCAGCCTACAGGACACGCCTCCTCCAGACCCAGAGATATTCCGCCAACGCTTCAGACGCTTCTGTTACCAGAACACTTTCGGGCCCCGAGAGGCTCTCAGTCGGCTGAAGGAACTTTGTCATCAGTGGCTGCGGCCAGAAGTAAACACCAAGGAGCAGATCCTGGAGCTGCTGGTGCTGGAGCAGTTCCTTTCCATCCTGCCCAAGGAGCTCCAGGTCTGGCTGCAGGAATACCGCCCTGACAGTGGAGAGGAGGCCGTGACCCTTCTGGAAGACCTGGAGCTTGATTTATCAGGACAGCAGGTAAAAACAGGTGAAACCTATTATGTGTGAGCAGGGCACGGATGTTGAAGCTGGAGCCAGGAGAAGTATTAGCAGTCTTTAGGTGATTAGGTGGTTACTCTGTCTGAAAAAGATTCTGGCCTTCTCCTCCCTTCATCCACCTGCATACAGTCTGTTTTTAAATATTTTAAATTCCTGTTTACAAAGTGATTTACCCACAAGCCCAACCTATTTTTGTCTTCAGGTCCCAGGTCAAGTTCACGGACCTGAGATGCTCGCAAGGGGGATGGTGCCTCTGGATCCAGTTCAGGAGTCCTCAAGCTTTGACCTTCATCATGAGGCCACCCAGTCCCACTTTAAGCATTCCTCTCGGAAACCCCGCCTCTTACAGTCACGAGGTAAGAAGCAAGATTTCATTTGGGGAAAGAGAAATGATTCAGGATGAGAGTCCTCTCTGTGCTGCTGAGTGCCTGTGATGAAGAAGCATGCTTGGCCTGGGCAACATAGCAAGATCCTATCTCTACAAAAAGTAGAAAAAATTGCCAGGTGTGGTGGCACACACCTGTGCTCCCAGCTACTCAGGAGGCTGAGGTGAGAGGATTGATTGAGCCCAGGAGGTTGAGGCTGCAATGAGCTGTAATCATGCCACTGATCGCTCCAACCTGGGCAACAGAGCAAAGATCCTGTCTCAAAAGCTACTTACAGAAAAGAATTAGGCTGGGCGTGGTGGCTCATACCTGTAATCTCAGCACTTTGGGAGGCTGAGGCGGGTGGATCACTTGAGGTCAGAAGTTCGAGACCCAGCCTGGCCAACATGGTAAAACCCT
>NW_022437028.1:8783515-8798593 GCF_009761245.1 Sapajus apella | reverse complement strand
GAGAATCGCTTGAACCCAGGAGACGGAGGTTGCAGCAAGCTAAGATTGCACCATTGCCCTCCAGCCTGGGAAATAAGAGCGAAACTCTGTCTCAAAAGAAAACAAAAAACTTACCCAGAGGTAAGAAGACCTCCTTACTTCCCTGCCTTTCTGGATACTGCTACTAAAGTGTTATTTATTTATTTTTTTTCTGGATTTCATTGAGACAGGGTCACACTCTGTCATCCAGGCTGGAGTGCGGTGGCATGATCATAGTTCACTGCAGTCTTGACCCACTGGGCTCAAGCCATCCTCCCGCCTCAGTTGCTACTAAAGATTTTAAAGATGTGTTGTGTTTTCCACAAGTGTAGGCATCAGTGGGATTCTCATATCCTGGTATCATTCCTTGGACTGGAGAAAATTAGGAGCCAGACTTGAGTCATGGATTGAATGGACCCACTTCTACAGCTGAGAATAGGAACCTGGGTTCTCATCCTGGCTCTGCCACTCTTAACTGGGAATGTGACAATAGGCAAGTCATTTGTACTCTCAGGGACTCATTTTCCCTTTCTTTAAAATAAAAGGATTGGACCAGGTGACTAGGACCCTTTTATGACTCCTGCTCAAGAGTAGAGGTCTTGGGAAAACTGAGGCCTGTGTTCTCTCATTTGTGTTGTCTGGAATTCTCTATTTGGTACCTAAACACTGAACAGTGAACATGCTGGTGCAGGAAGGAACGTGCCCCAAGACCTTCTTTGAGCAAAGCTCAGAGCAGAGCTAATTTACTCACAGCCCCTTTCTCCTTCCCCAGCTCTTCCTGCCACCCACATTCCTGCACCCCCTCATGAGGGGAGTCCCAGAGACCAGGCAATGGCATCTGCGCTATTCACAGCAGATTCCCAGGTGAGCTGTGGCCCCTCTGCCCTCCTGAGTCCCCAGCGTCTGCCTCTGTTCCTGAGCTCTCTTTGTGGTCTCCACACAGGCTCTGGATGCCCCTGCTCTCAAAGAAGCCCCAACCCTGTCTCTTCCTTTTAGTGTCTTTCTACCACAAACTCCCCTCTGCCCCCAGGCTCTGGCCACCTTTTCCTTCCCAGCATCTTATGGCTTTGCAGCCACCTCTGTTCCTGACTCCAGGTTTGGGCAATGGGATCATTCCTGAGTTTGGGGGGGAAATGACTGTGTTTGTCTCCTGTTATTTCAGGCAATGGTGAAGATCGAGGACATGGCCGTGTCCCTCATTCTGGAGGAATGGGGATGTCAGAATCTGGCTCGGAGGAATCTCAGTAGGGACAACAGGCAGGAAAATTATGGGAGCGCGTTTCCCCAGGGTAAGACAGATGCAGGCTTACTGTCTGATGAGATGGTTTTGCCTTGGCCGGGCACAGTGGATCACACCTGTAATCCCAGCACTTTGGGAGGCCAAGGCAGGCCAAGGCCAAGGTTCATGAGGTCAAGAGTTCAAGACCAGCCTGGCCAACATGGTGAAAGCCCATCTCTACAGAAAATACAAAAATTAGCTGGGCATGGTGGCACCCATCTATAATCCCAGCTACTTTGGAGGCTGAGGCAGGAGAATCTCTTGAACCTGGAAGGTGGAGGTTGTAGTGAACCAAGATCACGCCACTGCACTCCAGCCTGGGCAACAGAGCAAGACTCTGTCTCCAAAAAAAAAAAAAAGAAAAGAAAAAGATGTTTTGCATCTTTATGTGTTAGCTGTAGGATCTCTGATGTGTTCAGTTGAATGTTGATGAAGACTTAGAGACTACCTAGACCTACACCCTTTTTTAGACCAGAGAGTGAGAACATTTATTTAACTGCAAAAGCTTGGTATTGTGACACTGATTCAGCTTTTTATCGCTAGGTAGTTTTTGCTCTTTAAAATCAGAAATTGTGTTCTGAGTCCACTCATTTTCCTGAGAGGCAGCTCTGCTGCATTCCCATGGATTACAATTTAGGTGGTTCTGTCGGGGAAATATCTCTTTCCTAGCAGAGATGCCAATACACTGCTTTGTGTACTTCTACAACTTGCTCCCGGACTGTCCTTGTGATGAGGATTCCCAGCTTCTAAACTTAATGGTGATTTTCTGTGAAGAGCTCTGGGTCCTGGATATATAGTAAGAACAAGGAAGTTCAACAGGCATTAGCCAGATAAGACAAGGTGACACTGTTGGCAGACATTTTCATTTGGCTAGATATTAACCCCTCAGGACAGTGCTGCAAAGAGGCCCTCACATAAGTTAATAAACAGGTCCATAGCAAGACTTCTACCTGGGAGGGCAAAGGGAATGTGAGTAAAGCGTGAACATGAAGGATGTTACTAATGAAACTTTGAGTTCTATTTTCAATCATAGGCATAAATGGGGCTTATAAATTCTCTTGGTACTTGCTCTTTGTACTAGATGAATTTTTTCTTTCCTTTTTTTTTTTTTTTTTTTTGAGACAGAGTCTTGTTGTTTCCCAGTGCAGTGGTGCAATCATAACTCACTGCAGCCTTGACCTTCCAGGCTCAAGCCGTCCTCCCACCTCAGCCTCCAGAGTAGCTGGGACTACAGTCATGCATCACCATGCCCAGCTAACTTTTGCATTTCTCGTCATGTTGCCCAGGCTGGTCTCAAACCCTTAGGCTCAAGCGATACATTCGTTTTCGCCTCCCGGAGTTCTGGGATTCATAGGCATGAGCCATAGCACCGGCCTTCAGTATTATTTTCAGTTTCTTTTCAATTCTCAGTTATTCTGTGTCAGTCAGTGAAGGGTTTAATTATGTTTACTAATGCTATAACCACTTTTTTTTTTTACCTACTCCTCTGTTACTTGAGCACTGTCAGCTCTATGCTCCTCTCCCTGATGGAGAAAGACTATTTCCTATGTCTGAAGGTTCCTGTAGCCTGCCATGTTCAAAACAAGTTCCTTGGCTAGGCACAATGGCTCACACCTGTAATTCCAGCACTTGAGGAGGCTGAGGCAGGAGGATCACTTGAAGCCAGGAGTTTAGGACCAGCATGTGGGAATATAGTAAGACGACTGTCTCCACAAAAAATTTTAAAAATTAGCCAGGCAGGGTGGTGCAGGCCTGCAGTCCCAGCTACTTGGGAGCCTGAGACAGGAGAATCGCTTGAGCCCAGGAGATTGAGGCTGCAGTGAGCTGTGTTCAGGCCACTGTACTCCAGCCTGGGTGACAGAGCAAAACCCTGTCTCAAAAACAAAAAACCAAGTCCTTGTTTGCCTGCTAATCATCAATTTGTTGATGGAAAACTCACAGAATTGGAGAAATATTTACTTTTTTTTAAATTGTATTCCTTTGTTTCTACTAATACCACTAATCATTTTCTATGAAAGACCAGTTTTTTTTTTAAACTTATGAATACTTGTTAGAAATGGAACATGATCTTTTTTTTTGTTTGTTGTTTGTTTTTGAGACGAAGTTTTGCCCTTGTTACCCAGGCTGTAGTGCAGTGGCACAATCTCAGCTTACTGCAATCTCTGACTCCGAGGTTCAAGCGATTCTCCTGCTTTAGCCTCCCAAGTAGCTGGGATTACAGGCCTAAGCTACCACGCCTGGCTAATTTTTTGTATTTTTAGTAGAGACGGGGTTTCACCATGTTGGCCAGGTTGGTCTCAAACTCCTGACCTCAGGTGATCCACCTGCCTCAGCCTCCCAAAGTTCTGGGATTACAGGCTTGAGCCACCACGCCTAGTCATGATATTTTAAACGTATACATATACCTTCCAATTAATTATCAGGTGATCGAGTAATAGAACTGTGACCTCTGAAGGCTCTTGCTTCTCGTCCCTTTCCTCCTCCTGTGACTTGTTCTCTTCCCTCTGCTAATTCCCTGTGTGTCTGTTTCTTCCCATCCTCTCCCCGTGCTCCCTCTGTTGTCAGTTTCCCCTTACTCTCCACTCTTTGCTCTCTCATTTTCCAAATTTTTGTTGTTCCAAAACCGGGACAACAGATTTCCCTGTTGTCCCAATTTTTCCCCTTTTCTCCTATTTAATCTCCAATTAATATAGTAAAGTCAGGCTGGATGCAATGGCTCATGCCTATAATCCCAGCACTTTTGGGAGGCCGAGGCACTCAGGTCACCTGAGGCCAGGAGTTTGAGAGCAGCCTGGCCAACATGATGAAACCGCATGTCTACTAAAAAATATAAAAATTGGCCAGTGTGTGCCAGGCGCGGTGGCTCATGCCTGTAATCCCAGCACTTTGGGAGGCCGAGGCGGGTGGATCACGAGGTCAAGAGATCGACACCATCCTAGTCAACATTGTGAAACCCGTCTCTACTAAAAATACAAAAAATTAGCTGGGCATGGTGGCGCGTGCCTGTAATCCCAGCTACTCAGGAGGCTGAGGCAGGAGAATTGCCTGAACCCAGGAGGCAGAGGTTGCGGTGAGCCGAGATCGCGCCATTGCACTTCAGCCTGGGTAACAGCGAAACTCCATCTCAAAAAAAAAAAAAAAAAAAAAAAAAAATTGGCCGGTGTGGTGGCTCACGCCTATGATCCCAGCACTTTGGGAAGCCAAAGCAGACAGATCATGAGGTCAAGAGTTCGAGACCAGCCTGGCTAACATAGTGAAACACTGTCTGTACTAAAAATACAAAAAATTAGCCGGATGTGGTGGTGGGCACCTGTAGTCTCAGCTACTCGAGAGGCTGAGGCAGAATCGCTTGAACCCCAGAGGCAGAGGTTGCAGTGAGCTGAGATCGTGCCACTGCACTCTAGTCTGGGTAACAACATGAGACTCCATCTCAAAAAAAGAAATTAGCCGGGCATGGTGGCGTGCACCTGTGGTCCAACTACTCAGGTGGCTAAGGCAGAAGAATTGCTCAAACCCAGGAGGTGGAGGTTGCAGTGAATCGAGATCGTGCCATTGCACTTCAGCCTGGGCAACAGAGCAAGACTCTGTCTCCAATAAAAATAATAATGCGAAGTCATTTTGCAGCCATGTAGAAGCTTCCCAGGAAATTGTCACTTGATCCACCTGTATATTCAAAAGAAAAAGGTGCGATTTGAATTTTCTATTTGTTGTATCAGGTGGTGAAAACAGGAATGAGAACGAGGAGTCAACCTCAAAGGCTGAAACAGCGGAAGACTCAGCATCACGCGGGGAGACAGCAGGAAGATTCCAGAAAGAGTTTGGAGAGAAACGTGACCAGGTGAGCAAAACAGGAGAAAAACAGCAGAAGAACCCTGAGGAGAAAACTGGGAAAGAGAAGAGAGATTCAGGGCCAGCTACAGGAAAGGACAAAAGAACCACCACAGGAGAGAGAGGCCCAAGGGAGAAGGGGAAAGGATTGGGAAGAAGCTTCAGTCTGAGCTCCAACTTCACCACCCCTGAAGAAGTTCCCACAGGAACAAAGTCTCACAGATGTGATGAATGTGGTAAATGCTTTACAAGAAGTTCAAGCCTTATCCGCCATAAAATAATCCACACTGGAGAAAAGCCCTATGAATGTAGTGAGTGTGGGAAAGCCTTCAGTCTTAACTCCAACCTTGTCCTACATCAGAGGATCCACACGGGAGAGAAACCTCATGAATGTAACGAGTGTGGCAAGGCCTTCAGTCACAGTTCAAATCTCATCCTCCATCAGCGCATCCACTCTGGAGAGAAACCGTATGAATGTAACGAATGTGGGAAGGCCTTCAGCCAGAGCTCAGACCTCACCAAGCATCAGAGAATCCACACGGGGGAGAAACCCTATGAATGTAGTGAATGTGGAAAAGCTTTCAACCGAAACTCGTACCTGATTTTGCATCGGAGAATTCACACCAGAGAAAAGCCCTACAAGTGCACTAAGTGTGGCAAGGCCTTTACCCGCAGCTCCACCCTCACTCTGCATCACAGAATCCACGCCAGAGAGAGAGCCTCTGAGTACAGCCCAGCCTCCCTTGATGCGTTTGGCGCCTTCCTGAAAAGTTGTGTGTAAAGCAAGAATTTGCCATCAAGCCATTTCCCCCTTTTGTTTCTAAAATTATTTCAGAGATGTGTGCCCATAGAGGGAAAAAGAATTACAGCCTCAATGGATTAAAAAACAAAAATCACACTTAAGGATCCTTCTGGTCACATCAGCAGTGTTCTGCCTTTGTGTAGTAGCTGAGCATATAATCCTTCCACACAGCCCCTGCAGGGAAAAGCTTATCTGATGGATAATCCACATGAGATTTCCACACAAGATAAAAGCACACGTGTAGTAAAATGTCAAGCTTTTCAAGGTAACGAGGATACCTTTAAGGCACTCTTTGACTCCGGCAACCACAGCGTAATAGTTAAAACATCAAGATTGGCTCCACGACCGTGATACGGAGGTTAAGATGCTACTTACTGCAAACAAGCCCTACTTTGGCCAACATCTTGCTTATTTCTCAAAAAAGAGGAACAGTGAAAACAAAAATGACATGGGGACATGCTGCTCAAGCTAGTTATATATATGATAAGTCATATATATGATCACTGGTAGCCTACCAAAGCTATAGAAATCTAGGACTGTGCTAGTCAGTATCAAACCAAAGATTTCTATCTCTTCCTGAAAGAGAGGGTATGTGCACCAGTCTACAGTTCCAAAGGACTGCAACAAATGTAGATGGTTCTATCCTCATCCCTGAGATCAATTCTACTGAAATGGCAACAACAACTCAAAATACTTCTCTCCCTTCTTGAAATCCGTAAAGCACTATAGCACTCCCAAATGCATTTCTCCGCAAGTTAGCACTTGATTGTATACTGTCTTTTAATCCTTCATTGTTTCATGTATGAAGTTTTTAATCACCCCACCCCAAAAAAAGATTCGGTTGTCATGGGATATATTTCTGTCCCTGCCAACACAGTGCTGGACATAGTGAGTGCTGAAAACCTACGAAGCACTTATTAAGACTGACTTCTAACAGGACTTCTCTGTGTGTGATAAAGGCCTGTGAATCGTGAGTCCCTGAAATACGGTAGTCTGGCCCAGCTTCTAAAGAGGACCTTTGTAGCCACAAGGCATGCTAAACCCCTAGGGTCTGATGCTGTTTTTGTTCCAAATATAAATGAAAGGCACTGGTTAGCCACCTGCATAGACATTCTAAACACAGATCACTGAGTAAATACCATGGAATGTTGGAAATGACTCTACCATCGTCATCTTAAAGAAGGAAAATAATACTGACTAAGGTCATTTTTTTTTTTTAATCTCCTTCTGTGGTGAAGCTTTTAGAATTCTTTTAGCTTCTGAACAGTGTGATGATTTGGGGATTTTCTGAATCATTTGTAACTTAGATACTGGAGCTCAGAAGATGTGATTTTTATTGCTTTTCAGAAAAAGGAATGTGGTAGGAACCATTTTTTTCCCACACTTTCCCGGTAACTTTGCAAAAGCATTAGTTGTTACCTGGCAATTACTAAATGTATTTTGTTGCTCTGAGAAGCTCTCCACTCTACTGAGATGTGTCTGGCTGTGTCATCATGATGCATAGTGACTTTTTTGTTTCTCATCCCTAAAGATCGAGGTGAAGTTATGAAACTTTCATTGGTCCCATCGTCTGTGCAGAGGGTGCAGCTGCCTACCTAGAAGCTGATGGCAGAGACTGTTTCACACACAGGAAACCCGAGTATTGTGGGCTGTGTAGGTAGTCATCTGCACTCAAGTAGGACAAGGGTCCTACCCAAGGGTAGGACAGCCTTGCAGAAACTGAGAAACATAGACTGAGAACAAACCTCAAGACTATCTGTGTGACCTCCCCATAACAAGAGAACCCAATATATAGTTTGAGACTTTCCCTTAAGAAACTTACACTAAAACTGTATTCATCAGTCATTCACTGATCAATGGCTAACATCCATGGGACCAAATGGTTTTTTGTGGCACCAACTAAGTGGGAGCTAAAATTGTGCACAGTGGCCATTCTTTGGCCTCTCCTTGACTTTATGACTGAAATCAACCACAACTTCCTATAGCTTCTAAGCAGTTTCATCAGTGTTACTTGGGAAAACATGTTGCAAGTCAACCAGTCACCAGGATATTTCTACCCATGCAACGGAAGAAAAACCTGTTACTCCAGAAGAGTATATCTAAGCAACTTTTTATGAAGTGGAGGTAGAAAATGTATTAAAGATTTTCTTCAAAGAATAAGCCACAGTGATGGTTGTGTGGAAAACTGCTGGTGCTTTTGAGCATGGACTTTTGCCCTCTAGAAAGCAACTGAGGCTGGGTGCCGTGGCTCACACCTGTAATCCCAGCACTTTGGGAGGCCAAGGTGGGTGGATCACCTGAGGTTAGGAGTTCGAGACAAGCCTGGCCAACATGGTCAAATCCTGTCTCTACTGAAAATACAAAAATTAGCCGGGCATGGTAGCAGGCGCCTGTAATCCCAGGTACTTGGGAGGCCAAGGTAGGAGAATCACTTGAACCCAGGAGGCAGAGGTTGCAGTGAGCCGAGATTGTGCCATTATACTCCAGCCTGAGTGACAAGCAAAACTCTGGCTCAAAAAAAAAAAAAAAAAAAAAGCAACTGAAAGTGAGGTGTGGAACTCCAGGCAACAACCCAAACACTGACCTTGTTTTTTAAGAGGGAAAGGACTTTGGTCATGTTTACATTGGCCTTTTTTTTTTTTTTTTCTTTCAGCCACAAGTATATGCTGATACAATTTGGCCATCATTTTTGGGTTTTGTTTTTAAATGAAAAATGTGACCTGTGCCCTCACATTTAATTCCATTTCATTGGGACATCTTCCTGACTTTGTTGGATAGCTGCCACTGGGATTGCTTCACATCTTCAGCACATGCACTCCTTGAAGCAGCTATTTGAAGATGTGTTTTCTGAGGAAAAGGGGCTACAGCTGTTTATTAAAACCACTTGCAGTGCATTCATTTATCAGATGCTCAGTGCAAAGTGTATTTGGGTCATGGTCAAAAAATGCAACATCTCATTGGCATTCGAGATAGTCATTCAAAAATTTTTGGCTGGCTGAAGTTTGTTAACAGTTGAAACACCCTACGGTTAACCATTAGCATGCTAGTTGTCCTAATGGAAATTTTTGAAGAGTTTTTCAATATATACCCTACCCTTGCCAGGAAGAGAAGTAACATTTTTAGGTTGTGGCGTATTTGTTTCTGCTCCAGCCTGGAAACCAAGGCTAAAACCTGAGAAAATTGATGTATGAGACATCTTGATATTAAGGCACTTAATATTAAAGGCATAAAAGTGAAACTGCTAAATATGTGTAGAGAAATTGATGTGTGATATGTGGGACAGTTCACATAGACGTCAGATTATTTATTCCAGAAAGGAACCTCTTGAATGTGATGATTATGGCAAAGCCTTTAATCACATCTCAGCCTTTTGCATCAGAAAGCCTACACTGTAAATAAACTTTATGAATATTATGTGTGAGGAAAACTTTCCTGTATAGCACTCATTGCTTCAGACAGAAAATGAATTACATCGGTATGTTCCAGTCATGTGATGAATTTGAGAAACACTGCAAGAGGGAGCTCAATCGTGGCCCGGCACAGTGGCTCACACCCGTAATCCCAGCACTTTGGGAGGCCGAGGCGGGCAGATCACGAGGTCGATAGTTCGAGACCAGCCTGGCCAACAAGGTGTGAAACCCTGTCTCTACTAAAAATAAAAAAATAGCCGGGTGTGGTGGCGCATACCTGTAGTCCTAGCTACTCGGGAGGCTGAAGCAGGAGAATCGCTTGAACCTGGGAGATGGAGGTTGCAGTGAGCTGTCATGCCACTGCACTCCAGCCTGGGTGACAAGAGTGAGACTCCATATCAAAAAAACAAAAACAAAAAAGGGAACTCAATCTTAACTGCAGAGGATCTACAGACTGAAAAAAAAATGTGGGGAAATGCTTTAAAAAAAATAGCAAAATGCGCGACTTAAAAAAATTAATGTTGGGTACTTCTATATATTTTATATGACCATAATGTCTGTTTGTGTTTTGTACCTTCAGTCCCTGTTACTGTTCTGTGTATTACCTGTAAGCAGATTCTGTGTTTTGTTTTAGTCTATTTGACAGAACACATCACTCCAAAATGAAGTTTTGGAGCAAACAGTGAAGAAATCAATGTGGTTGTAGACAAAAAGTCAGTTCACAGAACAGAGCAGTGGGGAGATGAAGGGAAAAGCTTCATAGTTCGGTGCTTATCAGATCAAGAGATTGGTACATTTGTGAGGTAAGACAGGCTAATGGGGCACTAAAATGGAACACCTTTAAACATGCAGCATTTTGAGTTTTTCTTCAAAACCAAGAGGTTGACCTCTGAGCTGTCAGGTCACCAGTGCACACAAAGGGATGGATTGTCTTGTCAGCAGAGGGTCTTCTCCATGAAGTGAGAGTGGGAAGTGTACAGGAATGGCCAAGTGGGACTGCTTAAGCTGACCAGGTTCTCCAAACCATACTCATGCTTTCCCACTGACTCACTCTTAAATCCTTATGCTTAGAAAATTGGGGATAGCATTGGCCGGGCTCAGTGGCACACACCTGTAATCCTAGCACTTTGGGAGGCCTTGGCGGGCGGGTCACTTGAGGTCAGGAGTTCGAGACAAGCCTGGCCAATATGGTGAAACCCCGTCTCTACTAAAAATACAAAAATTAGCCGGGCATGGTGGTGAGCGCCTGTAATCCCAGTTACTTCAGAGGCTGAGACAGGCGAATCATTTGAACCAGGGAGGCAGAGGTTGCAGTGAGCCGAGGGTGCACCACTGCCCTCCAGCCTGGACAACAGAGTGAGACTCTGTCTCAAAAAAAAGGAAAGAAAATTGGGGATAGGAGAACAGCCATGGGCATTCTCCGGAATTGGATGCAGATGCATCGTCGTGGCATTGCAGGAAGTTGCAATTTTGCAGTATTCCCGTGGCTGTGTTCCTGCGTTCACTGCTCCCACTTTTCTTCCCCTGGTCTATGATGATTAGGAGAAAGGGTTGTGAAGAGTCATTACTGTGAAAGAATTGTTTTTGAATTTTTATCCTAGAGTCAGTCACCTTTATTCCAGGTAGTCATGCTGATCTGCTTATCCAAAGCCAGCTAACCAGGTTCATCCTCATGGAAGACTCTGTATGAGTTGGAGTAACAGTGCTGAAATACACTCAAACAGTGACAGCAATACTTGCCAGGGGGGTCGTATTTCTGTGTGTCCTACTCTGAGCAACTTCTCAGAATTCTGAGGGGGCTAGGGTTTTCCCATCTGGGAAATCGAGTGAAGATCTGCAGATTGTTAAATATAGAATTAGAGAAAAGGAAAAGTCAGTGGTATAAATAGATCATTTCGTAGAGGTTAAGGTAGATTTTTATTTCAACTACTGGAGAATTTAATAAAAAGCATTATTGTTTGAAAGGTTTTTCTAACATAGATTTAGGTTGTGTTTTTAGAATGGACACTACTGTACATTTAAAAGAATTATTTTGCTATTCAGATTAATTTTTTATTATCTGAAAATGAAATTATCTGTTTTACTTTTCAAAGCTTTGTGAAACAAACTTGAAGTTATAGGGAGGTAAGCCATCTCCAATTCTGCAGGTCAAACAGAAGTTTGGGAAATATTTTTAACATCCCACAATACAGAATGTCTTAACATGAGAATTGAATTTCATGTTGTCTGGTTCCATTTAATAGCAGACACCACCCCAATCTCATGTTTTCCTCTTACCGTAAAACAATGGAAGGAAACCAGGTGTTTGGTAGACTTCTAAATCATGGTCTGCGATGATGTTAATCTGAGATTCTTACCTCCATTTACTAAAGAATCATGACTCAATTCAAATTGCACAGTAATCAGTAAAGTGAATATATCTTTAAAATGGAATTTTCTCCCTTCAGCAAGCACTCATTAAGCAGTGAGGCTGAGTATTTTAAAATATAAAGAAAGATATGTGTGAGTGATTGAAAGGTGGCATTAAAAATCTTAGATTTCATTCCAGTTTCAGGTTTGGGTTTTAAGTTCCTTTGGTCCAGGAAAGGGTCCAGGCAGCCACAGTCACCCTAAATCACTGTCATTAAGTCTTCCAGCAAGGTTAAGTGCGTTATGGAAGGAAAAGGGGGAAGTGGACTATAACAGCCTCGCACTCCTGGGTTGAGGAAGAGTAATTAGGAGGCCTGAGGAGGGGCCCAGGAAAGGCTGTTGGGATGTGTTAGGGTTGGTACCTGAGTGCCTTCCCCTCACCTCAACCAGGGAAGAGCATCCAGCTGCTTTTAAATTTTTTGTCTGACCTAGCAAAGACAAAGCATGTTAGATTAGAGATACTTCTGCTGATTGCAGGGATTCTTATTTGAAAACATATGAGGGGGGTGGGGTGGGAGGAGGCATATTGTGGTTATGCAGGAAAATCTTGCCCTAAAAATATGAGTTTGGGGGTAAGGGGTGGGATATCCAAGCAAAATCAGTAATTATTTTAAAATGAGCATATGTATTTTTATTAACTTTTAGTTAAATATAGATTTTACAGTGAGGTGAGCATAAGCCTAGATCTATATAGAGAGCTAACTCAGGCATTGTCTCGTTTATTTGTAGACTATTAAAAACAACCTGTCCTGTTTTGTCAGTTCCCAGCTTCTTCATTTAGAATAAATTAGACCAAAAGAAGAAATGTACTTGTCTCTGTATACCCGCAGAATGAAGTTACCGTTGTTAAAAACTGGATTTTTCATTTTACTAGGTTCTAAAGAGTCCAGATGCTTGGTAGATGTTCAGTATGTGATTTTAAAAATTCAATTTGTTCACTTAAAGTTCTCTTTAACATTTCTAGGAAGACTTCCTTCAATAAATAATGGAATCTTAGAGGAAAAGTGGGTTTTTAAAAGCTAGGAATCTCCTCTGCTAAAAGTAATCATTGGAAACCTCGATTGAGGTCTAAAGTTTTAATTCTAAGAGAAATGGCAGCATAATGAAACATGTACACATTTATAGGCAATGGTCCATCTTAGGAGGCCAGTGGTGTCTGATAAATATTAGAGTAGTGAGGTTGGGGAAGGAAATTGTGGGGATTTGTAATAAATATTATCTTTATGTTGTTTCTCTTCTGAGTCATGGTAAAACAATAAATTATCATCTCTAGGTGGCAGTGCTTGTGCTGGGTTTTTTGTTTTGTTTTTTTTTTTAAATCATCCTTGGTTACATAAATACACATTGGGGGCAAAGAAAAAAAGTATTTCAAAGTTAAAAGGACTGGAACTGCGACTCACAAACAAAATTGTCATGCAAAACTCTATTTGTTGACTTTGTAAACCAAAAATAAAATTCAAAGACCTCCCAGTCCTTGGAATGAACCCCTCCTCTCAGCCAAGGGCATTCCAAAGTTAACCTGAAAAATGAGTTCAGGCCATGCTGGGAAGTGGGAGCCAGATATGTCTCATTATACCATCTTCCCTTATGGAATTACTGGCACAACAGACTCTTTAAGACTGATAGACATGGTTGGGCACAGTGGCTCACTCATAATCCCAGCACTTTGGGAAGCCGAGGTGGGTGGATCACCTGAGGTCAGGAGTTCAAGACCAGCCTGGCCAACACGGTGAAACTCCATCGCTAGTAAAAATACAAAAATTATTCAGGTATAACTTTAAGACTGGATGTGGAAAAAAAAGAAAAATACAAAAATTTGCCAGGTATGGTGGCAGGTACCTGTAATCCCAGCTACTTGGGAGGCTGAGGCAGAAGAATCACTTGAACCTGGGATGCAGAGGTTGCAGAGAGTCGATATGGAGTCGCTGTGTTCCAATCACGTGACAGAGTGCAGCGTGAAACCAGCTCAAAAAAAAAAAAAGACTGATAGACATTTACGATCTGTTGTCTCTGAAGCCTGTCACCTGGAGGCATGATCTGCATGATAAAAGCTTGGTCACCACTGCCCCTTATTGTAACCCAGACATTCCTTTCTACTGATAATAACTCTTTGAGCTAATTGTCAATCAGAAAAAAATTGGGGGGGATGGTCTCACTCTGTCGCTTATGCTGGAGTGCAGTGGCACAATCTCAGTTCATTGCAACCTCTGCTCCTGGATCTAGTGACCTCACCTCAGCCTACTGAGTAGCTAGCTGGACTACAGGGCCAGCTAATTTTTCTTTCTTTTTTTTTTTTTTTTTTTTTGAGGCGGAGTTTCGCTCTTGTTACCCAGGCTGGAGTGCAATGGCGCGATCTTAGCTCACCGCAACCTCCGCCTCCCGGGTTCAGGCAGTTCTCCTCCCCCAGCCTCCTGAGTCGCTGGGATTACAGGCACGCACCACCATGCCCAGCTAATTTTTTGTATTTTTAGTAGAGACAGGGTTTCACCATGTTAACCAGGATGGTCTCGATCTCTTGACCTCGTGATCCACCCGCCTCGGCCTCCCACAGTGCTGGGCTTGAGCCACCGCGCCCGGCCTAATTTTTCTGTTTTTTTTTGTAGAGATGGGGTTTCACCTTGTTGCCCGGGCTGGTCTCCAGAGCTGCTCCATGGAGTGATAACTTCCTTGCAACCAGGTTTGCACACATCAGAGAAGCTATGGAGCAAGTGCTGCCCCTTGATGCTTGCACAGAGTTGGCTGCTGCAGTGACTTGAGTAAAAAGTGAGCTGGGAGGATGTGAGATGTGTACAGGAGGCATCCAAACACATCTATTAACTGTTACTCACACTTCTGACAATGTGTGATTTTTTTTTTTTTTTGTCTTTTTGTTTGTTTGTTTTCCTTTTTGTGGAGAACGGGGTCTCACTATATTGTCCAGGCAGGTCTCGAACTCCTGGGCTCAAGCTATCCTCCCACCTCTGCCTCCCTCAGAGCTGGGATTACAGGCGTGAGCCATAGCATCCGGCGACAATGTGTGATTTTTTTCCCACACCAATGCTCTCTCTGGACACCAACTGGGTGCCCTACAATTCAATTCAATTCTGACACTGCCTGGGGCTGATGCAGACCCCGTAGGTTGTGGGCTCAGTCCCTCAAGACTGCCCCCATTTTAGACTCCAGTCTTAAGTTCTGGGTTTTCACCTGTGCTCCTGACCGGCTGTAAATCAAGGGCTTCCACAACCCTCTCCTCAGGCTCAGTTTTGATAATTTGCTAGGATGCCTCATAGATCTCATATATATTTTTATTGCACACACACACACACACACACACACACACACACACACACACA
>NW_022437028.1:8741938-8783505 GCF_009761245.1 Sapajus apella | reverse complement strand
ACACACACACACACACACACACACACACACACACACACACACACATCTTTCTTGACAAAGGGTCTCATTCTGTAACCCAGGCTGGAGTGTAGTGGTCCAGTGATAGCTTACTGTGGCCTGAAACTCCTGGGTTCCTGCCTCAGCCTCCTGAGTAGCTGGGGCCACAGGGACACACCACCAGGCCCAGTTAATTTTTTTTTTTATTTTTGCATTTTTTGTAGAGACAGTCTGGCTATTTCCCAGGCTACTCTTGAACTCTTGGGCTCAAGTGATCTGCCTGTCTTGGCCTCACAGGCATGAGCCGCCACACCTAGGCTTATTTTTGTTTGTTTGTTTGTTTTAGTAATTATTATTTTTCCTTTTATAGAGACGGGGGGTGTCTCCCTATGTTGCCCAGGCTGGTTTCGAACTTCTGTCTGTCCTCAAGCAGTCCTCCCACCTTGGTCTCCCAAAGTGCTGGGATTACAGGCGTAAGCCACTGTGCTGGACCCAGAACTGGATTTTATTTGTATTTATTTTCTTTATTTAGACAGGGTCTCATTCTGTTGTTCAGGCTGGAATGCAGTGGCATGATCATGGCTCACTGCAGCCTCAACCTCCTGTACTCAAGCAATCCTCCTATCTGCCTCAGCTGAGACTACAGGCATGTACCATTACACACACACACCACTACACACACACATTTTTTTTTTTTTTTTTTTTTTTTTTTTTTTTGTAGAGACAGGGTCTTGTTATGTTTCCCAGGCTGGTCGCAGATTCCTAGGCCTCAAGCAATCCTCCCACCTCAACTTCCCAAAGTGCTGGGATTACAATCATGAGCCACCATGCAAGGCCCTAAAATCCAGTTTTACCAAGAACCTCCTGCTGTTAGAGTAGTAAGAATCTCCCGCCTTCCTCCATATCTAATTACTTTTTTTTTTTTTTTTTGAGACAGAGTCTTTCTCTGTTATCCAGGCTGGAATTCAGCGGAATGATCTCAGCTCACTGCAACCTCCACCTCCTAGGTTCAAGAGATTCTCCTGACTCAGCCTCCCAAGTAACTGAGATTGCAGATGCACACCACCATGACCAGCTAATTTTTGTATTTTTTTTAGAGATGGGGTTTCACCATGTTGGCCAACCTGGTCTCGAATTCCTGACCTCAACTGATCTACCTGCCTCAGCCTCCCAAAGTGCTGGGATGACAGGCGTGAGCCACCGCTCTCAGCCCATATCTAATTATTCTTAATATCTGATCAGGTTCCTTGTCCTCCACTGTCCCCCAGGCAATGTCTGATCACCCTGGCCCGTCTTCAGCAAGAATACCCCTTCCCTCTGATGTTTCCTCTTGATCATTTTCCATCCACTGACCCCCATCCCGTTCCTTGGCTATAAATTCCCACTAGCCCATGTTGTGTTCAGAGCTGAGCCCAATCTCTCTCCCTCACTGCAAGATCCTACTGCAGTGGTTCCTGTATTTATTAGGATGGTCCTGAATAAAATCTTCCTTACCATGCTTTAACAAGTATCATTGAACAGTTTTTTCATTAACAGTTTAACTCCACCATTCCACTTCCATTCTCTTCTCCTTTCAATTTTTTTTTTTTTTTTTTTTTTTTTTTTTTGATACAGAGTCTTGCTCTGTTGCCCAGGCTGGAGTGCAGTGTTGTGATCTCAGCTCACTGCAACCCCTGTCTGCTGGGGTCAAGCGATTCTCCTGCCTCGGCCTCCCGAGTAGCTGGGATTACAGGCACATGCCACCACACTTGGCTAATTTTTGTATTTTTAGTAGAGATGGGGTCTTGAACTCCTGACCTTGTGATCTGCCTGCCTCAGCCTCCCAAAGTGCTGGGATTACAGGCATGAGCCACAGCACCCGGCCTCCTTTCAGTTTCTTTAGCTAATATCTTTACAGCTTTCTAACATGCTGTACATGTCTTCTGCTTCCGGGAAGAAAAAGGGACGTGTTCAGAGTTGTCATGGGCCAGAGGATTGTTCAGCCTACTCTAAGGGAAGTCAAGGTTTGGTTACCCACTACTGGCCAACGTTGCTGATGGCAGCAAAAATGGGTGATGATGAGAATAAGCGAGGAAAATCCAGAAAACCACCTTTTTAGAGAGAATCATGAAAACCTTACTGGAAACGGAGGGAAAGTGCCAGAGACAACGCTAAACACTGGAATCTTTTCCTTTCCTGGACTTCCGTTGCAAAGAGCACAGGAATTATTTTTCTTTTGTCAAGCCAAATAATCTCCCAGGCATGATGGTGCACACCTGTGGTCCCAGCTACTCCAGAGGCTGAAGCAGCAGGATTGCTTGAGCCCAGGAGTTCTCTACCAGCCTGGGCAACATGGCAAAACCCCTACAAATGTTGTTGTTTTTTTTTTTTAAGATGGGGTTTCACCATGTTGGCCAGGCTGGTCTCGAACTCCTGACCTCAAGTGATCCACCCACCTCGGCCTCCTGAAGTGCTGGGATTACAGGCGTGAGCCACCACACCCGGCTTTTTTTTTTTTTTTTTTTTTTGAGACGGAGTTTCGCTCTTGTTACCCAGGCTGGAGTGCAATGGCACGATCTCGGCTCACCGCAACCTCCACCTCCTGGGTTCAGGCAATTCTCCTGCCTCAGCCTCCCGACTAGCTGGGACTACAGGCACGCGCCACCACGCCCAGCTAATTTTTTGTATTTTTAGTAGAGACAGGGTTTCACCATGTTGACCAGGATGGTCTCGATCTCTTGACCTCGTGATCCACCTGCCTCGGCCTCCCAAAGTGCTGGGATTACAGGCTTGAGCCACCGCGCCCGGCTTTTTTTTTTTTTTTAATAGCTAGGCATGATAGCGTGTGCCTACTCGGGAGGCTGAGGCGGGAGGATCACTTGAGTCCAGGAGTTGGGGGCTGCAGTGAGCTATGATCACACCACTGCATTCCAGCCTGAGCAACAGAGTGAGGCCCTGTCTCAAATAAAAATAAAAATCTCTTGAGACATAGAAAGTACACAGGATTGGAGAATCTGGCTTGTGCTCTCAGCTTTGATACTAATTAGCTAACTAGTATACCTTGGATCTGACTCTTCAGGCACTGGTTTCTTCATCTGAAAACAAGAGCTTAGCCAGATTGTCCATAAGGTCTCTTTTGACATTAATATTTTACAGCTCTAAGCCCCTTTGCTTAGGAGTATCTCAGCCCTGGAAAAAACAATGGGTTTGGAAATAGAAGAATTTTCTTTTTTCTTTTTTTTTTGAGACAGAGTCTCACTCTGTCTCCCAGGCTGGAGTGCAGTGGCGTGATCTCGGTTTACTGCAGTCTCCGCCTCCCAGGTTCAAGCAATTCTCCTGCTTCAGCCTCCTGAGTAGCTGGGAATACAGGCGTGTGACCACGCCCAGCTATTTTTTTTTTTTTGTATTTTTAGTAGAGACAGGGTTTCACCATGTTGGCCAGGCTGATCTCAATCTCTTGACCTTGTGATCCGCCTGCCTTGGACTCCCAGGAAATAGAAGGATTTTCTTCAAGTCCCAGCATAATCAAGTAATGGTTTCATAACTAGGCAAAGACCCATTTACCAAGATGCTGGTTGGAACCCCTACCAAAGCATTGATACAGGTGTGGCTCATGGAATGTGTGCAGGTTTCCTGTTTTTTCCCTCTGTCCTGGTGATCCTGTTTCCATTTCCCATCTATTTCTTTCCAGTCTAACTGAGAGGCAGTAGAGTGCCTAAGAGCACAGGCTTTGGAGAAGAAGGGCCAAGTTTCGATCTTGACACTCCCACGTATCAGTTGTGTGATACTGGAAAAGTGACTTTTCTGAGCCTGTTTCCTGGTCTATAAAATGGAAATTTTTAGGGTTAGCACAGTGGCTCACACTTGTAATCCCAGCACTTTGGGAGGCTGAGGCAGGCAGATCACTTGAGGTCAGGAGTTTGAGACCATGGGGGAATGAATGAAAAAGACTGACGAGGTCGGGCTCGGTGGCTCACGCCTGTAATCCCAGCACTTTGGGAGGCTGAGGCGGGTAGATTACAAAGTTAAGAGATTGAGACCATTCTGACCAACATGGTGAAACTCTGTCTCTACTAAAAAATACAACAATTAGCCAGGCATGGTGGCACGCGCCTGTAGTCCCAGCTACTCAGAGCAAGTGGTATCAGAGCAAGACTCCATCCCAAAAATAAATAAATAAAAATGAAAAAGACTGACCATGTGATAATTGTTAAAGCTGGCCAGTGAGTACATGGAGGCTCTTTTTTTTTTTTTTTTTTTTTTTTAAGAGAAAGCAAGTTTATTAGAGAAGAAACAGAAGAATGCACATGGAGGCTCATTTTCTCTAAATTTGCATGCCGTTAAACCTTTAAAAAATTAAAATTATCCTGGAAAATAGGGAAGAATGATGCTGAGTATCTATGAATTCATGGCACATTTGGACAGGGAATTCCATGTGCAGGCAGGCATGTTGATATTCCTCAACACTTGAGTTTTGCAGGACTAGACAAAAGCAAGTTCACTGGGGGCCAAAGGGAGTAGCACTGAGGTCGAAAACACAGAATCTTCAGTCTGAAAACCTGCAGCTGAGCCAGAGAAGCAGGAGGAAAAGACAGGCAAAGACATCTTCATCAAGTCCTGCGGCATCAGGAGTCCAGCCCCTAGGTCTTCTACTCAGGAAGTTTAGGACCCACAGAAGGGCGAGGCTACTTCTGATTGATGTCACCATGACCCTGGTCTGCAAAGTTGAGGACTAAACTCTTCTTCTCTTGCCCAAATTCCTATTTAACAGGCCTGGGGAGTCACCCCCTACAAACCATAAAGCCTCACCAGCCTTTATTTAACCTTATATAACCTGACTGACTTTTCAACCAGGCTCTGGCGTAACATCACACAGCAGATAAAGAAGGAAACCAAAATATTTTTACCCCAAATATGTTTCTTTGCTGTATCTTGAAATAGCCCTGCAAAGCTGTGTCTTGCAGGGAAACTCTACAGTGAGTAGAGAATCCCTTTCCCTTTCAGGCCTTTTTCCTAATCCAGGAGAGAATCAACTTGGCCCCTCCACTTTTTAAAGTCTGGTAAGAAATAGTTGCAGTCTGTTCTCTCTAAAACCTGCTGCCAGGAGGCTCCATCTGCATAATGGAAACCCTGGTCTCCACAACCCCTTAGTTCAGCGGTCCCCAACGTTTTGGCACCAGGAACCAGTTTTATGGAACACAATTTTTTCCACAGATGGCTGGAGCGGGATGGGTGGTTTCGTGGTTTCAGGATGATTAGAGCACATTACACTTATTGTGCACTTTATTTCTATTATTACATTGTAATGTATAGTGAAACAATTATACAACACATCATAATGTAGAATTAGAGCCCAGAGCTTTTTTTCCTGTAATTAGAGGGTCCCATTGGGGGGTTATGGGAGCTAGCGACAGATCATCAGGTATTAGATTCTCATAAGGAATGCACAACCTAGATCCCTCACAAGCGCAGTTTACAATAGGGTTTATGCTGGTATGAGAATCTAATGTTAAGGCTGATCTGGAAGGAGGAGGAGCTCAGGCAGTAATAAGAGCGATGGGGAGTGGCTGTAGATACAGATGAAGTTTCGCTCCTGCAGTGTGGCCCAGTTCCTAACAGGCCACGGACTGGTACCTGTCTGTGCCCCAGGGTTTGGGGACCTCTGCCTTAGTTAACCCAGACATTCCTTTCTATTGATTATAGGGCTTTAGACAAATACTCTCAGCCAATTGCCAATTAGAAAATCCTTTAGTCAATAACTTTCAGCCAACTGCCAATTAGAAAATCCTTGCCTCCACCTATTACTTGGAACAACCCCAGCATTCCAATTGTCCTGCCTTTCCCACAGAACCAATATGCATAGTGATTGATGTCTTATGTCTCCCTAAATTGTATAAACCCAAGCTGTAGCCCGACCATCACAGGCACATGTTCTTAGGACCTCTTGAGACTGTGCCTCGCGCCATTCGTCACTCATATTTGGTTCAAAATAAATGTCTTCAAATATTTTAGTTTGACTATTTTCATTGACAAAGTATGAACTCAATCTCTGGCTTCACGGACCAAGCACGGGGTTCCATGTCCATAAACCTGGCCCGAGGTGCTGGACCTGAGGGTACCCAGTGACCTTGGGCTACGAAGTCTGCGAGAAGGACCGAGGCGGGCACCCTAGCCCATGCCCTCCTTGCCCCAAGGCGTCAGGGTGGGGTGGGAGAACCTCCGAAGCCTTCATCTGGTCTGACAGTCTTTAGTAAAAACAGAAAGAGTCCCTAGCTGTTCCTTTGGGGTCGATTCAGCCCTGCTGTCTCAAGGGCCAGAAACACAGAGCAGACCTCCCGACTTTCTAGAGGGGCCGTAGCCGAGGGGGCGGTGCTATGACGCACTTCCGGCTGCGCGGCCCCGAGGTTCGCGGTGCGGTCTCCCGGTACCCGGAGCGGCTCTGACTAACGGTGAGCCTGCTTGTCCCGGGTTAGCGAGGCGGACGGGAAAGGGCGCCTTGGCTGAATAGATTGGGAAGGGAGGAGTGGGTTTAGCAGCTGTGGCTTCTGAGGACCCCACCTGGACTGGTCCTAGCTCGGCTGTGGGAAGGCTCTCTCCGTCCCCGCCCAGCCCCAGCTGGTGGAGGCGCTGGCTCTCTGGAAAAAGCCTTTTCTTCCACCCGGGGCTTTAACAAATGGAAACTGGACGAACAGATTTTTGGAAGTTCTTTCGCGTTCCAGAATAGTTTTTTTGTGCGCTCCCCAAGCCAAGCAGTCTATCAGTCTGACCGTGTCCACCTTTTTTCCTTTCTCTGAACTGGAGGTCCGAACCAACCAAGGGGTTGGAAACCTGTGGGAAGCCGAGCCTCATTAGAAGTCTTCGGTAGAATCCAATCCAAAGAAAGAAATAGTCCCCTCGGGCTTTGTTCGAGCTGGAACCCACACACATAGGGATCTGCTTAGGTTTAGAAAAACATTTTTAAAGAACCATGTATAAATAAGAGTGTCAAGAGAAAGTTGGTTTGGGCCGAGTTCGGTGGCTCACGCCTGTAATCCTAGCAGTTTGGGAGGCCGAGGCGGGCGGATCACTTGAAGACAGGAGTTTGAGAGCAGCCGGGCCAAACCCCATCCCCACTAAAAATACAAAAATTACCCGGGCATGGTGGCGTGCGCCTGTAATCTCAGCTACTCGGGAGGCTGAGGCAGGAGAATCGCTTGAACCCAGCACGCGGAGGTTGCAGTAAGCCGAGATCGCGCCGCTGCACACCAGCCTGGGTGACAGAGCGACACTTGGTCTAAAAAAAAAAAAAGACAGTTGATTTGGTGGGTGAGATACTTGGAAATCCACGTAATCTAAGGAACAGTTGAGCTGTGGAAAGGAGTTAAGAGGCAAAACAGTTGGTTTTCAAGTATTGGAAGGCTGCTATTGAGAAAGTGAGTATTGGTATAGAACCAACCTAGGATTTTTGAAGTGATGAGGAATTTGATTCAGGTTAAAGAAGAACTTATAACAATTAGAACCATCCAACAATGAAATTCTGTGCCTCAAGAATTATCTAATTTGCCTGCCTAGGGATTTGCAGGTACAGACTGAAGCATTTTAGCACAAGTTGATAAGTGCTGTTCTGCTTTTAGAATCTATGATAATTTGATTATTTTGTGCCTCATCTTGTTAAAGAACGGACTTGGGGCACCTTCATAAGGACATATAAGCTTTGGGAAATTGTCATAAAGGAGGAGGGAAAATGGACACAGAACAACGGCCTTCTGTTTATGGTAGACTGTGAACTTTTGCTTGATGGGCCTCTTGAGCTAAACAGTCTAGATAGCTGAGAAAAAAGTCACTGTGGTGGAAGACAGTTTGAGTTAGTAATGAAGCCTCTGATTTCTAGCCACATGCTTCTTTGTTTTTAAAAGACAGGGTTTTGCTTTGTCACCTAGGCTGGAGCACAGTGGTACAGTCACAACTCACTGCAGCCTGGAACTCCTGAGCTCAAGTTATGCCTCAGCCTGGGCAACAAAGCAAGACTTCGTTTATACAAAAAAAAAAAAAAAAAAATAGCCAGCTGTGGTGATGCACACCTATAGTCTTAGCTTCTTCAGAGGCTGAGGTGAGAGGATCGCTTGAGGCCAGGAGTACAAGGCTACAGTGAGCTATCATTGGCGCCACTGCACTCCAGCCTGGGCAACAAAGTGAGACCCTGTCTCTATAATTTAAAAAAAAAAAAAAAAAAAAAGCCTGGGCACAGTGGCTCACGCCTGTAATCCCAGCACTTTGGGAGGCCAAGGCGGCAGATCACGAGATCAGGAATTCGAGACCAGCCTGACCAACATGGTGAAACCCCCATCTCTACTAAAAGTACAAAAACTAGCCAGGCGTGGTGGCAGGTGCCTGTAATCCCAGGTACTCAGGAGGCTGAGGCAGGAGAATTGCTTGAACCTGGGAGGTTGAGGTTGCCATGAGCCGAGATTTTGCGCTACTGCACTCCAGCCTGGGAGACAGAGTGATACACTGTCTCCAAATAAATAAGATAAAGACCTGGTGAAGTGGTTAAAAAAAAATTAAAAAGACCTGGTAAAGTGGTTCACGCCTGTAACCCCAGAACTTTGGGAGATCAAAGCAGGAAGATGGCTTGAGACCAGGTGTTGCCAGGCTTCAGTGAGTTGTGATTGTGCCACTGCACTCTGGCCTAGGCAACAGACTAAGACACTGTCTCTAAAAAATAAAAGTTTTAAATTAAAAAAAAAAAGTGTGAAAGAGGAGTCAAGGGATGACTCCAGGATTTTTGGTCTGTGTAAAAAGAACAATGAGAGTTGCCATTAATTGAGTTGAGCAGCTTTTGAGGGAACGATGGGAAAGTCTGTTCTGGACATGTTAAGCTTGAGATGTCTTACTGGAAATCCAGATGGTGATGGCAACTGGGTAGTTAGTCGCCTGAGTCTGGAGTTCAGAAGAGAGGTCTAAGTTGAAGGTACAGTTGGGGCAGTTGTGAGTATGTAGATGGTAATTAAAGCCATGCAACTGGTGAAATCATCAACAAGAGTGAGTGTAGGAAGGAGGAAGGGCACCCAGCCTGCTACTCATTTGTAGTCTTTCTGCATTGTGCATTTGAATTGTGCGCACTGCAAAACTGATGTGCTGCTGAGCGTGGTGGCTCACACCTGTAATCCCAGCACTCTGGGAGGCTGAGGTGGCCAGATCGCTTGAGGTCAGGAGTTCGAGACCAGCCTGGCCAATATGGTGAAACCCCAGCTCTACTAAAAATACAAAAATTAGCTGGGTATGATGGCATGCACCTATAATCACAACAACTTGGGAGGCTGAGGCAGGAGAATCGCTTGAACTTGGGAGGCAGAGGTTTCAGTGAGCCAAGATGGCGCCACTATACTCCAGCCTGGGCAACAGAGCGACACTCCGTCTCAAAAAAAAAAAAAACCCAAAACTGATATGCCTAGAATAAATTGCTTAGCTAGCGAGCTTGCCCAGGAAATTTTTTTTCTGTAATTTGCAGAGGCAATCGTTGGCATCTGTGAATCTGGATTCACCAAGTTCTCAGAGTATATCCTACATGAATGTTATGTTACTACATGACTCTCTGGTGACTTGCCATGTTTCCCAGGCCAAGTTAGACTCTGAGCAGCCCAAACCAGTTCCTTTCCTGGTCTTGGGGTGCCCTCCTCTGGATAGAGTATGAAATTTTGTAACAATTATGTAAAGTTACTCTACCACTGAGGAGGTCTCCTTTTATTTTATTTTATTTTATTTATTTATTTTTTTGTGTGTGACGGAGTCTCACTGTCGCCCAGGCTGGGAGTGTAGTGGCATGATCTTGGCTCACTACAACTTCCACCTCCCAGGTTCAAGTGATTCCCTGCCTCCGCCTCCTGAGTAGTCAGGATTACAGGTGTCTACCACCATGCCCACTAATTTTTGTATTTTCAGTAGAGACAGTAACTTGTAATTTTGTGGTAACTATATTTTCTTAGGTTTGGCATGTGGCCCTAAAGAACCAGAAACCCAAAGGAACCGATATTCTTGCCCCACAGAGTCCCATCTTTAGTGAGGCTGTTTCTGGAGTTTATATGATGACCAACCTACTAGGCATGGCCCCAGTTCATCATGTTGGCCAGGCTGGTCTCACTCCTGGCCTCAAGTAATGTGCCTGCCTTGGCCTCCCAAGGTGCTGGGATTACAGGCGTGAGCCATTACACCTGGCCACTCCTTTTAAATATTCTCAAGAATGCTCTCCAGCACAGCTACCTCTGCTATTTCTTATTTTAGCCTTTGGTCCTCATGCTTTTGTTTTAGGAGGTGAGATGGCATTGCACCTCCCCTGGCTCAATTTTTATGTAGTACCGAACTTGGGCACTCCATTGCTGTACTGTATACATACAGACTTATTTGACCAAAGAATCTTTTATTCAAATTATTGGTTATAGTGCTTTTGAACACATTTCAGGAAATAATTCTGTATGCATTTTTTTCTGTGCCTTACAGAAACAAATTCCTTTTCATGCTTTGGGTTGCTTCCTGATGTTTGTAATTCTATTGCTAAACACTCCAACCAGCATTAGTTTCTTTTTTAATTTTTATTTTGAAATTTTTTTAAGACTAATAAAAGACTTAATTTCATAAATATGAATCATCTTTACAAAATGTTAGCACTAAAGCCCATTTGTCACAAAAACTACTTACAATCTTTCTTTTCTTTTTTTTTATTTTTTTGAGACGGAGTCTTGCTCTATCACCGAGGCTAGAGTGCAGTGGTGCGATGTCAGCTCACTGCAACCTCTGCCTCCCAGGTTCAAGCAATTCTCCTGCCTAAGCCTCCCAAGTAGCTGGGATTACAGGCGTGTACCACCACGGCAGCTAACTTTTTGTATTTTTTTTTTTTTTTTTTTTTGAGACGGAGTTTCGTTCTTGTTACCCAGGCTGGAGTGCAATGGCGCGATCTCAGCTCACCGCAACCTCCGTCTCCTGGGTTCAAGCAATTCTCCTGCCTCAGCCTCCCGAGTAGCTGGGACTACAGGCGTGCACCACCATGCCCAGCTAATTTTTGTATTTTTAGTAGAGACAGGGTTTCACCATTTTGACCAGGATGGTCTCGATCTCTTGACCTCGTGATCCACCCACCTCGGCCTCCCAAAGTGCTGGGATTACAAGCGTGAGCCACCGCGCCTGGCCTGCTTTTTGTATTTTTAGTAGAGAAGGGGTTTCACCATGTTAGCCAGAATGGTCTTGATCTACTAACCTCAAGTGATCTGCCCGCCTCAGCCTCCCAAAATTAATGTACTAGTTAATTCTACCCTTCAGCATGACCCTGGTTATACTGACAGTCCCAGTCATTTGGCTAGTGAATTTTCATTGCTGAAGCTAAATGTCTTAGGTTTAAACAGATGGCATCTGGCTAGTAAATAGCTTGATAAAATCTCAGAAACTATAATGTCTATAGTGGTGAGGTTCTTAACTAGGTTTTAGAGCAAAGTTAATTTTAAAATTGTGCTGCCACATTGTACTTTTTAAGAGAGTGGATACCACTAAAATCAAAGTAGGATATCCTGAGCTAATTCCAGCATTTTATTTATTTTATTTATTTTAGTTTTATTTTTTGAGATGGAGCCTCACTCTGTCACCCAGGCTGGAGTGCAGTGGCGTGATCTCGGCTCACTGCAACCTCCGCCTCCCGGGTTGAAGCAATTCTCCTGCCTCAGCCTCCTGAGTAGCTGGGATTACAGGTGCCCAGTTAATTTTGTATTTTTATAAAATTTTTATAAACGGTATTTCACCACATTGGCCAGGCTGGTCTCAAACTCCTGACCGCAGGTGATTTGCCTGCCTCGGCCTCCCAAAGTGCTGGAATTACAGGCATGAGCCACTGTGCCTGGCTCATTCCAGAAAGATTTTGAGAGCAGTTTTTTTTATATGGTAGTTTTATGGTGGACATAATTTCCACAGTTTCTTGTGCTAAAGGTATGGCTGTAAAGACTCCAAAACACTTTTCAGTTTGATTATTTTATGGTAACTATATTTTCTTAGGTTTAACTTGTGGCCCTAAAGAACTGGAAACCCAAAGGAACCAATATTCCTGCCTCACAGAGTCCCATCTTTAGTGGGGCTGCTTCTGGAGTTTATATGATGACCAAGGTCCTAGGCATGGCCCCAGTTCTGGGCCCTAGGCCTCCACAGGAGCAGGTGGGGCCTCTGATGGTAAAAGCCGAGGAGAAAGAAGAGAAAGGCAAGTGCCTTCCTAGCCTGGAGATGTTCCGCCAGCGCTTCAGGCAGTTTGGGTACCATGACACCCCTGGACCCCGGGAGGCTCTGAGCCAACTCCGGGTGCTCTGCTGTGAGTGGCTGAGGCCTGAGATCCACACCAAGGAGGAGATCCTGGAGCTGCTGGTGCTGGAGCAGTTCCTGACCATTCTTCCCCAGGAGCTCCAGGCCTGGGTACAGGAGCACTGCCCGGAGAGTGCTGAAGAGGCTGTCACTCTCCTCGAAGATCTGGAGCGGGAACTGGATGAGCCAGCACACCAGGTAGGCAGGGAGACCTTTGTTATTCTAGGAGATTAGAAGCATAACATTCTAGGCAGGAACAAGAGTAAGATTCGCTGAATGGAAATTTCTACTGAATTTGACCATATTTCCTCCTATTTTTCTCTGTTATCCTAAACTAACCTTTAGCCTTGGGAATGGAATGGGATGGGTATTTTCCTTTTCTCTTTCCTAGAGGCTCTACATAGCTCTCCTGGGATTTTCATTCCAATTCGTAAAGTGAGCCATGCACAAACCCAGCCATTCCTAATTGTCTCTAGGTCTCAACTCCTCCAAATGAACAGAAACAGGTGTGGGAGAAGCTATCCTCCTCGGGAACAGCAAAGGAATCCCCAAGCAGTGTGCAGCCACAGCCCATGGAGACCAGTCACAAATATGAGTCTTGGGGGCCCCTGTACATCCAAGAGACTGGTGAGGAGCAGGAGTTCTCCCAAGATCTGAGAAAGGTCCGAGGTAAGGACCACCCATTAGACTCTTATTCAGTGCCCCAGGCCTCTGTGGTTGGAGAATCAGAATAATTAATTCTTGGTTGCGAGGTGATCTCACAGATTGGCTTGATTTGTTGGGCTGACTGGGTGGAAATAGTTCACCTTCCTCCCCCAAGTTCGGCTCTCTCAGCCTGGGTCCTAGCCTGGGAATGGATCACTCTTAAAGGATCAATTTCTTTTGAAGTCTGGGTATTACAAATAATTTTTTTAAAGGATCGATTGAAGTGAGTTTAATAAAGTAACTATTAACAGAGATGTAGACAGTTCAAATGAACCGATAAAGAATAGCGTTGCACCAGATAACAGTGAAAAACCATTACTCCCTGTGAGCCTAAAGGGACAGAGGAGGCCCCTGTTACCAGAACCAAAAGAGCTATAGTCATAGAGGAGGGGGTCACTTGATAGGAATTGTGGCTGTAGGCCCTGCCATGGGGTGAGGAGAAAACAGAATAAATACCAGCTGCACCCTCCTCCTGCCCTTAAATCTCCTGCTTCTGTTCCCCAATGGCAAACCCAGTTGGCAGCCAGAGAGCAGGAGAGACAAGACAGTGAGGCCCTTAGGGTCAGCTTCCTGGAGCACAGGGCGGGGCAGAGAATGGATCTGGGAAAGGCAAATGGAAAATAATTGGCAACCTCCTTTCTGAAGCTATGGAAAGAGATGGGGCGTTTTTCACAAGTCAAAGATATATTAGGTGACTGCTCCTGAGCTCAAATCTCCATAAATTATGGTTTATATAATAATCTCAGAGGTCATAAATGGTCATTCCCTGTTGGGTGTTTTTTTGAGACAGGGATTCTATCTGACACCCAGTCTGGAGGGCAGTGGCGTGATCATAGCTCACTGCAGCCTCAATCTCTGGGGCTCAAGAGATCCTCCCACTTCAGCCTCCCAAGTAGCTTGGACCACCATGCCTGGCTAACTTTTTATTTTTTTGTAGAGACAGGGTCTCACTCTGTTGCCCCGGCTGGGCCTGTTGTTTTGTTATTTAACGGTTTCTACTCTTAAGTACCTTCATTTACCTGGAGAATTAGAACTAAATTCTTGAAACAGAGTTGTTTAATTATATGTTTGGAAAAATACGACACATTATTCCGAATCCTAATAGTTTCAAACCAGGACTTTGCTTGTGTGTTAGTGGTATAGGCCACTATTTATGTATGTGGTGTGATTTCATGACAAGAGTCCATGGCCCTCAGAAATCTCCCTCCTTGGCATGCCTACTGTGTCTCAAACGTGAAACTCCGTTGTGGAAACAGTTTTGAGCCGTGTTAAAAATCACATTTTCTGGGAAAAGTGAAGAATTAAACTGTTAGGTGAATTCTTCACGGTTTATGGTGAACACAGTAGCCCTCTCCAGGCAATTGGGGTCTCCCTGGAGTTGCCACAGTAATTAGAGATTAAAGTAGCCAGAGACCAGCCAGGCATGGTGGCTCACGCCTGTAATCCAAGCACTTTGGAGGCCAAGGCGGGCGGATCACCTGAGGTGGGGAGTTCAAGACCAGCCTGACCAACATGTGAAACCCTGTCTTTATTTAAAAAAAAAAAATATATATATATATATAATATATATTATATATATATATTTTAATATATATAATATATTATAATATATATATATATAATATATATTATATATATATATTAAAAAAAAGTAGCCAGAGACCTATCTGCTCAGTTTTATTTTCCATATGTCTTGGTGTAGCCCTCGGCAGTACTACACAAAGAAGAGGGTAGAGTGGAAGGATTATCAGACCCAGTAACAGGCTTGAGTTTTAGTACCCAGATGGGACAGAAGACAAAGCTTCTGGGCCCTCCTAAGGAAAGGAAAGGAAAAGGTGGTGAGAGCTTTGCATAAAGTCCTTTTTTTTGAGACCAGTGTTGCTGTCCCCCAGGCTAGAGTGCAGTGGCGCGATCTCAGCTCACTGTAGCCTCTGCCTCCCAGGGTTAAGCGATTCTCCTGCCTCAGCCTCTCAAGTAGCTGGGATTATAGGCACCCACCACCACACCAGGCTAATTTTTGTATTTCTAGTAGAGAGATGGGGTTTTGCCATGTTTGCCAGGCTGGTCTCAAACTCCTGACTTCAAGTGATCCACCTGCCTTGGCTTCTCAAAGTGCTGGGATTACAGGTATGGGCCACTGCACCTGGCCCTGCATAAAGTCTTAAAAGGTTATACTGTCAGCATGAAAAGATATCCTAGAGCCAAAAAATGAGCCTGCTAGCATAGGAAATTGCTGGTCAGGCACAGCTCTGAGTGAAAATCAAAGTGTACCCTGAAACATGGAAACCCCAGGCATTTACCGCATTAGTGATTGGGACCTTCCTTTGTGGTGCCTTCGTGGTCCAGAAGTCTCCAAGCCAAGAAATTAACACCAACACTGGCCCTGGGTGCCAGGCAAATGTGAAGCCACAGACAGACAATTTCAGCGAATTCTGGAATATTTCAGGCCATGCAAGGATCAGTGGGGGAAGTGGAGATGTGGAATAGGGAACAAAGCCTTTTTAGAGAATAACAATCATATCCAAAGAGAGTGAGAGTCAGGAGAAACAACAAAAGGAGAATTAAAGCCAAAATAGTCTGCAATAATAGAACATAAGTGAAAAGTTTTGTTGTTGTTTTGTTGTTGTTTTTTTGAGACGGAGTCTTGCTCTGTTGCTCATGCTGGAGTGCAGTGGCACGATACCTGTTCACTGCAACCTCTGCCTCCCAGGTTCAAGTGATTCTTCTGCCTCAGCCTCCTGAATAGCTGGGATTACAGGTACACACCACCATGCCCGGCTAATGTTTGTATTTTTAGTGGAGACATGGGTTTCACCAGGCTGGTCTCGAACTCCTGACCTCGTGATCCAACCTGCTCGGCCTCCCAAAGTGCTGAGATTACAGGCATGAGCCACTGCACCCAGACTGAAAAGTCTTTATAAAATAAATTGGTTTAAAATATTTGTTTGTTTGTTTTTAATATAGGGTCTGGCTGTCACCTAGGCTGGAATGCAGAGGTGTGAAACACAGCTCACTGGAGCCTCAACCTCCTAGGTTCAAGTGAACTTCCCACCTCACCCAAATTCTTATTTTTTATTTTTTTGCAGAGATGGGGTATTGCTATGTTGCCTAGGCTGGTCTCAAACTCCTGGGCTCAAACAATCTGCCTGCCTCAGCCTCCCAAAGTGCTGGAATTATAAGCATAAGCCACCGTGCCTGGCCTTAAAATAATTTAAGACATAAAATAAATCACTGATACCTTAAAAAAAAAAAAAGTTAATAAAAACACACACAGGCACCTTTGATAAAAAAAAAAATAGAGCTTCTTGCCGGGCGCAGTGGCTCACGCCTGTAATCCCAGCACTTTGGGAGGCCGAGGCGGGTGGATCACGAGGTCAACAGATCGAGACCATCCTGGTCAACCTGGTGAAACCCCGTCTCTACGAAAACTACAAAAAATGAGCTGGGCATGGTGGCGCGTGCCTGTAATCCCAGCTACTCAGGAGGCTGAGGCAGGAGAATTGCCTGAACCCAGGAGGCGGAGGTTGCGGTGAGCCGACATCGCGCCATTGCACTCCAGCCTGGGTAACAAGAGCGAAACTCTGTCTCAAAAAAAAAAAAAAACAAAAAACAAACAAACAAACAAACAAAATAGAGCTTCTAAAAGTGAAAACTATAGTCATTGAAATTAAGAATGCAATGACTGGCCGGGCACGGTGGCTCAAGCCTGTAATCCCAGCACTTTGGGAGGCCGAGGCGGGTGGATCACAAGGTCAAGAGATCGAGACCATCCTGGTCAACATGGTGAAACCCCGTCTCTACTAAAAATACAAAAAAATTAGCTGGGCATGGTGGCGCGTGTCTGTAGTCCCAGCTACTCAGGAGGCTGAGGCAGGAGAATTGCCTGAACTCAGGAGGCGGAAGTTGCGGTGAGCCGAGATCGCGCCATTGCACTCCAGCCTGGGTAACAAGAGCGAAACTCCGTCTCAAAAAAAAAAAGAATGCAATGACTGTTGTAAATAATCCAGGAGATGATTAGTGAATAGAGGTAGATGTGAGGAAGCCATCTGAAATGCTGCTTAGAAAGATCAAGGTGGCAGGCATTGGACATCAGTGTGGGATTAGATGAGCATGTCCAGCGTAGGTTTAACAGCTGTTCCAGAGGAGGACAGAGTTGGAGAAGGCAGACACAGTGGCTCACACCAGTCATTTCAGAACTTTGGAAGACCTAGAACAGCAGATCTCTTGGGGCCAGGAGTTTGAGACCAGACCAGCCAACATAGCAAAACACTTGACTCTACTAAAAATATGAAAATTAGCTGGGTGTGGTGGCACTCGCCTATAATCCCAGCTCCTTAGAAGGCTGAGACATGAGAATCACTTAAACCCAGAGGCAGAGGTTGCAGTGAGCCGAGATCACACCACTGTACTCCAGAGTAGGCAACAGAGCTAGACCCTGTCTCAAAAAAAAAAAAAAAAGAGGCTGGGCATGGTGCTCACACCTGTAATCCTAGCACTTTGGGAGGTGGAGGCAAGCGGATCACGAGGTCAGGTGTTCAAGAACAGCCTGACCAACATAGTGAAACCCTGTCTCTACTAAAAATTCAAAAATTAGCTGGGTGTGGTGGCGCACGCCTGTAATCCTAGCTACTCAGGAGGCTAAGGCAGGAGAATCGCTTGAACCCAAGAGGTGGAGGTTGCAGTGAGCCGAGATCACGCCACTGCTCTCCAGCCTGGGCAAGACAGCCAGACTCCGTCTCAAAAAAAAGAGGGAGAAGCACTAGTGAGAAAGAGAAAATGCTGAGTTGTCCAAAAGTGATGAAAGATATAAATACTAAGATTCAGGGCCAGGCGTGGTGGCTCACACCTGTAATCCCAGCACTTTGGGAGGCCAAGATGGGCGGATCACAAGGTCAGGAGTTCGAGACCAGCCTGACTAACACAGTGAAACCCCACCTCTACTAAAAATACAAAAAATTACCTTGGCATTGTGGCACATGCCTGTAGTCCCAGCTGTTTGGGAGGCTGAAGCAGGAGAATCGCTTGAACCTGAGAGGCAGAGGTTGCAGTGAGCCAAGATCATGCCACTGCACTTCAGCATGAACAACAGAGTGACACCCTGCCCATCTCACAACAAGTAACCAAGACATAAAAGACAGATTACCCCCTTCAAGGGAATGCTGATTAGACTGATGGCAAACTTCCCAACAGTAACAGTGCAGGCTGGAAGACAATGAAATAAATAGTCCGAGTAAAATCTTTTTCAATTTTTGCCTCATTCAGCTATTTTTAAAATGTTAACTTGTGGTTGGACATGGTGGCTCACACCTATAATCCCAGCACTTTGGGAGGCCAAAGCGGGTGGATCACTTGAGGCCAGGAGTTCGAGACCAGCCAGAGCAACATGGTGAAACCCCATCTCTACAAAAATACAAAAATTAACCGGGTGTGGTGGCTAGTGCCTGGGGTCCCATCTACTCAGAAAGCTGAGGCAGGAGGATCACTTGCGCCTAGGAGGTAGAGGTCGCAGTGAGCTAAGATCATGCCACCTCACTCCACCTGGGCAATAGAGCCAGACCCCGTCTTAAAACATAAGATTTATGAAGTTACTTCTATCCCACACATGTAGTTCATGGCTGCGCAGTGACTTGAAGAAAAGTCTGGGTGTAGGCAAGCGATTGCTCATTATGGAGAGTGAAAAGGACTTTAGCTACTGCAGCTCTGGGCCCCAGCAGATGGTGAGGAGAGGCTGAGCCTGGAGGCAGCTGATGGTCACTGTCAGCGAAGCAAGGAGATAAATGGCTGGTCAGAGAGAGAGACCGTCAAGGCAGTTCCTAGGGAAAGAGAAAAAGGACTTAGGAGGAAGGTACCTTGCTGACTGAGGCTTCTGTACCCTCAGGGGATTAACAGTCCTCGAAAGGGGCCCATTTTTCAGAGCAAATTTCTCTTACTCCCCTTTTCCCTGCATGTGGATGGCTAGGTGGACATTGAAGAGATTTGACTGCCTGGTGAGGCGCTCTAAAAAGATAAGCTGGTTCCATCTGATTTCAACAGTGAGTGTCACTTTATAACTAAATTACAATACGTAGCCAGTGTAAGTGAAATGATGAGCGTTAAGCCCTCTTGGAGATCACGCGCTTTCATTCCGATTGATACAGATCTGGGGCTGGAAGGCTTGTAAATGGTCTGTCTGGATGCCCTCTTTGATTGCTTTTATGTTCAGCTGCTGTGGGAACATGGGTTTTTGTGAGTTTACCACTCAGCATCTTCCTTAATTGTCTATGTCATTTTCCTTAACTCTGGCACCGCAGCAATCATTCTCCCTTGTTTTTTTCTGCCTGAGGCTTAGCTGTTCTTTAAAAAAAAAAAAAAATTCGGCCGGGAGCGGTGGCTCACGCCTGTAATCCCAGCACTTTGGGGGACCGAGGCGGGTGGATCACGAGGTCAAGAGATTGAGACCATCCTGGTCAACGTGGTGAAACCCCATCTCTACTAAAAATACAAAAAATCAGCTGGGCTTGGTGGCGCGTGCCTGTAATCCCAGCTACTCAGGAGGCTGAGGCAGGAGAATTGCCTGAACCCAGGAGGTGGAGGTTGCGGTGAGCTGAGATCGTGCCATTGCACTCCAGCCTGGGTAACAAGAGCGAAACTCCATCTCAAAAAAAAAAAAAAAAAAAAAAAAAAAAAGCTGGGCCTGGTGGGGGAAGAAGGCTGAGCACAGTGGCTCACACCTATAAACCGAGCAGGCGGATCACCTGAGGTCAGGAATTCAAGACCAGCCTGGCCAACATGGTGAAACCCTGTCTCTACTGAAAATACAAAAATTAGCCAGGCATTGTGGTGGGCATTCCAGTCCCAGCTACTCAGGAGGCTGACTCAGGAGAATTGCTTGAACCCAGGAGAAGAGGCTGTGGTGAGTCAAGGTAACAGCACTGTCTGTACTCCAGCCTAAGCAACAGAATGAGACTCTGTCTCAAAATAAATAAATTAATTAAAATTGAATTTTAAAAAAGATAGGGTTGGCCAGGCGCAGTGGCTCACGCTGTAATCCCAGCATTTTGGGAGGCTGAGGCAGGTGGATCACAAGGTCAGGAGTTCCAGACCAGCCTGGCCAACATAGTGAAACCCTGTCTCTACTAAATATACAAAAAATTAGTCGGGCTTGGTGCCAGGCACATATAATCCCAGCTTCTCTGGTGGCTGAGACAGGAGAATCGCTTGAACCTGGGATGCGTAAGTTGACATGAGTGGAGATCGTGCCACTGCACTCCAGCCTGGGCGACAGTGTGAGACTCCGTGTGAAAAACAAGATAGGGTCAAGCCGGGTGTGGTGGCCCACACCTGCAATTTCAGTACTTTTGGAGGCCAAGGCGGGCAGATCACCTGAGGTCAGGAGTTCGAGACAGCCTGGCCAACATGGTGATACCCCATCTCTACTGAAAATAAAAAATTAGCTGGGTATGGTGGCGTGTGTCTGTAGTAGTCCTAGTACCTGTAGTAGTCCTAGCTACTCGGGAGGCTGAGGCAGGAGAATCACTTGAACCCAGGAGGTGGAGGTTGCTGTGAGGTGAGATCGCACTACTGCACTCCAACCTGGGACAGAGTGAGACTCCCATCTCACAAAAAAGATAGTCTCAATCTTGCACAGTCCGGCACAATCACAGTTCACCACATCCTTGACCTTCCAGGCTTAAGTGATCTTCTCACCTCAGTCTCCCAAATAGTTGGACCACAGGGGCACAACATCCCTGCCTAATTTTTTTATTTTATTTTTTCGTAGAAATGGGGTCTCCCTATGTTGCCCAGGCTGGTCTTGAACTCCCAGATTCAAGCCATCCTTCTGCCTTGGCTCCCAGAGTGTTGGGATTTCAGGCATGAGCCTCTGTGGCTGGCTACTGCACTCCTATATGCTGCATTTTGTCTTCTGTATGTGAAGTTGTTTTTCTGGCGGAAAAAGCCATGTTCTTCATATCCTAATAGCTTTGGATGGGGGCTTGTGTGAAAGTGTGGGATTGTAAACTAGATTGGATGATGCTTTACTTGTATCCATGCGCTATTGTGAGCTCTACTTAGTCACCTTTCAGAGTCCATCAGTCTCACCTGATGGTCCTGTTTTCTGGGAACAACTGAAATATCCTTAATCTGCTTATTGTTTCAGATTGCAGATTGAGTACCCAGCACAAGGAGTCAGCAGATGAGCAGAAAGGTTCTGAAGCAGTTGGGCTCAAAGGGGATATCATTTCTGTGATTATCGCCAGTAAATCTGAGGCCAGGTTAGAGAGGCAGTGTGTAAACCTTGAAAGTGAAAGAGGAACAAAACCCCCTCTTCAAGAGTCAGGCTCCAAGAAAGGTAGAGAATCAGTTCCTACTAAACCTACCCCAGGAGAGAGACGTTATATATGTGCCGAGTGTGGTAAAGCCTTTAGTAATAGCTCAAATCTCACCAAACACCGGAGAACACACACTGGCGAGAAACCTTACGTGTGCACCAAGTGTGGGAAAGCTTTCAGCCACAGCTCAAACCTCACCCTCCACTACAGAACACACTTGGTGGACCGGCCCTACGACTGTAAGTGTGGAAAAGCCTTCGGGCAAAGCTCAGACCTCCTTAAACATCAGAAAATGCACACCGAAGAGGCACCGTATCAGTGCAAAGATTGTGGGAAGGCTTTCAGTGGGAAAGGCAGTCTTATTCGTCACTATCGGATCCACACTGGGGAGAAGCCTTATCAGTGTAACGAATGTGGGAAGAGCTTCAGTCAGCATGCGGGCCTCAGCTCCCACCAGAGACTCCACACCGGAGAGAAGCCGTATAAGTGTAAGGAGTGTGGGAAAGCCTTCAACCACAGCTCAAACTTCAATAAACACCACAGAATCCACACCGGGGAAAAGCCCTACTGGTGTCATCACTGTGGAAAGACCTTCTGTAGCAAGTCAAATCTTTCCAAACATCAGCGAGTGCACACTGGAGAGGGAGAGCCGCTGTAACTGTCAAGTACACTCATGTCATCATTGTTCTAAAGTTTAGAATGTGAACAACAGGAAGAAGTTTTGTCATTGCAGTATTGATTCCAATGGTAGAGTTTGTATCACTCATCACCAGGGGATGCCTGAGGAGTGAGAGCTCCACAGTGACACGGTAGGCAGGAGGTCCTCAGTCGGTGTCTCACCAGTTCACTGGGGCAGAGTCCCCTCCCCACAGTTAGGGTCCCAGTAAACCATGCCAGCACTACCTTTTGTATAGTTAAACTGACTCGTATCCGGTATAGTTAAGAAAGAAACATCAAGACTATATCTGTTTTGACATATATTCAAGAATTTTCATTTGTAAAGAATTGAGCCACACTGAATACAACTGAATGAGATTCAGAATAAACTTGTAACAGTTTGCAGTTTGTAATGCCTCAGGATTATTATTATGACAAATGATGTGTTAGTTATTGAATACTTAGAGATGGGGAGAACTATTCCTACTGGTTTAGCTTTTTTTTTTTTTTTTTTTTGGACGGGGTTTTACTCTTTTTTTCCCCGGGCGGGAGTGAAAGGGCGTGATCTCGGCTCACCGCAACCTCCGCCTCCTGGGTTCAGGCAATTCTCCTGCCTCAGCCTCCTGAGTAGCTGGGATTACAGGCATGCGCCACCATGCCCAGCTAATTTTTTGTATTTTTAGTAGAGACGGGGTTTCACTATGTTGACCAGGATGGTCTCAATCTGTTGACCTCGTGATTCACCTGCCTCGGCCTCCCAAAGTGCTGGGATTACAGGCGTGAGCCACCGCGCCCGGCTGGTTTAGCTTTTAGAAAATTTGCATTTGGGGTCAGGCATGGTGGCTCATGCCTGAAATCCCAGCACTTTGGGAGGCTGAGGTGGGTGGATAACCTGAGGTCAGGAGTTCAAGACCAGCCTGGCCAACGTGGCAAAACGCCATCTCTACTAAAAATATAATTAGCCAGTTGTGATGGCGGGCGCCTGTAGTCCTAGCTACTTGGGAGGCTGAGGAGGGAGAATTGCTTGAACCCAGGAGGCAGAGGTTGCAGTGAGTCGACACTGTGCCACTGCACTCCAGCCTAGGTGACACAGCAAGACTCCATGTCAAAAAAGCAAATGCTTTCACCAGATCAAGAACTGGATACCAACAGACAGGGGCCATGTTGAACTGTCCGAGGAAGAGCACACCCCCTACAGCAGTTGTGGATGGGTTTGTGGCAGACAACCATTATCAGCTAGAACTTGTCTTTTTTATAGAAGCCACACAGGAGTGTTTTCCACATCTTCAAGGGCAGCAATAATCACTTCAGTTCCATTCAGGGTGTGGTATTGTTTCTTGCCATTTTGATTGGTTGGAAGGGCAGGGTGTGCAGGAGATTCCACTTGACCCTTCTTCCTATGACCTATGCTACAGGAAAAGTAACCAATGTGCTGGGCATCTATCCCCCTGCTAAACATATCCCAATTATCTTCTCAGGGACATGGCCATAGGCTGGGTCTGTTCCCACTGAGCCCACTGAGATGGATTTGGGCAAGGACTCCATTTATCAGCTGACCTCTGTCTGGAGGGCAATGGTAAGTTTTAGATCCGTGTCATCTTACATCCATATCAGAAAGCCTCTCATTTTTTTTGGTCGGGTGCAGTGGCTGATGCTTATAATCCCAGCTCTTTGGGATGCTGAGGCGGGCGGATCATGAGGTCAGGAGTTTGAGACAAGCCTGACCAACATGGTGAAACACTGTCTCTACTAAACATACAAAATTAGCTGAGCGTGGTGGCGCATGCCTGTAATCCCAGCTACTCGGGAGGCTGAGGCAGGAGAATTGCTTGGACCTGGACAGCAGAGATTGCGGTGAGCTGAGATCGAGCCACTGCACTCCAGCCTTAGCGACATAGTGAGACGCCATCTCAAAAAGAAAAAGGCCTCAGAAGGCCTGGATGTTCTGTTTTCCTAGTACATTACTCTAGTGAACAGCCAAAGGTCCTTTGGCGAAATATTTATTGCATATACTTATGGTAGTGGAAGGTCTTCAAAGAAACCCAAACTCCTGTTAAGTTGATGGATTCTGGATCTCAGAACTGGCTCAGATCTGTAAAGTAGGGGAAGAAATGCAATTTCCCATTGTAACAGCTGGTATCAGCCTTCTCATCAACTCTTGGGTTTTTTTATTTATACAAATCAAAGCCTTACCCTGTTGGCTGTCTTTCCTAAGAACACCAAGGATTATTAGCCAATGCCACAGATCCCTGTGGGTCAAGACACTCCAGTTGGCTGGGCACAGTGGCTAATGCCTGTAATCCCAGCACTTTGGGAGGCTGATGGAGGAGGATCACTTGAGCTCAGGAGTTTAAGACCAGCCTGGGCAACATAGTAAGATCCCATCTCTCTCTCTTTTTTTTTTTTTTAATTAATTAACATTAAAAAAAAAAAAACAAAAATAGACCAGTCACAATGGCTCATGCCTGTAATCCCAGCACTTTGGGATTTGGGAGGCTGAGGTGGGCAGCTCACCTGAGGTCAGGAGTTCAAGACCAGCCTGACTAACATGGTGAAACCCTGTCTCTACTAAAAATACAAAAATTAGCTGGGTTCAGTGGTGGGCTCCTGTAATCCCAGCTACTTGGGAGGCTGAGGCAGGAGAATCACTTGAACCTGGGAGGCAGAGGTAGCAGTGGGCTGAGATTGTGCCACTGCATTCCAGCCTGACGACAGAGTGAGACTCCATCTCAAAAAAAAAAAAAAAATCCTAGTTGTCACTCTGGCCCTGTTGCCCATCATGGTAATTGTGTCCACTTTACCTGTGACAGCTAAGTGCCACTCCCTGGCCTCTGCTGACCAGTCCTCCCCATTAGCAAGGGAACTCTGTTCTATGGCAGAATCTCCTGCTATTAACCCTGTTGAGGCAGCTACCACTGAACACTCATGGTGCTCCCCTCAGTTCATTCCTTACTGTCTTGGTGAAGGGGAAGTTATTTGGGCCCTCTCGGATAACATAGGTGTTTGGTTCTCAGGTCTCATGTAATAAATTCATTTTAACACACACACAGTCTGCTGACACTCTTCTCTGCTAATCGTTTCAGCAGCTCTACCTCATTTACTGTAGGCAATCCTTCCTCACCAAGTATTGGGGTGGTTTTTTTTTTCTTTTCATAGAGATGGGGGTCTCACTATATTGCCTAGGCTAGTTTCGAACTCCTGGGCTCAAGCAGTCCTCTCATCTCAGCCTCCTGAGTAGCTGGGACTATATAGGTGTGTGTTACCATGCCCAGCTATTTTTGATTTTTTTTTTATAGAGACTGGGTCTCACTATGTTCCCCAGGCTGGTCTTGAATTCCTGAGTTCAAGCAATTCTCCTGCCTTGACCTGTTAACATCACTTGCAAATCCCATCTCCTCTATAACCTCAACTCTGAAAACAGTATCTTTCTACTCCATGTTTACTAAACCTGCCCAGGGCTCGATGCTGGTTAGATGGAGGAGGATGAGGAGCATTATAAAAAAAAAAACACCAAGATTTTGACCCTGACAGGTTTACTTGAAATTTTAAGAGGTGGCAATAAATGGGAAAGAAGTATCTGGTTTGAAACATACTTTGAAACTGTAGAAAGTCCAGGTGTAATTGCCCTGCAGTCCACTGGAGACCCACAACTGAAGCTTGGGAGAGCCATCAGGACATGGGCAGATTTTTTTTTTTCTTCAAGATGGAGTCTTGCTCTGTCACCCAGGCTGGAGTGCAGTGGCGCAATCTTAGCTCACTGCAACCTCTGCCTCCTGGTTTCAGGCAATTCTCCTGCCTCAGCCTCCCGAGTAGTTGGGATGATACATGCACCACTACACCCGGCTAATTTTTGTATTTTTAGGAGAGACGGGGTTTCACCATGTTGGCCAGGCTGGTCTCAAACTCCTGGCCTTGTGATCAACCTGCCTCGGCCTCCCAAAGTGCTGGGATTACAGACGTGAAAACACAGGCAGATTTAAAACTTACTTGCATAGGCTGGGTGTAGTGGCTCACACCTGTAATCCCAACACTTTGGGAGGCTGAGGTGGGAGGATCACTTGAGGTCTGGAGTTTGAGACCAGCCTAGCCAACATGGTGAAACTCCATGTCTACTAGAAATACAAAAATTAGCCAGGCACAGTGGCTCACTTCTGTAATCCCAGCACTTTGGGACGCCAAGGCAGGCGGATCACAAGGTTAGGACTTCAAGACCAGCCTGACCATCGTGGTGAAACCCCATCCTAAAATACAGAAATTAGCTGGGCATGGTGGCACGTGCCTGTTATCCCAGCTCCTCAGGAGGCTGAGGCAGGAGAATCACTTGAACCCGGGAGGTGGAGATTGCAGTGAACCGAGATGGCAGTGAACCAAGATTGCACCACTACACTCAAACCTGCGAGACAGAGCGAGATTCCGTCTCCAAAAAAAAAAAAAAAAATACAAAAATTAGCCAGGCATGGTGGCGGGAGCCTGTAATCTCAGCCACTAGGAAGGCTGAGGCAGGCTTGAACCCAGGAGGCGGAGGTTACAGTGAGCTGAGATTATGCCACTGCACTCCAGCCTGGGTGATAGCAAGATTCCATCCCAAAACAAACAAAAAACCTATTTGTATAGAGGTGACAGCTGAAGGCTTGAGAGTGAAGAGGTTCCACAAGTAATGGCATAGAGAAGAAACATGCTGATCCCATGATTGAACGCTGAGGAGTAGCCAGTTAGGGACTGAGAAATGAAAAATCATCATGGGAAATAAGAATCTGTAGGAGACTCAGATGAGAACACTTTACATCAGTTTCAAACTTACTTTTAAAAACAAATCTTTTTTTTGAGACATGGACTCCTTTTGGCCCAGGCTGGCAGTGGGCACCAAAACACAATCACGGCTCATTGCAGCCTCAACCTCCTGGGCTTAAGCGATTCTCCCACCTCAGCCTCTCTAGTAGCTGGGACTACAGGCGTGTACCACCACACCCAGCCAATTTTTTGTAGAGACCAGATCTCACTATGTTGTCCAGGCTGGTCTCAAACTCCTGGGCTAAAGCAATCCTCCTGCCTTAGCCTCCCAAGGTGTTGGGATTACAGGTATGAGCCACCGTGCCTGGCTCACATTTGCATCTTAGGTTTCTCTGTGGCTGTAAACAGCCTCCTACCAATGGTCAAACTAAGTAATTTTTATCTGCCCATTGCCACCCAACAATCAAGAACTCTTGTCAGGGACCTCATAAGACCTTTCTAGTTTAGGTTGCTGGTCTTTTGAGACAAAAGTTTGACTCTTATTCCCCAGGCTGGCTTGCAGTGGCACAGTCTCGGTTCACTGCAACCTCCGCCTCCTGGGTTTAAGAGATTCTCCTGCCTCCGCCTTCCAAGTAGCTGGGATTACATGCGTGCACCACCATGCCCGGCTAATTTTTGTGTTTAGTAGACGGGGTTTCACCATTTTGGTCAGGCTGGCTCGAACTGACCTCAGCTGATCCACCCTTCTCAGCCTCCAAAAGTGCTGGGGTTATATAGGCATGAGCCACTGCACGTCTATATAAGGAGAAGTGAAGAACCCTGGCCTGGGTTGCTGGTCTTAAGTATTGCACCATACAGAATGACCTGCAGCTCATAAAATCACAAATGTGAGCATGAAGCGGGGGCGGCTGTGTAAATTTTGAGACAGTCTGTAGAAGAATCTAGAGGAATATGATGCAGACCTCAGAGAAAGTGGGAGTGGTCTCATGTTTGTGACTACAAAGAATGGTTGGCCAGGTATGGTGGTTCACGCCTATAATCCTAGCACTTTGGGAGGCCAAGGCGGGTGGATCATGAGGTTAGGAGTTCAAGACCAGCCTGGCCAAGATGGTGAAACCCCATCTCTAATAAAAACACAAAAATGAGCCAGACGTGGTTGCAGGTGCCTATAATCCCAGCTACTCAGGAGGCTGAGGCAGAGAACTGCTTGAACCTGGGAGGCGGAGGTTGCAGTGAGCTAAGATTGCACCACTGCACTCCAGCCTGGGTGACAGAGTAAGATTCCATCTCAGAAAAAAGGAATGGTTACCTATAAAGAAATTTTATTTATTTGAGACAGAGTTTCACTCTTGGTTGTCCAGGCTGGAGTGCAATGGCTTGATCTCCACAAGTTCAGGGGATTCTTGTGCCTCAGCCTCCCAAGTAGCTGGGCTTAGAGGTGTGCACCACCACACTCAGCTAATTTTTGTATTAATAATAGAGACAGGGTTTCACCATGTTGGCCAGGCTGGTGATCCACCTGCACCAGCCTCCCAAAGTGCTGGGATTACAGGCATGAGCCACCAGTGTACCCAGCCCTTATTTTTGAGACAGTCTTGCCCCGTCACCCAGGCTAGAGTGCAGTGGTGCAATCACAGTGGCTCACCACAGCCCCAACTTCCTGGGCTCAAGCAATCCTCTCACCTCAGCCTCCCAAGTAGCTGGAATCACAAGTGTGCAGCACCACATCTAGCTACTTTTAATTTTTTTTTTAAATACGGGGTTTCACCATGAAGGCCAGGCTGCTCTTGAACTCCTGACCTCAGGTAATCCACCCACCTCAGCCTTCCAAAGTGCTAGGATTACAGGTGTGAGCCACCACACCTGGCTTATTTATTTATTTATTTATTTTAAAGACCAGCTACATTTTTTTTCCTTTTTTGTTTATCCAAATTGGTCCTTTAAGTATACTTTTTTTTTAAAGTTTGTTGTACAGATAGGGTCTTGCCATATTGCCTAGGCTGGTCTGAAGAGATCCCACTGCCTTGGCCTCCCAAGGTGTTGGGATTATAGGTATGAGCCACTGGACCTGGCCTACAAATTTTAGGCTGGGCACCATGGTTCATGCCTGTAATCCCGGCACTTTGGGAGGCTGAGGCCGGCAGGTTGCAAGAGCTCAGGAGTTTGAGACCAGCTTGGGCAACATAATGAAACCCCATCTCTACAAAAAATTAGCTGGGGGGCGTGGTGGCACATACCTGTAGTCCCAGCTTCTCTGGAGACTGAGACACAAGAATTGCTTGAATCCAGGAGGTAGGCAGCAGTGAGCCGAGATCATGCCACTGCACTCCAGGCTGGGTAACACAGCAAGACTCTGTCTCAAGAAAAAAAAAAAAAATTTAAATTTTCAGATTCCATTTATTTATTTTTAAAAGATGGGGTTTCACCATGTTGGTCAGGCTGGTCTTGAACTCCCAACCTCAGGTGATCCACCCGCCTTGGCCTCCAAAGTGCTTGGATTACAGGTGTGAGCCACCACGCCCAGCCCTCAGATTCCATTTATAGTCACCAACATGTCTTGTTTTAACTGAAATATTTGATCCAAACACTGCACAAAACCACACTCAATCTCTCCTGAAAAACTATTCTGTTTAATAGTGCACTTCATTTATGCTACAGGATGAATAGGGTTGGGAAAACAATGGAAGGTCATCCTGTCGGTTGGGAAAACTCAGGGAGCACCATCCTCACCCAGCAAGGAGCTCTGCCACCAGGCTTAGGCACAGCCTGCCTTCTCTGGGCTTCACTTTTTTTTTTTTCCTTCCTTTTGGGCTTTGCTCTTTATCTGCATTAATCTTCAGTTGCTGAAGAATCAGAGATGGAGGCAGAAGCAGTCCGGCTACTGGGGCCAGATGGCAGAGGTGAGAGGGCAGGGCAGCCAGGCTGTGGAAGGTCCTTGAAAGCATCCTTAACCAAGCATTTAGAGAAAAATCACTTTCATCATAAGAGTGGAAAGAAGACAGGAGAGGACAGGAATCAGAGGCCAATGCTAAGTGCTTCTGACCTTTTCCCTCATAGCTGCTTGGATAGATTTGCCCAGACAGCCCCATGACAGCTCGGGGGTGGGGGGATCTACCAGCAATATCACCAGGTTTCTCTTAGAAACATGATCTGGCTGCTCTAAGAGCCCTAAAAAGACACCATCATCACAGAAGATGTTTCTGGAATCTTCCACCCTCAATAAAAATCTCTCGATGACAAATTTCCATAATTAATGAAATCATGAAACAAAACAGCATGTTCCTTATCAAAACTTAAAGCTGGACTAGGAACAGTAGCTTTGAAATACAGCCTCCCTTTCCCCTCCCTAGCAAATAACAGGACCCAGAGCGTCCTTTCCACTGCTGGCTGTGCAGACTATGTGGACTCCAGCTAAAGGAATCAATGGAATTCTGTCCCAACTGTGCTTCCATCCCCACCTTGGAAAGGTTCCTCTGCTGTGAGGAAAAAACGGTTTAGTGCAAACTCCTTTCCTAAATGGGGTGACTGGTCCCAGAGCTGCTTTCTTTTCCCAGCATGCCATCATCTGCCTGCCTTGTCACTTTCTAAGACTGGTGCAATTTCTGGGGAAGTTCACCGATTTGCCCAGTCTGCCCCATTCTCTAAAGTGAAAGGTTTGAGTTGGAAGGGACACATCCTAAGCTGTTGAGATTTATAGAATAAGGCAAGAGCTCTTGAGACTCAGGGGAAGTGAGGAAAATGGGTGTGTGGCTCTTTCATGTGGACTCTCTGGTATTTAACTCGGTTGTAACTCTGAGGGAGCTTTTGCTCATGCCCATCCCATTCAAAGGCTTTTCTCCAGTGTGAATTCTCTGATGGCGAACAAGAGCTGAGCTGTACCTGAAGGCTTTCCCACACTCGCCACATTCATAGGGGTTCTCCCCGGTATGGATTCTTTGATGCTGAATAAGGCCTGAACTGTAGGTAAACTTTCCTCCGCATTCCATACATTCATAGGGCTTCTCTCCAGTGTGGATTCTCTGGTGCTGATAGAGGTGTGAGCTCTGGCTGAAGGCCTTCCCACACTCATTACATTCATAGGGTTTTTCTCCAGTGTGGATTCTCTGATGGTGAATAAGGGTGGAGCTCCTGCTGAAGGCCTTCCCACATTCATTACAGGCATAGGGTTTCTCACCAGTGTGGATTCTCTGATGGTGGGTGAGGGTGGAGCTCCAGCTGAAGGTCTTCCCACACTCATTACATTCATAGGGTTTCTCCCCTGTGTGGATCCTCCGATGCAGAATGAGGGCAGAGCTACAACTGAAGGTTTTCCCACAATCACTACATTCATAAGGTTTCTCCCCAGTGTGGATTCTCTGATGCTGAATAAGGTGTGAGCTCTGGCTGAAGGCCTTTCCACACTCATTACATTCATAGGGCTTTTCCCCGGTATGGATTCTCTGATGCTGAATAAGGTCTGAAGTTCGATTAAAGCTCTTGCTACATTCATCACACTTATGGGGTCTGTCTCCCACAGGAAGTCTCTGATGTGAGATAAGGTTGGAATTCACAGTGAAGCTGTTCCCAAAATCATTGTATTTCTTGCTTCTCTCTCCCATGGGGGTTAGCTTCTCAACTGTCACTTGGCCAAAATCTTGCATTTTCCTGTTCAATCTTTCTCCAGGGGAGTTCCCCAGCGGCCTCTTTAGACTGACCTCTCGTTCATAGGCTTCTTTAAACTTAAGACCCTGAGAAATATCCTTTTGAAATCTTCCCAGCAGGACCCCATGTGATCTTGTGTCTTCAGAAACTGCTTGATCATTTTCAGTTCTGGTCTCACCATCTGACATAATAAAAAATGCAAATGTCACTGGTTCCTTGGGGAAGAAAGAGTGAAAATCACAGGACAAGATCATCATAATGAATACTTATAGTGCCAAAAGCACATACCTGCAGAGAGGCCTTATATGTGTGCACCTAAGGCAAAATGAGACATCCAGGCTAAGGAGACAGGGAAGGGGCAGGGCAGAGAGCAAAACCAAGGAGAACCAAGGAGAGCTGGGAGTAGAGAGGAAGCTGAATGTGTGTGAAGGGGAGGACGGATCAGGCAGAGAGGTAGGAAACCAACATTAGAAGAGGAAGGTCGTATTGCTTAATGATGTGACAAGGCCTTTAGAGAGGTCAAGGATGGTGGATATAACTGGGGACACAGTGACTCCAAGAAGGGAGAACAAATACAGGGCAGATGGTGAGGAAAGGAGGGAAGGGTGAGGGGAGACAGCAGCAGGTGGGAAGGAGTAAGGGGGAGGATGCTAGTCCTGACATGGCCCCATAAGAGCAATCATGGCTGTCATTACGCCACAAATGCCAAGCCCATGGAAACGGCAAGACGGCTGAGTCCACCTCTGGGCCCTATGCATAAAAAGGCTATGCTCACACATGAGGCTATGCAAAGAGTCTCAGTGTCTGACTTCTCTGTTTTTGCTCCTCTGGAGTTTCGAAAGGCAACTCTGGGCACAGAGGATACATGTAAAGGGTCCAGAGAGTTTGCCTTTTATTTTTTTTGAGACGGAGTCTTGCTCTGTTGCCCAGGCTGGAGTACAGTGGCATGATCTCAGCTCACCCCAACCTCTGCCTCCCAGGTTCAAGTGATTCTCCTGCCTCAGCCTCCTGAGTAGCTGGGATTACAGGTGCATACCACCATGCCCAACTAATTTTTGTATTTTTAGTAGAGACGTGGTTTCACCATGTTGGTCAGGCTGGACTCAAACTCCTGACCTCGTGATCCACCCGCCTTGGCCTCCCAAAAGTGCTGGGATTACAGGTGTGAGCCACTATGCCCAGCCACCTTTTTAGTTTAATTAATATTGTAAAGAGTAAAGACAGGGCAATGTGTGTTAGGGATAGGAACAGCTGTTTCTCCCTCACCTGAACAGGTACCTCTTAGGACCTCTCTGCTCTCAGTTCCCTTCAAACCCAGGCCCCTTGGCTCTTCCTCTCACTCTAGCAGAGAGATGGTGGCAGGATACAGAAATGGGAATCCTGCTCATGGGGAGAGACATGGGACAAGGAGGTTTATCTGCTCACCTCAAGAGTCCCAGAACTCAATGCCAGACCCCAGATCTGCAGAGAACAGAAGGGAAATGTACAGGGAGATCTCAAATGACAGGAAGGCCTACTGGCTATGCTCGGGAAAATGCCCACTAAGACTAGGGTGAGAGACAAGGAATTCCACATCCTAAAAGTTAAGAAGCAAATTTCTCTTTTTTTTTTTTTTTTTAAAAAGGGGTCTTGCTCCATCCCCAAGCGCCTGGCTGGAGTGTAGGGGCGTGATCTCGGCTCACTACAACCTCCGCCTCCCGGGTTCAAGCAATTCTCCTGCCTCAGCCTCCCGAGTAGCTCGGACTACAGGCACACGCCACCACACCCAGCTAATTTTTGTATTTTTAGTAGACATGGGGTTTCACCATGTTGGCCAGGATGGTCTCAATCTCTTGACCCCGTGATCTGCCCGCCTTGGCCTCCCAAAGTGCTGGGATTACAGGCGTGAGCCATCATGTCCAGCCAAGCTAATTTCTTAATTTTCTTTTTTTTTTTTTCGTTTTTGAGACAGGGTCTCACTGTCGCCCAGGCTGGAGTGCAGTGGCGTGTTCTTGGCTCACCACAACCTCCACCTCCCAGGTTCAAGCAATTCTCCTGCCTCAGCCTCTCAAGTAGCTGTGATTACAGGCATGCACCACCATGCCCAACTAATTTTTTTGTATTTTTTAGTAGAGACTGGGTTTCAACATGTTGGCCAGGATGGTCTCCAACTCCTGACCTCAGGTGACCTGCCCACCTCGGCCTCCCAAACTGCTGGGATTACAGGCATGAGCCACCGTGCCCAGCCTAATTTCTTAACCTTTCTAAGTTTCTACAGAGCAGCAGAGGCACTAGGTCCCTAGAGGTGACCAGCAGAGAAGGGGACGACAGAGACGTGGGCACACAGCAGCACCTCACGTGTTCAGGGATCACAACACATTCATCCTTTGGAAAAGTCTATGGATTATATATTAAGTCCTAGGAATAACATGGAAAAAGTACCAGATTTGGAGTTAAACACTGGGCCCCAAGTGTTTAACCATTTTGCCACTCATCAGCCCAATGACCATGCATGCACAAGGCATTAAGACCTCTATCCTCACCTCCACTTTATTTATTTACTTACTTCTTTTTTCAGACAGGGTCTCTCTGTGTCACCCAGGCTGGAGTACAGTGGTGCAATCTCAGCTCACTGCAACCTCTGCTTCCTGGGCTCAAGTGATTTTCCCACCTCAGCCTCCCAAGTAGCTGGGACTACAGGCATGTGCCAACATGTCTAGCCAATTTTTTGGGTATTTGGTAGAGACAGGGTCTCAGCATGTTGCCCAGGCTGGTCTTGAAGTCCTGACCTCACGCGATCTTCCTGCCTTGGCCTCCTAGAGTGTTGGGATTACAGGTGTGAGCCACCTCACCTGGCCTACTTTTTACTTTCCTTACCTGTAAAATGAGGAATAATACTAGCTGCCTCATTACTGTGTTACTGTGAAGATTTAAAAAAGTATATGAGAACTCTTTATAAGTTGCAAACTGCTCTATAAATGAATTAAGATTGTTCTTAGAATTTTCTGAGACTAAGTTAGTCCTTAGGCCAGGCATGGTGGCTTATGCTTATAATCCCAGCACTTTGGGAGGCCAAGGCAAGTGGATCATTTGAGGTTAGGAGTTCGAGACCAGCATGGCCAACACGGTGAAACCCTGTCTCTACTAAAAAAAAAAAAAAAAATACAAAAATTAGCCAGGTGTGATGGTGTAGGTCTGTAGTGCCAGCTACTTGGGAGGCAGAGGTGAGAGAATCACTTGAACCTGGGAGGTAGATGTTGCAGTGAGCCAAGATCATGCCATTGCATCTCAAAAAAAAAAAAATCTGAAATAGCTGTTTTCAGTGACTAGATTGTTACTAGCAAACAAAGAAGCAAAGAAACACCAGTGAATTTTGTTGAGGAGGCACAACTACTTACCCAGTGAGAACACATTCCCGTAATTCTCCAGCATCACATCTCTATAGAGGTCCCTCTGAGCAGGTTCCAAACGTTTCCACTCCTTCCGGATGAAGTACACAGCTACATCCTCAAATGTTACCAGCTCCTGAAACAACACGTGCTAGTATGCAGTTTCAGGGTGAGGAATGTGAATAGCAGCACCAAAAAAATATCACTGAGGATAGGGCTGAAGAATGCACATTTGGAAAGGAAGAAAAGGAGGGCAGGGTGGAGGAAGAGACAAGACTCCATGATGGAAGGCGAGGGTCCACGATTCAGCAGGACAGAACCATGGGCCTGATGGAGGAGATCAGGGTTTAAGGCTCTGAATGAGATGTCACTGCATAGAAAAGGGAAAGGAAAAGGATGAAGGGAAACCACAGCTCACCTGGGACTTGGCCTTTAGGAGTGCAGCTGCCAGCATCTCATCCCCCAGGCTGTCCTTGACAGAAAAGTCAGGAACTTTTGAAGGAAGAGCTGAAGGGCAATAAAAGGGCCGAGGAGTGAGTTCATCTGCTGTGTAACCTCCCAACCTGCTGACTTCCCAACCCACAGAAAGCTCCAGGGGTCCTGGGACAACATGGGACCCACTCTCTCACATTTCTAAGTTTGTCTCTGCACCTAGTAAAGGTGTGTCCAACAGAGGCACAATCAGAGCGGGTCCATCCTGCCTGAGCAGATGGCCACAGGCCTGGTCATTCTTGGTCTCCAGTCTGCCCCAGGTCCCCTCCTCTCTCTCCAGTCACTCTTTTCTCAATGAACTACCCAGTCCTATCTTAGTTATTACTGCATTTTTGTCCATTCACCGAAGCTTGGCCAGAAATATACGATCCTGCTCTTGCATGAAGTTCTACTTTTTTTTTTAAGATGGGTTTTGCTATGTTGCCCAGGCTGGTCTTGAACTCCTGAGCTCAAGTGATCCTCCCACCTCAGCCTCCCAAGTAGCTGGGATTACAGCATGCGCCACTGCACCCAGCATAAAGTTCTTAGACCAGAGAAAAACCAGCAGCTCCACCCCAGCCCTGACTGAAAACACAATGCCCACAGCTCCTTTCTCTCCAACCCAGATCAAATTTGTACACTACAAATGTTTCCTATTTCTGTGTTGGATCTCTTATCTTTTTTTTTCTTGAGACAGAGTCTTCCTCTGTCACCCAGGCTGGAGTGCAATGGCACTATCTCAGCTCACTGCATTCTCTACCTCCCGGTTCAAGCAATTCTCCTGCCTCAGCCTCCCAAGTAGCTGTGATTACAGACATCTGCCACCATGCCCAGCTAATTTTTGTGTTTTTAGTAGAGATGGGGTTCTACCATGTTGGCTAGGCTGATCTTGAACTCCTAACCTCAAGGGATCCACCTACCCTGGCCTCACAAAGTGCTGGAATTACATACCCTTTTTCTGCAATTCTCAAGTTTACATATTCATCTCTTAGAGACTCTATAGAGTCCAGGCATGTTGGTTCACGCCTATAATCCTAGCATTTTGGGAGGCTGAGATGGGCAGACTGCCTGAGCTCAGGAGTTCGAGACGAGCCTGGGCAACATAGCAAAACCCCATCTCTACTAAAAATACAAAAAATTAGCCGGCATGGTGGTGTACACCTGTAGTCCCAGCTACTCAGGAGGCTGAGGAAGGAGAATCGCCTGAATCCAGGAGGTGGAGGTTGCAGTGAGTCAAGATCATGCCACTGCACTCCAGCCTGGGCAACAGGGCAAGACTCTGTCTCCAAAAAAAAAAAAAAAAAAAAAAGACAGCGACTCTAAACCCCAGAGATACTAGACCTGCTGAGTCACCAAACAAAAGGACCTTAAATGCTTTCTTCTAATAAGCATGGGAACAACACCCATTAAGACTGAAACTGGCTCCTAAATCAGTGACACCCTACGAAAGCAAAATATATTTTATTGGCTTGCTATTTACTCTTTTTGCCTATGACCCACAAAATCACTGCCAAGGGCTTCCTCTAAAAGCATGCTCCTAAAAAGCGCAAACTATGCCTATTAAGTCAGCTACATAGAATGCCTGAAAAATGGAATGACCGACACGGTTTCCTTAATCTCACGTGAGGTGCTCACAACCCTTCAAAACTGCCTCAGTGGCCAGGCACGGTGGCTCATGCCTGTAATCCCAGAACTCTGGCAGGCCGAGGTGGGCACTGAGGTCAGGTTTCAAGACCAGCCTGGCCAACATGGTGAAACTCCATCTCTACAAAAATACAAAAATTAGCTGGGTGTGGTGGTGTGCACCTGTAGTCCCAGCTACATAGGAGGCTAAGGAGGAAGAATTGCTTAAACCCAGGAGGTGGAGGTTGCAGTGAGCAGAGATCATACCACTGCACTCCAGCCTAGGCAACAGAGCAAGACTCCATCTCCAAAAAAAATAAAATAAAAAAATGGCTGGTCACGGTGGCTCATGCCTATAATCCCAGCACTTCGGGAGGCTGAGGTGGGTGAATCATGAGGAGTTTGAGGCCAGCCTGGCCAATGTGGTGAAACTCCATCTCTACTAAAAGTACAAAAATTAGCCGGGCATGGTGGCACATGCTTGTAGTCTCAGCTACTCAGGAGGCTGAGACAGAATTGCTTGAACCCAGGAGGCAGAAGTTGCAATGAGCCAAGATCACACCACTGCACTCCAGCCTGGGCAATAGAGCAAGGCTCCACCTCAAAAAAAAAAAAAAAAAAAAAATCTGCCTCAGTTATCAAACCTATCAAGCTGTCATTGATTACTGTTCAGTCAGCTTTCTCATTAGGCTATGAGTTACTGAATGGCAAATAGTGTGTCTTATTCCCATGTGGATTCTAGTAGATTCTAGTAGTTAGCCTAATACCTGGTGAATGAGCAATTTTTCAATGGATGATTGCTGAATGGCTAAGAGAATGAATGAATCCCTATTCCTCACCACTCTCAAGCAGGGCCTGAGGTTCCTGAGATACGAGATCGGCCTGAGTTTCCATGGGAAGGGCAAGGTGCGCTCTGGTCTCCTAGGTGCAGACTCAGCGGAAAGCAGGTTTTGAAGGAGAATGAGGAAGCACTGCAGAAGCAAAAGTTCAAGGTTCAAAGATAATTCAAAAAAAACCTCCTGAATACAGAAAGATGTGAGCTAGCATTTCAGTGAGTACCTAGGAACAGTGACAAGAAATGCAGCCACTGGGACTAGTCTTCTATTTTATTTATTTTTTAAAATCTTTTTTTGATACGGAGTTTCACTCTTGTTGCCCAGGCTGGAGTGCAATGGCACGATCTTGGCTCACTGCAACCTCTGCCTTCCAGGTTCAAGTGATTCTCCTGCCTCAGACTCCCAAGTAGTTGGGATTACAGGCACATACCACCATGCCCGGCTAATTTTTGTATTTTTAGTAGAGACAGGATTTCACCATGTTGGCCAGACTGGTCTTGAACTCCTTACCTCAAGTGATCAGCTGATCCCAGCCTCCTCAAATCCTGGGATTACAGGTGTGAACCACCACACCCAGCGTCGGACTAGTCTTTTAGATCCTGGTAAATATACTCCCTGGAATGAGACTACCACCAGGACCAAGTTCCTCAACAATACCCCACCCAGCTTTGGCTGCCCCCCACCAATGTAATATTTATAACAAAAAGTAGGAGTGGGTGTATACATGCACTGGCATAAAAAGCACAAACTATGCCTATGAACTCAGCTGCATAGAATGCCTGAAAAATGGAATAACCAACACAGTTTCCTTAATCTTGCATGAGGTGCTCATGCCTGTAATCCCAGCACTTGGGAGGCCAAGGCGGGTGGATGGCTTCAGGTCAGGAGTTCGAGACCAGCCTAGGCAACATGGCGATACCTCATCTCTGCAAAAACTACAAAAATTAGCCAGGTGTGGTGGTACACATCTGCGGTCTAAGCCACTTAGGAGGCTGAGGTGGGAGGATCACCTGAGTTCAGGAGGTCAAGGCTGCATTGAGCCATGATCTTACCACTGCACTCCACCTGCATCTAGACCCAGTTGCTATATTTCCTCTCACTCAGAAGGCAGTAGCTTTCTTATCTCCCTTTTCTCATAAAATAGTTCCTTGGATCAGAATGTTAAGCCCTGAAGCAGGGACAGATTTTTTTTTTTTTTTTTTTTTGAGACAGTCTCACTCTGTTGCCCAGGCTGGAATGCAGTGGCATGATCTTGGCTCACTGCAACCTCCACCTCCCAGGTTCAAGTGATGCTCCTGCCTCAGCCTTGAATTATAGGTGCATGCCACCATGCCCAGCTAATTTTTGTATTTTTAGTTGAGACGGGGTTTCACCATGTTGGTCAGGCTGGTCTTGAACTCCTGACCTCGTGATCTGCCTGTCTTGGCCTCCCAAAGTGCTGGGATTACAGGCGTGAGCCACCAAGACTAGCCCAGATACATTTTTTTAAACATGAGTCTTTTTTTTTCACCACACAAATTACCAACAATGAGGTTCTTTATTACTCTGTTTTTATTTCTACTGATGTCTCCACTCCCCAGTTACTACCATAATCAAAAGAGGCCTGTTCTCTGTGGCTTACTGGATAAAATGTAATATTAGTACTTAGAATAAGGCTTGGATCTCAAGTACAAGTTTCTACTTCACACCTGAATGCTGGAGCAAGTGTCCTATGGCTGGGCAAGAGTATATGAAAAAAAACTGGGGGTCAGATGCGGTGGCTCATCCCTGTAATCCCAGCACTTTGGGAGACCAGCCTGGCCAACGTACCAAAACTTGGCCTCTACCAAAAATAAAAAAATTAGCCAGGCATGGTGGCATGTGCCTGTAATTCCACCTACTCAGGAGGCTGAGGCAGGAGAATCATTGGAACCCGGGAAGCAGAGGTTCCAGTGAGCCGAGATCGCACCACTGCACTCCAGCCTAGGCAACAGAGCAAGACTCCATCTCAAAAAAACAAAAAACAAGAAAACCTGGATTTTATCTACCTTTCTTTATCTCTTTACTCAATTGCTCAAATACCAAATGTTTGTTGAGTGCTAACTCTACTGCAAAGCACAACTGCAAGGGGCGAAAAAAAAAATCAGGAATGCAAAAAGTATTTGCTTTGTAATTACAGACTGTTACACTCACATAAGGCATCAAAGGAAGAGGGTTAGATAGGAGAACGTTTGAGAGAATAAAAGAAAAAAAAGAACAAATGAAGAGAGGCTGTGTTTGAGAGTCAACTGCAAGTTTGGAGAACTCTGGTCTTCAGGTGGCAGGGAATAGAGAATGCCCATTATCAGTGCCCTTACACAGTGGAAAGCACTGACTCAGGTACAAGCCAGGCCACTGGCAACCAAGGTGACACACCTTTTTGCCACCATCACCCTTCTGGCAGGGTCCCTTCAATGCAGTCTCAGAGCCAACCACCATACCCTCTTATCAACCACCTTTACAATCTCCAGGGCTATTTACGAGCTGACACCCTCAACAAGTCAGCTTTCAGTACAAACTCCTAGAAAGGCAGGTCAAAAGTCTGACTCCAGAGAAAAAGGCAATGCTCCCTCTCACAGCTGGGTTAAGCAAATTGGAAAACTCAAAGGCATATTGTTGAAAACAAGTACCCAGTGTCCAGATCAGTAAACAGTGTTCCTCATAGAAAGAAAACTCTCCATTGTGCCCAAATGGCTTCAGGTCCAGGCCGGGCCCTTCCCCTGCTCTGTTGTCAGTCTCTCTCCCTGGAGGTGCCCCTAAGGACTGAGACAGATGGCCTGGCAGTGAGAACGAGCCACGGAAAGCATTACCTGCCTGATTCTTTCCTTTCTTCTTTGCAGTCAGTCCCTAGAAGGCCAAAGGAGCAATTACTGGCAATTTAGCAGCTTCTGCTCAAGTTCCTGGGAATTCTGACTTTTATCGATGCCAATGCTGTATGATTAAGGGGAAAAAAAGGAATTTAAAATATTCATGCAAACAAACGTCTTTTTTTTTTTTCATGTGAGACAGGGTCTCATTATGCTGCTCAGGCTGGAGCGCAGTGAGTTTGAGCTCACTCCAGCCTCAAACGCCTGAGCTCAAGCGATCCTCCCAGCTCAGCCTCCCAAGTAGCTAGGACTTAAGGTGTGCACCACCACATCTGCCTGAGTTTTTAAAACTTTTTTTGTAGAAATAGGGCCTTGCTATGTTGCCCAGGCTGGTCTCAATCTCCTGGCCTGAGGTGATCCTCCTGCCTCAGCCTCCCAAAGTGCTGGCAATACAGGCGTGAGTCACCAAGTCCAGCCTAAACTTCATTTCTAATCAAGATATTTAGAGAAAAGGAAAAAAAGATAGAATGCTTATTATATGCTATTAAACACCAATTAAGACAACCACAACTGGTATTTGCATTGCACCCGTGGAGAGAGATGAAAGGGAATGGTAGGTTCTCAGATCCACCTCCACCCAGGGTGAGAAAGTTCTAACGTTCTGGCCAGGCACAGTGGCTCACGCCTGTAATCCCAGCACTTTGGGAGGCCGAGACAGGCAGATCACCTGAGGTCAGGAGTTCGAGACCAGCCTGACCAACATGGAGAAACCCCATCTCTACTAAAAATACAAAATTAGGCCGGGAGCCTAAAAATTAGGTGGCTCATGCCTGTAATCCCAGCATTTTGGGAGGCCAACGCAGGCGGATCACAAGGTCAGGAGAGCAAGACCATCCTGGCCAACATGATGAAACCCCGTCTCTACTTAAAATATAAAACTTAGCTGGGTATGGTGGTGCATGCCTGTAGTCCCAGCTACTCAGGAGGCTGAGGCAGGAGAATTGCTTGAACCCAGGAGGCAGAGGCTGCAGTGAGCCAAGATTGTGCCACTGCACTCCAGACTGGGCAAAAGAGCGAGACTCTGTCTCAAAAAAAAAAAAAAAAAAAAAAAAA
>NW_022437028.1:8621492-8741838 GCF_009761245.1 Sapajus apella | reverse complement strand
CAAAAAAAAAAAAAAAAAAAAAAATTGGCATGGTGGTGCATGCCTGTGATCCCAGCTACTCAGGAGGCTGAGGCAGGAGAATCGCTTGAACCCAGGAGGCAGAGGTTGAGAGGTTGTGGTGAAATGAGATCACACTACTGCATTCCAACGTGGTCAACAAGAGTGAAACTCCATCTCAAAAAAAAAAAAAAAAAGAAAGTTCTAACGTTCTGTCAGCTAACTTGCTAGACACTGCACTCCCAACTACTTCAGCAGGGAGTATGCTCCAAGTTGCACAGCTAAGCCATTAGAAGTCTTCAGGTGATTCATTGAAAATCTATTTCCTTGGACCTTCACCTCACAGAGACCTAGTGTGTCACAGAAATTCAATGGCCACGTGCAGTGGCTCACGCCTGTAACCCCAGCACTTTAGGAGGCTGAGGTGGGAGGATTACTTGAGCCCAGGAGTTCGAGGCCACAGTGAGCCATGATGACACCACTGCACTCCAGCTGGGGCAACAGAGTGCGACTTTAATACACAAAAATTTAAAAGGAGAGAGGGAAAAAAAGGCCAATCGTGGTGGCTAACACCTGTAGCCTGTAATCCCAGCACTTTGGGAGGCCAAGGCAGGTGGATCGCCTGAGGTCACTAGTTCAAGACCAGCCTGGCCAACATGGCAAAACCCCATCTCTTATAAAAATACGGAAAAATTAGCCCAGGCGTGGTGGCTGGTGCCTGTGGTCCCAGCCACTCCAGAGGCTGAAGGAGACAACGCTTAAAACGGGGAGGCGGAGGTTGCAGTGAGCCAAGATAGTGTCACTGCACTCCACAGCTAGACTGTCTCAAAAATAAAAATTAATTTTTTTAAAAAAAAGAGCTTCAATAACAATCTTCTCCTTATACCGGACTGTCCATTAAACACGTATAATCAAATGATGCCCACTCTCCACAGATGTCTTTTCTGGAAAAAATAATAGGCTTAGTTCCTCTAATTAGTCCATCGGTTTCAGGCTCATCATCCTGCTATCCTCTCCTGGAGTTTACACAAGCCCTTCAGAGTGTAAACACCGATGTGGATTCAACCCCACTTCTGAAGTGAATCAAACCAGGAATCTAATACAACTGAAAACGGAGCCTGAGCCAGGTGTATCACTGGATGCACTAGGCTCCAGCGGGATTACCCCCGGAATCGGAGTCTGCACCCCTTCCCAGCCTTCTAACTCCGTACGCTTTGCAGAACTACTACGCTGATCCTTGGACCCAGCTCCGTAAAAATAAACTTCCTCTCTTCCGACGGGCGCGAATAACCGTGTTAACGTCAGATAAAAACGTCCGGGAGAAGTACCAAGTTAGGGTCACAGTCATCATCTATCAAGAGAGAGGCGCCCCTACCGCTCTGCTGAAACTTTTAAACGCTCCAGTTGGGGCGCCGTTTAAGTCACAAAATCAGAACCGGAGCCCCATTCCTACCCCCCACGCAGGGTCCCGCTAGGCTTGGGCGGATCCCTGGGGAAAGGAAGTAGAGGACAGTCTGCAGGGGACGGAGGGGCACCTCCCCAAACCCTGCTCCGGGCCGGCCTGGGGACCCCGCGGGCCGCAGCGGCACAGACACCACCCCCTTCCCCGGCGACCACAGCCTCCGTCTCACCGCGAGCCCCGGGGACGCCCGGACTCACCCTGGGGGGCAGGGACGAGAAATGTGGGGGGCCGGACACGGACCAGGCCCTGTTGGACCCTGTCACAGACCCAGACACCGGGGACAGAACAAAGAACGGAAGTTCTCCCTCGTTTCGCTTCCGGGTTGGTTGGTCTTGCCACTCACCCGCGCCCCTAACGCCCACTTGTTCTGTCTAGGAAAATGGGAGGTCCTCGCCTCTCTGTGGTTTGCTGACTCAGGGCGGCTGGCAGGCGGCGAGGGCAAGGAGTCCGATCGCTGCCGCGGCACTCGGGGATCTTTAGCCGCGGGGTTGGCCGGCTGCGCCACCTGCTGGCCGCGCAGGCACGAAAACGGCCGACCACGGTCCTGGGCCATAGGACGCATGCTCCGGCACCGCGGGCCATCGGGGCGGGCGGCGGGGGCGAGCGGAAACGTCGAGCCCGCGCTCCTCAGGCTGTCTCGCAAAGGGCAGTCGCAAACGCGCAATTCTTGACGGATTCATCAATATTAAAAAATTGACCCTTTTTCAAAACTTGCTTCCGAACAAACCGATTTTTTGTTGGTTTCTTGTAAAAATGCCCCCTTTAAATTACCCACATCTGAAGTAAACATTCCAGCCCATCAGAGTTGACTTAAGGACAAAACCCGTATACAGGTGATGAGAGCAGAGAAGAGAAAGCTACTGGCGGGGCGCGGTGGCTCACGCCTGTAATCCCAGCACTTTGGAAGGCCAAGGTGGGCGGATCACTTGAGGTCAGGAGTTCGAGACCAGCCTGGCCAACATGGCGAAACCCCATCTGTACTAAAAATACAAAACAATTAGCCGGTCGTGGGGGCGGGTCCCTGTAATCCCAGCTACTCTGCAGGCTGACACAGGAGAATTGCTTGAACCTGGGAGGTGGAGGTTGCAGTGAGCCGAGATCGCGGCCACTGCACTCCTGCCTGGGCGACAGTGTTGAGATCTGTCTCAAAAAAAAAAAAAAAAAAAAAAAGGAAGCGAGGCGGGATAGTCGAGGAAGTGACCCTGTCCTGGGGACTCGGCAACTGTGGTGACCGCACAGTCAACAGAGTAAGCCCTAGTCCTAGTATTCGTATTGTAATTGAGCTCATTCAAGAAGAGCGCTCTCCAGTTGGGACTTTCCCTGTAGGGAGCACGCGCATTTTGATTTTACCTGTCCTCAAAGTGACCCTTTGCTCATTACCACAGTAAAAAACACGGCTGTGGGTGGAGATTTAAGATGCTAATGAAACATGCAATGTATGAGCAAGCCTGTACAGTCACTGCACATGTGCACCTAGAGGAGCACCCAGAGCTCCCATCTCTTATGTAAGACCCACCTCCCACAAAGGGGGTCTCTCTAGAGCCAGCCTTTGCTGTTTCATCCTTAGGAGCAGCCCTCCCTGAACTCTCTGTCTCAGGGTGTACTGTCTACTCTGCACTTAACTTTCAAAATATTATTTTCCTTTTTCAATAAATTACTCTATGCTACATTTCCTTTGTCGTGTTTCTTTTGTTCTTTTCTTTTTTCTTTCTTTTTTTTTTTGTCTTTGTTGCTGTTGTTGAGACAGAGTCTTGCTTTTGTCCCCCACCTTGGAGTTCAGTGGGGCAATCTTGGCTCACTGCAACCTCCGCCTCTCAGGTTCAAGCGATTCTCCTGCCTCAGCCTCCCAAGAAGCTAGAAATACAGGCACGCACCACCACACCCGGCTAATGTTTTTGTATTTTTAGTAGAGACAGGGTTTCACCTTGTTGGTCAGGCTGGTCTCAAACTCCTGACCTCAAATGATCTCTGCCCACCTCAACCTTCCAAAGTGCTGAGATTACAGGTGTGAGCCACCATGCCTGGCTTCCTGTGTGTTTCTTATTTAAATTTCTTTTTCTTTTGAGATAGGGGTCTTACTCTGTCTCCCAGGCTGGAGTGCAGTGGCATGATCTTGGCTCACTGCAACCTCCACCTCACAGGCTCAAGCAATTCTCCCACCTCAGCTTCCTGAGTAGCTGGAACCCCAGATGCATGCCACCACACCCAGCTACTTTTTTTGTAGAGACAGGATTTCAACATGTTGCCCAGACTGGTCTAGAACAGCTGAGCTCAAGAGATCAGCCCATCTTTAGCCCCCTAAAGTGTTGGGATTACAGGCGAGCCACTGTGCCTGGCCTTAAATTTTTTTTAAACTAAGAGATAAGAACTGAGGTATCACAACAGCCATCAACAGAAGGAAACCTTTCCTTCTGTTCATGCTTTCCTCTGCCTTCTTCAACATGTGAAGTCTTTTCTTTTTTAGAGACAGGGTCTCGCTCTGTCACCCAGGCTGGAGTACAGTGGTACAATCATACCTCACTGCAGCCTCAACCTCCTGGGTTCTAACAATCCTCCCTCCTCAGCCTCCAGAGTAGCTGGGACCACAGGCATGCACCATCATCACGCCTGGCTTCCTTTCTGTTTTGTAGACCGGATACTGCCAGTTCATGAATCCCAAATAAAGCCAACTCGATCTTTAAAATTCAGGTTGTTGGCCGGGTGCAGTGGCTCACGTCTGTAATCCCAACACTTTGAGAGGCCAAGGTGGGTGAATCACCTGAGGTCAGGAGTTTGAGACCAGCCTGGCCAACATGGTGAAACCCCGTCCCTACTAAAAATATGAAAACAAAAATTAGCCGGGTGTGGTGGTGGGCTCCTGTAATCCAGCTACTTGGGAGACTGAGGTGGGAGAATGGCTTGAACCTGGGAGATGGAGGTTGCAGTAAGCCAAGATTGCACCACTGCACTCCAGCCTGGGCGTGACAGAGTGATACTCCATCTCAAAGAAAACACACACACACACACACACACACACACCCCAAAGTACATTTATGGCCTGTTCCCTACAACTAGAGTGGAAGCTCTATGAGGTCAGGACTTTGTTCAGTGCTGTAGCCCCAGCACCTGGACTTATATCTGCTGCCTGGTAGGCACTCCTAAATATTTGTGAAATTAATGACTGATGAGTGGATAGATAATCACTGACCCATGCCAAAAAGGGACACTTATTTTTGTGGGGTGGGGTTTTTTTTTTTGGTTTGTTTTGAAAGAAACAAACATGGTGAAACTGTCTCTACAAAAAAATACAAAGTTTAGCCTGGGATGGTGGCATGCATTTGTAGTCTCAGCTACTCAGGAGGCTGAGACGGGACAGTCACTTGAAGGCTGAAGCTGCACTGAATTGTGATTATAACTCTGCACTCCAGCCTGAGTGACAGAAAAAGACTATCTCAAAAACAACAACGGAAGAAAAACAAAAGAAACGTTTAGCAAACTGAGTTCTGAAAAGTGCACAATCAACTGATTCAATTTCAAAGTCATCCTTAAATTTCACAAAATGGCTGTTTTATGAGCCATATAATTATCTGAACAATGTTTCAAAACCACTTGAGACAAGGCAAAGGAGTTCTTTAATGTGTGAGAGAGCAGTGCAAACTATCAACTTTACTAACCCTAGAATAATTCTCATCTTGTTTTTATTTTAGCCTTCAATCTAGCTGAGAATCACTCTCTGCTCCTTATAAGCTGCCCAGCATTCTTTATAAAGGGATACATTTACTGGCTAGGCTCCGTGGTTCATACCTGTAATCCTAGCACTTTAGGAGGCTGAGGCAGGCGGATCAGTTGAGTTCAGGAGTCTGAGAACGGCCTAGCCAACATGCTGAAACCCCCTCTACTAAAAATACAAAAATTAGCTGGGCATGGTGGTGCAAGACTGTAATCCCAGTTACCTGGGAGGCCGAGGCATGAGAATTGCTTGAACCCAGGAGATGGAGGTTGCAGTGAGCCAACATCTCGCCAAAGAGATACATTTTTCTGACCTTGTTTTTCCAAACAGAAACAAGGCATTATGTGCCTTTTTTTTTTTTGACAGAATTTTGCTCTTGTTGCCCAGACTGGAGTGCAGTGGCACGATAGCTCACTGCAACCTGCACTTCCTGGGTTCAAGCAATTCTCCTGCCTCAGCCTCACAAGTAGCTGAGATTACAGGTGTGTGCCACCACAGTCGGTTAATTTTGCATTTTTAGTAGAGACTGGGTTTCTCCACGTTGGTCAGGCTGGTCTCGAACTCCCGACCTCAGGTGATCCACCCACTTCAGCCTCCCAAAGTGCTGGGATTACAGCTGTGAGCCACCATGCCCAACCCATTATGTGCTTTTCTTTACCAACCCTCTTCCTTTGTCCAGACCTGGTTGATTTATTGCTGGAGACTAGAATAAGATAAATTCTTTTTTTTTTTTTTTTTTTTGAGATGAAGTTTCGCTCTGTTGCCCAGGCTGGAATGCAATGGTGTGATCTTGGCTCACTGCAAACTCTGCCTCCCAGGTTCAAGTGACTCTCCTGCCGAAGCCTTCCAAGTAGCTGGGATTACAGGCGTGCACCACCACACCAGGCTAATTTTTGTATTTTAAGTAGAGATGGGGTTTCACCAAACCCCATCTCTACTGGTCTCGAACTCCTGACCTCAGGTGATTCACCCACCTCAGCCTCCCAAAGTGCTGGATTACAGGTGTGGGCCACCATGCCTAGCCGCAGATGTGAATTTTGAAAGACAAGGTGACGGAATGTAGAGAGGGATGTTGGACAGGATGGGAAAATTCAGGAGTTCCTAGTACTGTACCTAATACCCATATTTAGAAGAAGGAGAGATAGAATATGCAGACTGTCAACCTAAAAGAAGACCAGAGAAAACTATCTCCTAATTTAATGAATTTACGCAGGAATAAGCAGAGAGGATTACAGTCTAAACACACAGCTATAGCAAACCACAGATGCACAGAAGATAGGAGAAGAAGGGGAAGATTTTATTGGCAAAAAAAGGAGAAATTCAGCCTGGGCAACATGGTAAAACCTTGTCTCTACAAAAAAAAAAAAAAAAAAATAGCAGGCTGTGATGCTGCACACCTGTAGTCCCAGCTCCCCAGGAGGCTGAGACAGCTGGATCGCTTGAACCCAGGAGGTCAAGGCTACAGTAAGCCAGGATCGCAGCAGTGCACTCCAGCCTGGGCAACAGAGCAAGACTCTGTCTCAAAAAATTAAAAAAAAAAAAAAAAGAGAGAAAAGAAAAGGGAAAGAAAAGAAAAAAAAAAAAGAAAGGAGAAATTCACATAAGCTGCTTGCAGAGTTCATTGGTTCCGGAGGTTCAAAGCTGGAGCTGGTGTCAGTTCATTAGCGGAGATGCCCTTACTAGACAAGTTCTCTTTTCTTTTTGAGACAGAGTTTCACTCCTGTTGCCCAGGCTAGAGTGCAATGGCGTGATCTTGGCTCACCGAAACCTCCGCCTCCCAAGTCCAAGCGATTCTCCTGCCTCAGCCTCCCAAGTAACTGGTATTATAGGTGTGTGCCACCACACTTAGCTAATTTTGTAAGAGACTGGTTTCTCCATGTTGGCCAGGCTGGTCTTGAACTCCCAACTTCAGGTGATCCGCCTGCCTCAGCCTCCCAAAGTGCTGGAAGTACAGGCTTGAGCCACTGTGCCTGGCGACAAGTGCTCTTTTCATTATTTTTTCTTTTTCTTTCTTTTTTTTTGAGACAGAATCTTGCTCTGTCGCCCAGGCTGGAGCGCAGTGGCATAATCTCAGCTCACTGCAATCTCCACTTCCTGGGTTGAAGCAATTCTCCTACCTCAGCCCTGAGTAAATGGGATTACATGTGTGCCTCACCACACTCGGCTAATTTTTGTATTTTTAGTAGAGATGGGGTTTCACCATGTTGTCCAGGCTGGCCTCGAACTCCTGACCTCAAGTGATCTGCCTGCTTCAGCCTCCCAAAGTGCTAGGATTACAAGCGTGAGCCACCACACCCAGCTGACAAGTGTTGTTTTGATTCAATTCAGCAACTTCTCTGAATTGCCATATACCTAAAAAATGTCTAGTAATAAACCTGGCCATAGAAATATGCCTGTTTGGCCGAGCGCGGTGGCTCACGCCTGTAATCTCAGCACTTTGGGAGGCCAAGAAAGGTGAATCACTTCTGCCCAAGAGTTTGAGACCAGCCTGGGCCACACAGGGAGACCCTAGTGAAGCAGGAGCAGCAGGGAACAAACCGAACTGAGGAAGGAAGTGGCTTTTTATTTGGCCAGGAGCTGCAGAGGGAGAGCTACAGCCTTATTCACTGAGCTCCCCAGGCTGCAGCTTCTCTCCCTTTTTACAGGCTTACAGCACTAAAGGGGAAACTAAGGCGGAACTGTCATTGTCCATTTGCTTGACGTTCGAACTTACAGTGTTTTGGATTTATTGGTTTGCTAATTCATATGCAGCATGAGTGGGTACCAGCAGGGGAGGGGGCTTACAGAGACAAGACAAAAGCAACAAGCTGTTTGTTGGCAGAGGTGTTTCCAGGAGGGAGCCCCAGTGTGGAGACATGGGGGCGTGACCCAGTGCCGGGCTCCAGCTGGCAGAGATAACATTCATTTGCAGCTCTTCCAAGGTTAACAGCTAGCAGAGACACTGAACTAAAAAGGGAGTCATTTTCTCAGCTCTTTCGTATCTTATTTTATTTTTCTTTTTCCTTCTTCACCCTTCTTCCATTTTGGGGAGGGAGGAGGTGAAATAGAAGGAGGGGAGGGGGTCTCCCCTCTCACCAGTTTCTACAAATAATTTAAAAAATATATTAGCCAGGCATGATGGTACACACCTGTAGTCCCAGCTACTCAGGAGGTTGAGGTGGGAGGGTCTCCTGAACCCAGGAGTTCAAGACTGCAGTGAATCGTGATTGCACCACTGTCCTCTAGCCTGGGCAACAGAAACCCTATCTCAAAAAACAAAAATTAAGGCTAAGCATGGTGGCTCACGCCTGTAATCTCAGCACTTTGGGAGGCCGCGGTGGGTGGATAACCTGAGGTCGGGAGTTCAAGACCAGCCTGACCAACATGGAGAAACCCAGTCTCTACTGAAAATACAGAATTAGCCGGGCATGGTGGCGCATGCCTGTAATCCCAGCTACTTGAGAGGCTGAGGCAGGAGAACCACTTGAACCTAGGAGGCGGAGATTGCAGTGAGCCAGGATTGCACCATTGCACTCCAACCTGAGCAGCAAGAGTGAAACTCTGTCTCAAAAAAAAAAAAAAAGAAAAAAGAAACGACTGAAGCAGGTGTCTCAATCAGCAAAGGTTTATTGAGCTAAAGTTTGAGGATGTGCCCAGGAAAAACACAAGCAAACAAGAGCATCTGTGACCTGTGCTGTTTTTTTGAGACAGAGCCTCAGTTTGCTGCCCAGGGCTGGAGTGCCATGGCATGATCTCAGCTAACTGCAACCTCTGCCTCCTGAATTCAAGTGATTCTCCTGCCTCAGCCTCCCTAGTAGCTGTGACTACAAGTGCATGCCACCATCCCCAGCTAATTTTTTTTTGTATTTTTAGTAGATACGGGGTTTCACTGTGTTAGCCAGGATAGTCTCAATCTCCTGACCTCATCATGATCTGCCTGCCTTGGCTTTCCAAAGTACTGGGATTACAGGCGTGAGCCACTGTGTCTGGCTGACCTGTGCATTTTTTTTTTTTTTTTTTTGAGACGGAGTTTTGCTCTTTTGTCACCCAGGCTGGAGTGCAATGGCGCGATCTCGGCTCACCGCAACCTCCGCCTCCTGGGTTCAGGCAATTCTCCTGCCTCAGCCTCCTGAGTAGCTGGGATTACAGGCACACACCACCATGCCCAGCTAATTTTTGTATGTTTAGTAGAGACGGGGTTTCTACTAAAAAGCTTAAAAAGCTAAAAAGCTTAAAAACCGCGCCCGGCGACCTGTGCTTTTTAAAGAGAGTTTTGGTTTGTAACTGATGCACCAAAATTAAATGATTATTTTAAAAAATTAAGAACAGGCCGAGCACTGTGGCTCATGTCTGTAATCCCAGCACTTTGGGAGGCCAAGGTGGGCAGATCACCAGTTCAGGAGTTCGAGACCAGCCTGGCCAACATGGTGAAACCCCATCTCTACTAAAAATACAAAAATTATCTGGGCTTGATGGTGTGTGCCTGTAACCCCAGCTGCTGAGGAGGCTAAGGCAGGAGAATTGCTTGAACCCAGGAGGCGGAGGCTGCAGCGAGCCGAGATCATGCCACTGCACTCCAGCCTGGGTGACAGAGTGAGACTCTGTCTCAAAAAAAAAAAAAACATTAAAAATTAAAAGAGAGTTTGGGAACTCCGTATTTAAGGGGAGAAAGCCTACAAGAGGAAAATAAGGAGGAAGGAGAGGCAATGAGGCAAATGGTTATATTTTTTTGGAATAGGGTCTCACTCTGTTGGCCAGGCTGGAGTCTAGTGGGTCCATCTCCGATCACTTCATCCTCTACTTCCCTGCTTCAAGCAATTCTCCTGCCTCAGCCTCCTGAATAGCTGGGATTACAGGTAGGCACCACTATGCCCAGCTAACTTTTGTATTTTTAGTAGAGATGGGGTTTTGCCATGTTGTCCAGGCTGGTCTTGAACTCCCGGCCTCAAGTGATCCACTCACCTCCCAAAGTGCTGGGATTACAGGCATGAGCCACTGTACCCTGCTGCAAATGGTTACTTTCTTGTGAGGTTCTCATTAGTGTTCAGTAAATCTATGTTTTACGTAAAATACAATAAACATTTGAAAAGAGGGAGCGAAGGAAAAAGTCAATTATCCATGTGTCTCAGGATAGGTGGCAGGATGATTTCTGATCTCCTCCATGTTCTATACCTGGGAAGGTAAGCTTGTAAACATTATCTGTGTGAGATTTCACAGAACTCAGTTTAGGGCTAGTTCATAGGGGGAATGCATATACTGAAAGATTTAGAGGCTAATGAGGAATTTCTAGGTGAGCAATTTGTGAGGGAGACCATCTGGGGAGGTATATGCCCTTTGCCATTGTGGGAACCTGGCTTATGTAAGAGGCTATGACACAGGGTTGTGGAATTACAGCTATCTGGGAACAAAAAGGAAGGCAGTTTTTTTTTTTTTTTTTTGAGACGGAGTTTCACTCATGTTACCCAGGCTGGAGTGCAATGACGCGATCTCGGCTCACCGCAACCTCCGCCTCCTGGGTTCAGGCAATTCTCCTGCCTCAGCCTCCTGAGTAGCTGGGATTACAGGCACGCACCACCATGCCCAGCTAATGTTTTGTATTTTTAGTACAGACAGGGTTTCACCATGTTGACCAGGATGGTCTCGATCTCTTGACCTCATGATCCACCCACCTCGGCCTCCCAAAGTGCTGGGATTACAGGCTTGAGCCACCGCGCCCGGCAGGAAGGCAGTTTTGACTCAGTCCCCAAGCCTAAATTTCCTCGGCATGCCCCCACCATGCCCAACTAATTTTGTTTTCATTTTTTGTAGAAACAAGGTCTCATCATGTTGACAAAGCCAGTCTCAAACTCCTGGGTTCAAGGGATCCTTCTGCCTTGGCCTCCCAAACTGCTGGGATTACAGGTATAAATCACCATGCCTGGCCTTGTGGAGTTATTTCCTTCCTTCCTTCCTTTTTTTTTTTTTTGAGTCTCACTCTGTTTTCCCCAGGCTGGTGCACAGTGGCGCAATCTCAGCACACACAGCCTCCGCTTCCCGAGTTCAAGTGATTCTCCTGTCTCAGCCTCCCAAGTAGCTGGGATTACAGGGCCCTGTCACTACCCCTGGCTAATTTTGTTTTTTTTTCTTTTATTTTTTTTGTCTTGAGACAGAGTCTCGCTCTGTCACCCAAGCTGGAGTGCAGTGGCACAATCTCAGCTCACTGCAACCTATGACTCCCCGGTTCAAGTGATTCTCCTGCCTCAGTCTCCTGAGTAACTGGGATTACAGGCATGTGCCACCATGCCCAGCTAATTTTTTGTATTTTTGGTAGACATGGGGTTTCACCATGTTAGCCGGGATGGTTTTGATCTCCTGACCTCGGGATCCGCTTGCCTCGGCTTCCCAAAGTGCTGGGATTACAGGCATGAGCCATCACGGCCGGCCTAATTTTTGTGTTTTTAGTAGAGATGGGGTCTCACCATGTTGGCCAGGCTGGTCTCAAACTCCTGACCTCAAGTGATTGCCTCGCCTTGGCCTCCCAAAGTGCTGGGATTAGACGTGTGAGTCACCATGCCTGGCCAAGCAGGGGCCTTTCTTGGTGTTCTCACCACTCCAATTTGTTTGGGCCTGACAATGTGATTTAGTCCTGTATCTGCAACTTTCATAAGACAGAGACACTCAAAACCAGATTGCACCCTAAATTATTCCTTCATTCACTCAAAAAGTATTTAGGCACCAATGAGTCAGGCACCGTGTTGGTCACAGGGGATACCATGATGAACAAAAGAGAAGGAACCACAGGCCCTTGAATGGAAGAGTGAGGAATATGAACAACAGACACAGAGGGCTGGGTATGGTGGCTCACGCCTATAATCTCAGTGCTTTAGAAGGTCGAGGATGGAGGATCACTTGTGCCCAGGAACTGAGGACCAGCCTGGACAACTAGCGAGACCCCTGTCTCTATCAAAACAAAAAAAAATAATAAAATTAGCTGGGTGTGGTGGGGTGCACCTGTAGTCCCAGCTACTAGAGAGGCTAACACAGAAGAACTGCTTGAACCCGGGAGGCGGAGGTTGCAGTGAGCCGAGATCGCGCCACTGCATTCCAGCCTGGGCAACACAGTGAGACTCCGTCTCAAAAAAAATAAAAGAACTAGGCATTCTTATCCCAGTTTTACAGACGAGGACGATCAAGCCGTTAAGTAATTTGTCAAACGTTACCGCAGGCGACAGGCGGGGACAAGGTCTGCGAAAACCCGCGAGGGCGTCGGGATCCCTCAGCCATAGGACAGTCAGCCGGGCCCGTGAACTGCCTGCTCCTGGGACTCCTGGCCCGCCGCGCGCCGCGGGGACACTGAACATGCGCCTCTCACCTTACGGAAGCCGGGAAGGAAGGGGGCGGGGCCGAGGCCGGCGGGCGCGGGGAAAATGGCGGCGGCAGCTGCAGCTGCGAACGGGACCGGAGGGAGCAGCGGGATGGAGGTGGATGCAGCAGGTAACGGGCCGTGTGGGGACGGCTTCCAAAGACCTCCTTCAGGGGTGCGTTGAGGCCTCCCTATGCTCCCAGGAGAAGGGAGAAGGGCGGAGCAGCAACATCTTTCCCTGGGATAAGTTGCGGGAGGGAAGTGTGGCCCGGGCTCCATCGTCCCCCACTGCCATCTCCCGGGAAGGACGTGGGGCCCGGACTCTCACCCTCTCTCCTTTCCCTCCACCCTTAGTAGTCCCCAGCGTGATGGCCTCCGGAGTGACTGGGAGTGTTTCCGTCGCTCTCCATCCCCTTGTCATTCTCAACATCTCAGACCACTGGATCCGCATGCGCTCCCAGGAGGGGCGGCCTGTGCAGGGTGAGTGTTGGGCATAGCCCCCAGTCTTCACTCCTTGCTCACCTCCCCTAGACAGTCGCCTCTTTCCCTTTTTTTTACTGGAACCAGTTCCCCCTCCCGCAAGTCATCGTTTCCCCAATACTTGGCTCCCACTGACCTCAGATCCTTAGGTGATAGAAGTTTCCTTACCCTCACCTTTTCCATGTCATTCTCTTTCCTAGTGATTGGGGCTCTGATTGGGAAGCAAGAGGGCCGAAATATCGAGGTGATGAACTCCTTTGAGCTGCTGTCCCACACAGTGGAAGAGAAGATTATCATTGACAAGGAATATTATTACACCAAGGAGGAGCAGTGTGAGCGGAATAGACGTGGGGAAGAGGAGTGGGAGTTAAAAAAAAAAAATGTACAGGATGGGGAAGATGGAGAAGGTTGGAAATAAACAGGAGAGGCGGCCAAGAACAGAGGAGAAAAGGTTAAGAGAGTAGCTGGAGAGATCTCAGAAAAAGAACACATTCAGAGTTCTTTCTCAAAAAGAAAGTAAAGGATAAAAGAAGACAGGATAGAAGGGAGTAATTATTCTAAACTGAGCAAGGATTTGAGGAGCGGGGAGAGAAGCTGGTGAAAATACACCAGGAGCTTCCCATTGAGGAAAGATGGCTTAAAGTATTACTATGTCAGGCTGGGCACGGACGGTGGCTCACTCCTGTAATCCTAGCACTTTGGGAGACCCAGGCAGGCAGATCATGAGGTCAAAAGTTTGAGACTAGCCTGGCCAACATAGTGAAACCCTGTCTCTACTAAACATACAAAAATTAGCCGCATGTGGTGACATGCACCTGTAGTCCCAGCTACTCAGGAGGCTGAGGCAGGAGAATCGCTTGAACCTGGGAGGCAGAGGTTGTGGTGAGCCAAGATTGCGCCACTGCACTCCAGCCTGGGCAACAGAGCAACTCTGTCTCAAAAAAATAATAATAATTACTATGTGTTTTGGTCCCTTCCCCTTCAGTTAAACAGGTGTTCAAGGAGCTGGAATTTCTGGGTTGGTATACCACAGGGGGGCCACCTGACCCCTCGGACATCCACGTCCACAAGCAGGTATACGTCTCACACCTGTGCATGCTGAAGCAGAGAATGGGGGATGAGGGGAAGGAGAAAGGGGGGCACTGACTTCCTGTGCATCGTCCCTCTCTTTCAGGTGTGTGAGATCATTGAGAGCCCCCTCTTTCTGAAGTTGAACCCTATGACCAAGCACACAGATGTGAGTAATATCCCATGCCTACTGTCATGAGTGTCTGTTGCTGTACCTTTTGTTGTGTGACACTGTATTGGGGAATGCCAAATGCCACTTACCTGCTGTGACTCTGGCTTAGTCATTTAATCTCCAAACTGTGTGAAATGAGGTAATCCCTACTTCATTGGTTTCTGGGGAAAATTAGCTGAGAGGAAATGTGTAAAAGCAACTAGCCCCAATGTTGGCAGATAGTATTCAGGTTTCTCCATCTCCTCCACAGCTTCCTGTCAGCGTTTTTGAGTCTGTCATTGATATAATCAACGGAGAGGTAAAACCCTACCCTTCAACCCTCAGATCCTTTCTTGTCCCCTTTCCTGCTTTTCATTCTTCCTTTGTGGGTTACCTTGCCCTGTAGGCCACAATGCTGTTTGCTGAGCTGACCTACACTCTGGCCACAGAGGAAGCAGAACGCATTGGTGTAGACCACGTGGCCCGAATGACAGCAACAGGCAGTGGAGAGAACTCCACCGGTAATGGAGGGGATTCCTTGGAAGTGGGGGTGGAATGTGTGGCCACATCCTGTCTCAACCTCCTCCTGTCCCCATCCCCTTGCAGTGGCTGAACACCTGATAGCACAGCACAGTGCCATCAAGATGCTGCACAGCCGCGTCAAGCTCATCTTGGAGTATGTCAAGGCCTCTGAAGCAGGTAGGTCAGGGGCTTCCCTGACACTTCCCTGGGGTTCTTCCTCTCCCATTTGGGGAAGTGACAGCATCCAAATTAATGCAGCCTCTTTTTGTTCCTTTAGGAGAGGTCCCCTTTAATCATGAGATCCTGCGGGAGGCCTATGCTCTGTGTCATTGCCTCCCAGTGCTCAGCACAGACAAGTTCAAGACAGACTTTTATGATGTGAGTGTAAAACCCAGATGGGGAGGTGGGGCTTATGCTGTCACTTTCACGTGCAGGACCGGGGACTGTTGTTCCCTGGGCATGCCACAAGGGATCCCCTGAAGAACTGGTCCTTTCTGTTCCCTCCCAGCAATGCAATGACGTGGGGCTCATGGCCTACCTCGGCACCATCACTAAAACGTGCAACACCATGAACCAGTTTGTGAACAAGTTCAACGTCCTCTATGACCGACAAGGCATTGGCAGGCGAATGCGCGGGCTCTTTTTCTGATGCGGGTACTTGAAGGGATGATGGACAGGGGTCAGGCAACTGTCCCAAAGGGGAGGGCACTGCACTCCCTTGAGAAACCGCTGTCATTTAATAATAAAAGGGGAACAGCCCCTGAGCACCCCTGCCGGTGGCTCTGTCCTCTCTGTTAGGCACCACACTGGTTTGTCAACTGGGATGTTCATCAAAACTCATTCCAGCCTTGCTCACAAGCCCTTCTGATGCTCTTCAATGAGGGAGGCACTGCCACTTGAAGTGACCCCATGTCAATCACATGGACTGTCTTTAGTGTCCAAGGCTGCCTGCTTCCAACTAAGCAGTCTCCATTCTACACTTTAATGTGACCCTCGACATCATATATGGTCCACCCCATAAACGTGACAATTACTTTCCCGAGCTAAATGGTTTTCATACATGCAAAAAAAAGGAATAGTAAGATTTTTTTTTTTTTTTGAGACGGAGTTTCACTCATGTTACCCAGGCTGGAGTGCAACGGCGCGATCTCGGCTCACCGCAACCTCCGCCTCCTGGGTTCAGGCAATTCTCCTGCCTCAGCCTCCTGAGTAGCTGGGATTACAGGCATGCGCCACCATGCCCAGTTAATTTTTTGTATTTTTAGTAGAGACAGACAGGGTTTCACCATGTTGACCAGGATGGTCTCGATCTCTTGACCTCGTGATCCACCCGCCTCGGCCTCCCAAAGTCCTGGGATTACAGGCTTGAGCCACCGCGCCCGGCCAATAGTAAGATTTTTATTAGGAACAAGTCTAAGCCTTAATCCTGTGGGCACTGAATTACGAGAAGGGAGAATTTCTCAATGACTGTTTACTGCATACTTGAGATTTGGAGAGGCAGTCAGGAAGTGGTCTAAAGGTTGTGATTGCTGTATGTGATCACTTGTGCCCTGATTTTCATTACTCACTAACCAGAGGTTTCGAGTGGGAGTTGGGAACTAAGGGATTAAGTAATGACCTATCTGCTAGAAAAGGGGAAAAACTGAGAGACCCTGCATTTCATACTGGCCCCGTATCTGCAGAACCTGACTGTCACACAGGCAGTATGAGACTAAGGGAGTCAGGGGCTCAAAAAGTGAAGCCCCAGTTCAATTATCTCCAAATAGCAGGGACCTCTTAGTTCTTGCTGCATTCCAGTGTATATACTGGGGCCCAGCAGGGACATGCAGTTTACTCCATTTACTGAGTGGAAACATAAGAAGAAACAAGGTATGAATCTAAAAAATGCAGAATACTCTGTTTTAATAGAAGTCAGGCCCAGGTTAGAAGGTTGCAATCTACAAATACTTTATTGGCAAAAGGAGTAAGTGCAGCATGAGAGAGAGGCTCTTCCTTCCCAAGGGGCAGGCCAACACGAAACAAGTGGACCCAGGGTCGCAAGCAGGCTGGAATCAGACAAAAGTGATCCGCGTCCGGGAAGCATTGACCTGCCAGACATTGAGCTCCTCATACTCATCCAGAGCTGCCTGGAACTGAGCAGGCGTGAAGCCACGAGATATGCAGCGCTGCTCTGCCTCAGAGAACCGGACACTTCGGCCCCCTGAGACTAGTTCCCGGACAGTGGCAAATATCACATCTGCTGGTCTCTGAGTCCTGAAGGAAATGAGTGGGTGTGTAAGGTCAGGATGCAAACAGAAATGCCCGACATCAACAGAGAACAATGGTGGTCAGTGTCAGAATGAGGCCAACCTCAGACGTGTGGACATAGAAGCCACAAAGTGATTTGCTCAAGAAAGCCAAGGTGACTCAGCTTTGTCCTTCACTAAACCACTCACCTAGCTGTCTGCCCCTTGTCGCCTAGAAGTGAGTCCTTTGACATCTCCATTAACCTGATGGCTTCATTCACATCTTCCTTTTCCACCACGTCCACCATTCGCAGACGTGCCTAAGGGGAAGGTAGGGGAGAGATGGGAACAGGAGGAGGGCAATGGAACAAGGTCAGGGAACACCCTTGTTCTGGCTGGGCAGCCCATGGGTCACCTACTCACAAAACAGGAGTGGAGCCCCTCCCTTCCCCCCAGCATCCGCAGTGTTGGGCCGGCACTGTCAGACCGAGACAAGTGCAATGCCCAGGGCAGCGTCCAGCAATTGCCCAAGTCTCCGCCTCTCAACACTGGCCAGTCCCGGAGTTCAGCTGTCCTATGAGGGAGACCAGACCCTTTTGAACTCCACTGGGCTCCCCACCATGACAGATGGAGCTTGGGGAGCTCAGCCAAGAAGACAACTGGCAGAGAGAACGTGTCCCGGGGGCTCGGGAAGTGCTAGCTCAGCAGTAGGTCGGGTAATCACACTACCTGCACGAACAGCACTTTGGAGCCCCCAGGACTGAGGTCCAAGACGGGAGAACAGAAAGGAAAGTTTGCAGCACAGGATCTAGGACACGGGGAGTGAAACAGACCCCAACCACCCCCTCAGTGGGGGTTAAGAAGTGGGGAAAAGGCCTTTCCCTCTGCAGACGCTGTGCGTGCCCTGCTGGAGCAGCAAGTACCCACAGTGCGGTAGCACGGAGAGGACCACTATCTGCACTGTCAGCACTTTAGCCCCGGCAGGGCTGGAGCAGGAGGGAGGCAGCGATGAGAGCATGGTAAGGAATGGCCCTTTTAAGGGTCAAAACAGATGGCCCTCCAGCAGTTTGGGCACTTACCAGAGCAGTGGAAAGGCGCAGGATTGCCAGCAGCGTCCGAGCAGAAGTATAGGTGGCATCCTTACTAGCCCAAGCCTCGCGCCTCATCTCCACGTATGCTGCCGTGATGTAGTCAGCCAGAGACTCTGGCACCGTGGGCTGTTTCTCTCGGCACATGGCTATGTAACGCCTGTGGGAGAAGGTTTGTGGGGAAGCAGAAGAGGGAGATGGGGAAGGGAGTGAATACAAACCCATTTTTTTTTTCTGCACCAGGGACCCCCATTTAACGAAGTCCCCTCCAGGAATTTTAAGTGGAAAAAACAAATTAGTGGATGATTATTTGCTTAGCTATCATTGATGGATTTATCCAAATCTACAGCCCCCGCCCCCCGCCTGTATCCTCCAAATTATTTCCATTTTTTCCCCTTGGAAAATGGCCTTTGTAATAGTAAGACAAATCCGTCTGTCATTAAGAGATGATTCACTCCCCTCCACTGAGTGCATGACATGGCAAAACAGATATAGCTTGGGATGAGACTCCAGTCTAAACATGAAATTCACCTATATTTCATATACAACTGATACACATAACTTAAATGTAATTTTATGAAAAATAGTTTTATGGGCTAGGCACAGTGGCTCACGCCTGTTATCCCAGCACTTCGGGAGGCTGAGGCGGGCAGATCACAAGGTCAGAAGATCAAGATCATCCTGGCCAACATGGTGAAACCCTGTCGCTACTAAAATGCAAAAAACTAGCTGTGCGTGGTGGCGGGCGTCTGTAGTCCCAGCTACTCAAGAGACTGAGGCAGGAGGAATCACTTCAACCTCAGGAGGCAGAGGTTGCAGTGAGCCAAGACCACACCACTGCACTCCAGCCTGGCGGCAGAGCAACTGTTTCAAAAAAAAAAAATTTTTTTTTTTTTGAGACGGAGTTTCACTCATGTTACCCAGGTTGGAGTGCAATGGCGCGATCTCGGCTCACCGCAACCTCCGCCTCCTGGGTTCAGGCAATTCTCCTGCCTCAGCCTCCTGAGTAGCTGGGATTACAGGCACGCACCACCATGCCCAGCTAATTTTTTGTATTTTTAGTAGAGACGGGGTTTCACCATGTTGACCAGGATGGTCTCGATCTCTTGACCTCGTGATCCACCCGCCTCGGCCTCCCAAAGTGCTGGGATTACAGGCTTGAGCCACCACACCCGGCACTGTTTCAAAAATTTAAAAAATTTGTGTGTAGGGAATAAAGTTTCCTTTCACGTGAAGTGTGGAATTTTCCACTTAAAAGTTATTCTCATTTGACAAGGTTCCAAGGGGACCCTGACTATTCTCAGGCTCTGGACATGTCAGAAGCAGAAGTGGTGGTGTGAAAAACACCCTAGGACTAAACCCTTTTCAGGAGGCTCGTGTGGCCCATGCTGACAATGTGTGCCCATCTGCACCCAGCTCTCCTACCTCATGAGCTTCATGTCCAGAGGTTCAAACTGGGAGGGGGGCTGCCGGCTGTGCTGGTGCACGTAGGTGATGTGCTGGGCCAACCTGGATAGAGGGGAGGCGAGGAGGAACACCCTTTACAGGGCTGCATACCCATGTCCTCTTAGATATCCCTCCCTTGGCTCCACCCATCTCATGGTATAGCAGGAACAAGCTTTCCTGGGAAATCCTCATCAGCATTTCAGCCCCAACCCACCATTTCCCTGAGAACCTTGGACCAGCCCCGGATGTAGAGGGGAGGCTCTGGGATTTCCAGGAGCTGGGTATTTATTTTCTGATTCACCACCTTCCACAGAGCATTACAGGGGACCTCTCTTTGGGTGTTGAGCTTCATTCACCGTAGGTCATTGTCACGATCAGGCCGGTCCTGAATTAGCCAGAGGAGGTCAAACCGGGAAAGCAGTGCAGCAGGCAGCTGTATGTTCTGCTCCAGGCTGCGGCGAGGGTTGTAGCGCCCGTAGGCAGGGTTGGCAGCAGCCAGGATAGAACAGCGGGCATTGAGTGTGGTGAGGATGCCAGCCTTGGCGATAGAAATGGTCTGCTGCTCCATGACCTCGTGGATGGCTGTGCGGTCGGCCTCAGCCATCTTGTCAAACTCATCAATGCAGCACACACCCTGGTCAGCCAGCACCAGGGCCCCACCCTCTAAAGTCAGTTCTCCACTCACGGAGTCTCTCAGCACAGCTGCTGTAAGCCCCACTCCCGAGGAGCCCCGGCCTGTTGTGTACTGGCCTGGAAGAGAAAAAATAAGGAACCATGTTAAGAAATAGAAAAGAACGAGAAAGAAAGCAAGCAAAGGACAAGAAACAAGCCAGAGGGGAGGCTGCGCTGGGATCGTTCCACCCGCCCCAGGCCTTCCCCGGGATGCCCAAGGTTCTGTGGGGGCACTGGCAACCTCCCCCCTCTTCCCCTGCCACCAGTTCTCTCCAGAGCACAATTGTGGCTAAAACCCTGGCTCCTGGGCTCAAGCCATCCTCAGGCCTCAGTCTCCCAAGTAGCTGAGACTATAGGCACTGATTACCACACCCAACTGATTTCTAAAACTTTCTAGTAGAGGCCAGGCATGGTGGCTCATGCCTGTAATCCCAGCACTTTGAGAGGCCAAGGCAGGTGGATCATGAGGTCAAGAGTTCAAGACCAGCCTGGCCAACGCAGGGAAACCCATCTCTACTAAAAATACAAAAATCAGCTGGGTGCAGTAGCAAGAACACTCCTGGCCCCAAATGATTCTCCTGCCTCAGCCTCAGAGAACTGAGATTACAGGTGTAAGCCACTGTGCACCCCTACTTTTTAAATAAACACTATCACTATGTTCACCTCTCTCAAAGTCCAACTACTTACTGCGGGGGGCCAGGCGATCGATGTATGACAGGAGCTGAGACTTGGCCACACCAGGATCCCCCATCAGACAGATGTTGATGTTGCCTGGAGGGAGGCAGGCAGCCCCGGAATGACTCTTCTCCCAGTGCAAGGTGGCCAACAGCAGAGCAATTTTGAGTTCTGCCTCCACCCCACACCTAGCATTACTTCTAAGCCCTCCCTGTGTCCATGAAGCGAAGATGCCCACTCTTTTACTGTGACTTATGGGGACATTTGTCATCCTTTTTTCCTCCCAAATGACTTCATCTACCCTGAGCCTTTCCATTTTTTCTTCTTACCCCTGATTTTCATGCCCCGAGGAGACTGGTCCACACCCCCCACTAGCAGGAGCAGCAGTGCCTTCTTCACATCTTCATGCCCATATATCTCTGGGGCAATTGAAGCTGCCAGCTTTTCGTAAAAATCCTCCTCTGTGGAGAATTTTAAGGTTAAGGTATTTTCTGGGGGAAAGGTGGGGATAGGATGTAAACGGAATTTCCTCTCTCTCCTGCACATCACCTGCAATCTGCCTCAGCTCTTCCCTGCTGAGCTCTCCAGCCCCAGACTCATCGTCCTCACTCTTGTTCATCTTCACAATCCGATGGGCTTCCAGGTAGGTTTCTGAGAGTAAACCCTTAGGCAGGAAAATGTCAGGATACTGATGCAATCCTTAGAACTTACCCATCACCAGATTCCCTAACAATTTCTTGATAAAGCACCGTGTTGTGTTTTGCTGCTCATTTTTCTCTGTGCAGGTAGAGTGGGTGAGGGGAAACGGAACGATCTGTTCCTCACATCAAACTCCCTTCCTTACCTGTACCACCTGTCGGAACCCAGTGCGCAGGACGGGCAGGAAGATACCAGTGACACTGACGTGGTCTCCAGGCTGGGCAATCCTTGTATTCTCTCCTTCTACCAGCACCGTGATACTACGAGGGATATTTCCCACAGGTACTTGGTCACTCTAGAGAGGGAAGGGCACATAAGGCCAGAAGAAATGGACAAGGACCCAACCTTCCCTCCCTAGGCATCCCACGCCAAGACTCCCACCCTGCCCAGCCACAGATAAGCCCACAGAATGGAAGCCGAGACTGTCTTTCCCCTTCCCAAGGCTCTCAAGAAATTCCAGTTCCACCTCACTCCTGCACTTCCCTCTTTTGTTCTTCTTTCTTCCTGCCACTCCACCAGTGACTACAGGATTCAAGTGGACTTCTGATCCACCTGCCCAGGGCCACGTACCCCAAACTCACATGTTCTTGCATCTTCATCTCCTGGAATTTGATGAATTTGGAGCCCCGTGTCTGCAGATACAGCCGCCCTCCTGAGCGGTTGGTTTGGCACTCCTGGCTTGGACACATGATCAGAGGCATGAAAGTGGGAGACTGAATCTAGGATTGAGAACAGAAACACCAAAGGAAGTCAGCAAAGGAAGTCAGAAGAAAAAGAGCCCCATCTCGTTGGTCTCTTGAATCACATTTTCTCTTCCCGGCAGACATCTTTGAATCCAGAACCCTTTGAGCTTATTCTGGGTCAACAGCAGACACCCAGAAAATAGGTAGAAAGACCACTACATACGCAAGAAAAAGGAAAGGTGAACACACAGGTAGCTTTTACAACCAGAAAAAACGATAGGCATCATAGATCATATCAATTTCTTCAAAATGACTAAACATGAAGTGCTTTCCTGCTCCTTGATCCACACGTACCGGCTGGTAGGTCTCTGCCCCGCACTGGTCACAAGTGTAAGTGGCCACCACCATCCTGGGTTTGACTTCAGAGACACGAATGACGATTCCACGCACAGTCACCAATTTCCCCACAGAGTCAGCCCGCACATCCCGGATCACACGAGGCTTGTTGCTGCTTGGGCCTTGAAAATACAGCTCACTAAGAGGAGAAAACAGTCACAAACAAGATTCTGGAGAACCAATCCCCACATCCTTCCTAACAGAGACCACTCACAATCTGCGCATGAGTTCAGCGGGATACTGGTTCTGGGGGCTTCGGGCCGTCACAGGGTCCCGAGTCCGCTGCTCCATCATAAGCCGATGCTCAATATAAACATCCAAGACATCTTTATTTACCACCTAAAGAAAAAGAATAGAAAAAATGAGCAACAGGATGGGGAAAAGAGAGCACAGACAATGCCAGGCAGAAGTGCCCCGGCTTTCTGCCTGGCTCAGAAAACATCAGTATTTGAGCAACTTCTTAACAGAAATTGAAATGCCTTGCCCTGCATTGTTCTCCAGTCACTCACCTCCCTCTCCTTGTACTGAGGCAGCAGCTCTTGTACCACATCAGCAAAGAGCTTTGCGTAGCGCCTGGCATTCTCACAAATTGAGTCCACCAACTCAGGGTCATCCTCAGCTACATCATCCAGGTCCACATACAGAGCCACCTGTTCCCTATGAGCCAGCCGAACCTCAGGTGGGGAAGAGACAGCAACACCTCAGAGCCACGTTCACTTGTTCACCAGTGTTCACGCATGAAGATGCTTCACTGAGAGCTCAGCACGGGCTCAGGGCATCCACAGGGGAGAACACAGCACCTCAAAGAGTGATACTCACGTCTCAGCCCCCAAACTCTCTAATTATTATGAATATACTATAGTATCACATTCACTTACCAGATATCAAATGCCCTGCTAAACATGTCAGAAAAACGTCCTTGATGAAACAAGCCGCTTCTTAGGACTTCTTAAGCACCCCACTCGTCACTCCCTTTACCCAATCTTAGACTTACCAATTGGTTCCCATACTTGAACTGCTTCTTCCCAAGTTCATCATCCTGGTAGAACTCTTGTAAGAACTTCTTAACCTTTTCTGTAAGGTAAAATGTAAAATCATAAGACACGAACTTTAAATTACTGCCCATCCCTCTGATAGAAATCTAAGACACCTATTTTCACTTAAAACACGACCTATAAACTAGTTAACGATATGAGCATTTAAATAAACCTACCGAATTCTCCCCAAAGTGGGCATAACTTTTTTTCACAAGTTTCTTTTTAATCAGCGAAGAATAAAGAGGCTGTGGCAGTTCACAGGACGATCCAACACCTTCTTCCCAGGGGAATTCCGGTCCCTACTTTAGTTTAACTAAAACCCTAGCGCCCTTCCTCACTGGCGCCCCACACTCCGATCTCAAGGTTGTCAGCTTTCCTTCCATCCCTATGATCCCCCACTTTCTTTGAGTCTCCTGAGCCCCTGATCTCGCCAGGACCTCCGCCACTAGGCTGGTCGCGCACCCCACCCCGCTCCCGCCAGCGCTTCCGCTCTTAGTAAACAAAGAAGCACATGGGCCCGGATTCCAACCGCCTCACAGCCCGGGATTCCTCCGCCCAGGGAGGGAGCCCGTCCAGCCATTGGACAACACGCCCGGGGCCGCCGCGATCCCAGCCCACTGCCGCCTTTCCCCCGCACGAGAGAAGCTCCCGGTTCCCAGGCACGCCCCCTTCCCCGGGCCGCAGCTCTCTCCGAGGCCGCCGCGCGGAAGGACACTGTTTACACGACACTCCCTCCATCCGCTTGGCGCCACTTCCGCCCAGCTCCACTTCCGCTCGGAGGGCAGCCTCAAACGGCCAATCCCGGCGCGCAGCGGCCCCGACCTGCCCGCCCCCAGGGCCTTCGCGCGCCTAGGGAGGACGCGGGAACCGGGGAATGCCCAAAAGCGCTGAGGGAAGCAGGCCCAGATCCCCAGAGTCCTTAGGGTCCCCCGAGGTCTTGGGCGCGATCCTCCCCTATGCAGCACCCCCCAGCCAGGTTAGCGCCCCCCCAAGCCCCCAACTCCACGACCCTAACACCTTTACTACGTGGGATTACCAGCTTTTCTTCAACATGGATTCCATCTGCGCCCCTCCCAGGCCTCGTGGGCCTCAGTCGGGCCACCGCCCGACCCTGACTCTAGCCTCGTGCGCCCCAGAACTCGCTGATCCCTGCTCCACAAGACCCCAGCTCACACCAACAGGTGTTCCCCGGGAGGCTCCCCAGGCAGGACGCCCTCGCAGGCTCGCAGACCAGTACCTTTCTCGAGCGCGTAGTCCTTCAGTGCCATCGCTGCCGAGGCCCCGCAAGCACAGCAGTGCTTGGCGGACTCAGAAGTCTGGGTCCCGGGGAAGCTGAGAACGTCCGCGCGGTGGACTGTGGCCGACCAACCGAAATTGGCGCGAAACGTCCCCCCCCACGTGATCGGCGCCACTGCCTGCCGGCCAATCGCAGAGACCGGCCCTCTCCCCGCCTCCAGCTAGGCTCAAGCCAATCACCAGGCGGGTCTGGAATGAGTGACGGGGAGGCGGTGTGGGCGTCGGGAGGGAATCGATGGGCTCTGCTGGGCGGGCGCCGGGTTTCCCGCGGTCCGAGCTGGCGTGGGCGGAGGAGAATCGCTCTTAAAGGGCCAGCGCACGCGTGTTCTTTTGTTCCGGGGCCTCAGGGCGGGACAGGCCCGACTTTCGCCGTCTTCTCGTTTACTCTCCAGAACGGCCATGATTTCCCAGTTCTTCATTCTGTCCTCCAAGGGGGACCCGCTCATCTACAAAGACTGTATCCTAGACCCGCGGGGCTGGGAAGGGGCGGAGGGGCCGGGCGGGAGGGGCTCCCGGGGCCAGCCCGTGTCGCAGGCTTCTTCACTGAGTTCTTCCACCCGTCAGTCCGTGGGGACAGCGGCGGCCGGGATGTGGCCGAGCTCTTCTACCGGAAGCTGACGGGACTGCCAGGAGACGAGTCCCCGGTTGTCATGGTAACCACTGGCGGGAGGCGGGTGGGGAGAGGGGCGCCGGCGGGCCTGGTGGGCGCCGGCTCCCTCCCAGGGCCGATTCCTTGGTAGCTTCCACTTGGGGTGGGATGCATTCTTCCAAATAAAACCAACAAGAGGCCCGGCGCGGTGGCTCATGCCTGTAATCCCAGCACTTTGGGAGGCGGAGGCGGGCGGATCACCTGAGGTCAGGAGTTCGAAACCAGCCTGGCCAACATGGTGAAAGCCCCCCCGCCTCTACTAAAAATACAAAAAAAGTTAGCCAGGAATGGTGGTGGGCGCCTGTAATCCCAGTTACTAGGGAGGCTGAGCCAGGAGACTCGCTTGAACCTGGGAGGCAGAGGTTGCAGTGAGCCGAGATCGCAACACTGCACTCCATCTCGGGCAACAGAGGACTACATCGGGCGGGGGTAGGGGGGTGGGACAAAAAAAACTTACAGTCTATCAGGTGCCAGGAACATACCAGGCCCAGTTTTATGACTCCATTTTCAGCAACTAGGGGTAGATACTGTAATTAACCCCGTTTCCACATTGGGAAGCTGGGTTCAGGGACCAGTCATGTATCTCTCAAAGTCACTGCTACTGTTGACTAGCAAGAGGCATCGGGATCTGAGCTCAGGTCTCCTGGGTTCTGATCACCCCACCTCCCTTTTCCTAATGCTCTTCTACCTGCCTGTGTCTCAGCATCATGAGGGCCGTCATTTCATTCACATCAGACACAGCGGCCTCTATTTGGTGGTCACAACTTCAGAAAACGTTTCTCCCTTCGGCCTCCTAGAACTGCTCTCCAGGTGAGGAGGGCTGAGCTGGCCACCTGGTAGCTAGCGGGGGTCTAAGAGGAGGAGGAAATGCATACTCCCAAGTGTCTCTTCAGGTTGGCCACCCTTCTGGGCGATTACTGTGGCTCTCTGGGTGAGGGGACCATCTCCCGCAACGTGGCTCTGGTCTACGAACTCCTGGATGAAGTGCTGGTGAGAATCAATGATCCCCTTCTGTGCCCCCCCCCAATTCCCCTGGAGATACTTCTGTTCTTCCACTGCCTGATGCTGTGGTTGGGAGGCCAAGTCTACTCCTTTTTTTTTTTTTTATCTTTTAGAGATAGGGTCTTGTTCTGTCACCCAGGCTAGAGTGCAGTGGTGCAATCATAGCTCACTGTAGCCTGGAACTCCTGGGCTCAAGTAATCCTCCTGCCTCAGCCTCCCTTGTGCCCACCTAATTGTTTATTTTTTATGGAGACAGGAGTCTCGCTCTGTCACCCAGGCTGGAGTGCAGTGGCTGGATCTCCGGTCACCGCAACCTCTGCCTCTCGAGTTCAAGTGATTCTTCTGCCTCAGCCTCCTGAGTAGCTGGGACTACAGGCACATGCCACCTGGCTGGCTAATTTTTTGTATTTTTAGTATAAATGGGGTTTCACTATGTTGGTCAGGCTGGTCTGGAACTCCTGACCTCGTGATCCGCCTGCCTTGGCCTCACAAAGTGCTGGGATTACAGGGGTGAGCCACTGCACCCAGCTCCCTCTCCGCCTTTTTTACCCCATCCCCCCACTGACTTATCAGACTGTCCTTCCTTTACCGCTAGGATTATGGCTATGTACAGACCACATCTACGGAGATGCTGAGGAATTTCATCCAGACGGAAGCTGTGGTCAGCAAGCCCTTCAGCCTCTTTGATCTCAGCAGCGTTGGCTTGGTCAGTAGAGAGAAAGAGGAGGGTGAGGAAGGAGAAGGGGTATTGGCTGGGATTGTCAGACCTGCGGATTGATTGCTTTGGATACTTTACAGTTTGGGGCTGAGACACAACAGAGCAAAGTGGCCCCCAGCAGTGCAGCCAGCCGCCCCGTTCTGTCCAGTCGCTCTGACCAGGTGAGGGAGGGATCCATGGGGTCCGACCTTGTGGTTTTGCTGTGGGACCCCGGAGTCCGAGATCTTAGGCTGGGCGCAGTGGCTCATGCCTGTAATCCCAGCATTTGGGGAGGCTGAGGCGGGCAGATCACCTGACATCAGGAGTTTGAGAGCACCCTGGTCAACATGGTGAAACCCCATCTCGACTAAAAATGCAAAAAGTAAAAAAAAAAAAGATCTTGGTATGTCTTCCACCTCCCCTAGTTGTGGGTTTCCCTTCTGGCACTTGTGTCCCCATTCTAGAGCTGTAGCTTTGACCATTCTGTCCTTTCTTTTCGTCTGTCCATTTCAGAACATAGACTGTTCTGCTTCTAACCACCCAAATCTCTCTTTCTCAGAGCCAGAAGAATGAAGTTTTTTTGGATGTGGTTGAGAGATTATCTGTACTGATAGCATCTAATGTAAGTTTGAGTTCCCATCCCTGGAGCTGAGGACAAATGAGATTTGGGACATGTGTTGGGGTGGCTAAGACTCCAACAGTGGCTGGGCACGGTGGCTCATGCTTGTAATCCCAGCGCTTTGGGAGGTGGAGGTGGGAGGATTACTTGGGGCCAGGAATTTGAAACTAGCCTGGGCAACATAACCAGACCCTGTCTCTACAAAAAATACAAATACATTACCCAGGCATGGTAGTGTACACCTGCTCTCCCAGCTACTTGGGAGGCTGAGGCAGGATGATCACTTGAGCCCGGGAGATTGAGGCCTCAGTGAGTCAAGATGGCACTAATGCACTCTAGCCTGGGTGAGAGAGCAAGACGCTGTCTCTTTAAAGAAAGAAGTCAGCATGGTGGCTCATGCCTGTAATCCCAGTACTTTGGGAGGCCGAGGCTGGTGGATCACTTGAGGTCAGGAGTTTGAGACCAGCCTGGCCAACATGGTGAAACTCCATCTCTACTGAAAATACAAAAATTAGCCAAGCGTGGTTGCGGGCACCTGTAATCCCAGCTAGTTGGGAGGCTTCGAGGAGAATCACTTGAACCTGGTAGGCAGAGGTTGCAGTGAGCTAAGATTGTGCCATTGCACTCCAGCCTGGGTGACAGACCAAGAATCTGTCTCAAAAAAAAAAGAAAAACTCCAGCCTTGACCTCTCTGCCTCTAAGGGCTCCCTACTGAAGGTGGACGTGCAGGGAGAGATTCGGCTCAAGAGCTTCCTTCCCAGTGGCTCTGGTGAGGCATCTGCAGGCGGGACCCGGGTTGGGGTTGGGGCAGGTTTCTTGGTGTCTTACACCGTGGAGTTTGCGAGCTCTTCTAATGTTCTTTCCTCTGCTAGAGATGCGCATTGGCTTGACAGAAGAGTTTTGTGTGGGGAAGTCAGAGCTGAGAGGTGAGAAAGGGTCTCTCTCTCCCTGGGGTAGGTCATTGCCACAGAGTTCATGGAGAGAAGTCAGAGACGGATCTTCCCCCTCCTTTCTCCTCTCTCAAAACATGAGTCAGGAGAGAAGTCTCTCTTTTTCCAGGTTATGGGCCAGGAATTCGGGTCGATGAAGTCTCATTTCACAGCTTCGTTAATCTGGACGAGTTTGAGTCTCATCGAATCCTCCGCTTGCAGCCACCTCAGGGCGAGGTCAGGATTGGGGTGGCCTTGTAAATTCCGTCCTCCATGGGGAAGGGGGCAGTGTGGGGTTGAGGAGACGAAACTGACCCTGTTGCTCCCTGGTTTCTCAGCTGACTGTGATGCGGTATCAACTCTCCGACGACCTCCCCTCACCGCTCCCCTTCCGGCTCTTCCCCTCTGTGCAGTGGGACCGAGGCTCAGGCCGGTGAGACCATTTCCTGGGTTCCAGAAGTACCTTGGAGCCCAAGCCAAGATGTGTATGTTCCCAAAACTCACTGCAGAGTGGGGGTGGTGGGAGAGGTGATGAAGTGCAGATTGGAAAAAGGCTTGGGCTGGGCATGGTGGCTCATGTCTGTAATCCCAGCACTTTGGGAGGCTGAGGCGGGAGGATCACTTGAGCTCAGGAGTTCCAGACCAGCCTGGGCAACATAGTGAGAACCAGTCTCTCCGGAAAAAAAAAAAGAAAAAGAAAAAGCTTTGGCTAATGGAGTTGGGCTAGGCTTCAGCTCTTTCCCCTCATTGGGGTATAGCCCACACAGCGCTGTACAGAGGCCCCCAGTGGGGAATGGTGAGATGCCAGTAAGAGATGGCCCGAGTCATGGTGTTTTATTCTCTCATCCAGGCTCCAGGTTTACCTGAAGTTACGATGTGACCTGCCCTTGAAGAGGTAAGAGTGGAGGCTGGTGAGGCCGAGTTCAGCTCTGTGGGATAAGAGACAGGGACAGGACACCTGCTGCTTCTCTCTTCAGATGCACCTGCCAGCCTCAGAATCCGTTTAGGTAGAGGCTGTAGCATTTGGGAAGTGGGGGGCACCTGTGCTGAAATCCCATTGTGACATTGAAGGGGAACAGGACAAGGGACCATGCTTTCCTGGGGCTGACTTTGTTCCTGTCTCCTCTGTAGCCAAGCCCTCAATGTCAGGCTGCACCTCCCCCTGCCTCGAGGGGTGATCAGGTAAGCGTGTGCACCCTGGGAGATAAGGAGGTAGCAAGGTGCAGGGGAGGAGTGAGCTCAGCACAATGGGCCTGCCCAGAGAAGGTGTCAAGCTCAGCACCTTCCCTCTCCAAACTCCAGCCTCTCTCAGGAGCTGAGCAGCCCAGAGCAGAAGGCCGAGCTGGCAGAGGGAGCCCTTCGCTGGGACCTGCCTCGGGTGCAAGGAGGCTCTCAACTCTCAGGCCTTTTCCAGGTATTTGCTGTTGACCCTCCAGCCCCTCTCCTCCCACCTTCACTTGCAGCCCCCACCCTACCCTCCCGAAGCAGTTGCTGCCTGATCCCCCTAGCTTGGTCAGCTTCCTGCCCTCCTTCCTCTCCCTGCCTCTGCCCCTCACAGATGGACGTCCCAAGGCCCCCAGGACTTCCCAGCCATGGGCTCTCCACCTCAGCCCCTCCTCTAGGGCTGGGCCCTGCCAGCCTCTCCTTCGAGCTTCCCCGGCACACGTGCTCCGGCCTCCAGGTCCGCTTCCTCAGGCTGGCCTTCAGGCCCTGCGGCAATGCCAACCCCCACAAGTGGGTGCGACACCTAAGCCACAGCGACGCCTATGTCATTCGGATCTGAGGATCCCCTAATGAGGATACAGTGGCCAAGGCAGCGGTTTGTCCCATGGGAGGAGGACAGTCTTTTCTTTTCCAGCTTCCTAGCCTGTAGACTCTGGGCAGGAAGAGTCCTGAGTCCTGAGAGACCAGGAGGGTGCAATGGGAGCAGCCTTTCCATGGTATATGACGCAGGAAGGACTGCAGTGGATCAGAACTTAGAAACCAAACTTTTATTCTGAGGAACTGGCTGTACAATATCTAAAAAGAAAGTGACATGAAGGAAGCAATGTACAACTTCCTTCCGCCTAGTATGCATGCATGTGTGTACATGTCTGCATGTGTGGGAATCCAGGGGCCAGCAGGTGAAACATCATGGCGCAGGCTGAGGGGAGCTGGAGCTAGGGGGCTGGGAGCCATTCGCTTTTGGAGTCCCTGGAGCTGGAGGGGGACTGTCCCCAGCTTCCTGCTTACCCCCACAGAGGGCACTGCTGCTGAGTGGAGAGGGGGATGATGCCGGGGGAGGAACTGGAGAAGGGTGGGAGGCAGGGCCTCCTTTGCCCTCCCCTGTCGGGGGAAGTGAAACCACAATGTACTTCTGGACGCTCCCAGGACCAGAGGGAGCGGTGCTAGCGGGTGCGGTGGTGGCGGTGGAAACCAGCTTGACGATGGGCTGCACACTGGGGACGGTGGTGGTGACAGGCGAGGTGGTGGTGCAACCTGAGCCAGGGGCTGAGGTGCTGAGAGACAGGACCTGGGCAGAAAGGAAAGGCAGGGCCACTTGCCCTGTGTCCTCCCGGCCCCCCAGAGGCCTGGCAGGGACACTTCACTTGCTCCCTGTCTGAACGAGTTGTTCCTGTAGTTGACCCTGTAGACACTGGCAGGAGGCCTTGCTCATGCAGGGCAGCTACGGCCCTGCAGGACCCTGATGGGCGCCTCTTCCAGCTCCTGACTTTGCGCCCGGAGGGGACTATGCTCTACTCCGGGGCCTCCCCAGGGTGCTCTGAGTTGACCCAGGCTCTCCAGATGCTCCCCCCATCCCCGTCCCACACATCTCTGCATACCTGCTGGGTGGATGGGGCACTGGAGGACGATGACATTACAATAAACTTGGTTGGAGGAGGGGAAGGCTGTGGTGGTGCAGCCGCTCGTGCAGACACCAGTGTCTGGACAGGAAGTGCGATGGAGCCAGGAACCTTCAGCAAGCCAGGGGTGCGAGGACCAGGCTGCGGGGCCTGCGAGAGTGTCAGCGTGGGCCGGGGCTGCAGGGAGAAGAAGAAAGGGGGAAATGGGAGTATCTCCTAAGGAGAGTCTGAAAAGAAACACCTGGGCTCCCCTTCCTCTTCCTCAGTGGCTCTCACTGGGGCTGGGGCATCCTCACTTGGGCCTGGTCACCCCGAGACTGCTGACTCAGGGCCCACATGGCCGTGTGTGAGTGCCTGTCCCACACCGGAGTCCTCTGCTTCCTCCTATCCCTCCTCCCCAACTGGCCACGGACCTGTGTGATGGTCAGAGTGGTCCTGTTGACCTGCTGAGCCTGCAGAGCAGCCTGGGCCCGAGCCTTGACCACGTGGGAGCAGAGGAGGGGCCCAAGGGACCCAAATTCTGCCCGATAGGCGTCCTGATTGTCAGGCGGTGGGCGCAGCTTTGCCAGAACAGGTGCACAGTGTTTCTGCAGACAGAAGAAAAGCCATGTAGACGGAGGGCTGGTGGCACTGTGAAAAGAGCCTTGGGGTTGGGGCAAAAAAGGACATTGCTTATAAACTCAGTGCCCTGCTGGAAGCCACACTATGATGAGCTATTAGTGTGTGTATGGAACACTGGGCATTCTCATAAGAAAACAGAGGCACAGGGCCAAGTGCAATGTCTGATGCCTGTATCCCAGCACATTGGGAGGCCTAGGCAGGCAATCACTTGAGGTCAGGAGTTTGAGACCAGCCTGGCCAACATGGAGAAACTGTCTCTAGTAAAAATACAAAAATTAGCGAGGCGTGGTTGTACACACCTGTAGTCCCAACTACAGGGGAGGCTGAGGTAGTAGAACACTTGAACCCAGGAGGTAGAGGTTGCAGTGAGCAGAGATTGCATCTCTGCATTCCAGCCTGGATGACAGTGAGACTCGGGGAAAAAAAAAAGAATGACTGGGCATGGTGGCTCACGCCTGTAATCCCAGCACTTTGGGGGACTGAGGCAAATGGATCACCTGAGGTCAGGAGTTTGAGACCAGCCTAGCCAACACGGTGAAACCCCGTCTCTACTGAAAATACAAAAAATTAGCCAGGTGTGGTGGTGTGTGCCTACAGTCCCTGCTACTCAGGAGGCTGAGGCATGAGAATCACTTGAACCTGGGAGGCGGAGGTTTCAGTGAGCCTGAGACTGTGCCACTGCACTCCAGCCTGGGTGACAGAGTGAGACTACATCTCAAGAAAGAGCAAAAAAATGAAAACATAGGCACTAATGTGTGAATGAACTTGCTGAATACCTGGGCGATCTCTACAAGATAGTTAATTGAGAGAGCATTTGCCTTATACAGAGACCACACAGCGATGCAGAAGCATTGGGGGCAGTACGGTCTAAATGTCACAGGCCGAGAGTGAAGAACCTTTCTTTTTTGGGGGGTGGCGGTCTCCCTTTGTAACCCAGGCTGGAGTGGAGTGGCACAATCATAGCTCACTGCCACCTTGAATTCCTGGGGTTGAGCGATCCTCCAACCTTGGCCTCCCAAGTAGCTGGGACCGCAGGCACATGTCACCACTTCCAGCTAACTTTTTGGCTTTTGTATGCAGGGTCTCACTGTGTTGCCCTGGCTGGCCTCATACTGCTCAGCTCCCAGAGTGCTGGGATTACAGGCAGGAGCCATCACGCCCAGCCCCCTCATTTCTTACTCAGCCTGAGCCTCAGTCTTTCCATCTGTAAAATAGTATCAGACTCCAGTGTGCTCTAAAAACATGAGGCAAAGACTGGAGTAGGTGAATAAAATATGCCATATGGTTGCTGAACACCGCCTGTGTCTCGGGGACAGGGGCTCTGGTCACCAGTAGGAGACTCTGCACATGGTCAGCTCCAATCCGGTCGATGTTGCTCAGCACAGGGCCATCCAGGACGCTGCGAATCCGCTCCCCTTCCTGTTGCAGCCGGGGCAGAATCAGAGTCTTGATGACCTGTTGGAAGGGAAGGGGAAAAGCCAACACCAGGGGGGTCACCAGGGGTCTCTCAGGTGGGGACATGGTTTCCTCCCCCATTTCTTCCTCCCAGAGGCCTAACATCATGTCCCAGCTCGGCCAGGCCTGCGATGGAGCCATAACGAGTTGTCCAGGGCGTCTTCTCATCCACCCAGCTCTGTAAGGGGAAGGAAATAAACTCACATGAAGGGGCCTGAAAGGCTGATTGTTAGAGACCCCAGTCTTTCATAGACACTTTCCTTGTAAATCATTAGACATTACAATGAGGCCGGGCGAGGCAGCTCACGCCTGTAATCCCAAGACTCTGGGAGGCCGAGGCAGGCAATTACTAGAGGTCAGGAGTTTGAGACCAGCCTGGCCATCACGGTGAAACCCCATCTTTATAAAAATACAAAAATTAGCCAGTTGTGGTGGGAGCCTATAATCTCAAGTACTAGGGAGGCTGAAGCAGGAGAACTGTTTGAACCCCAGTAGAAAGGTAAAGTGAGTAGAGATCACACCATTGCACTCCAGCCTGGGCAACAGAGAGAGACTCTGTCTTAAAAACAAAGGCATTACAAGTCCCTTGGACCCCCCCCAAGTTCCAAGTTCCAGTCCCCCTTTCCTCTGCCTCTTGTTTCCAGTGCCACTGTCCCCAGCCAGAAGTGGCCAGTGATGAAACAAATGACACTCAAGTTATCCTGGCTCACCTTGGTGAAGGTTTTGGTGATCCGGGACTGGATGTTGTTAGTGGTTGTACTAAAATGCTTGCAGATCTGGGCCACCAGGCGGGCAGCAAAGTCTCGGAGTGCCCAGTGATTGTCCACATCTGGTCGCAGGCATAGTTGTCTGCTCACGATGCAGGTCATCACAGCTGGAATCAGCTCATGGACCTAAGGGAGAAGTGGGGGGCAGCTAATTCTGGTTTTCTTGTGTGTGTGTGAGACAAGGTCTCGCTCTGTCACTGACTGGAGTGAAGGGGCACAATCACTGCTCACTGCAGCTTCAACCTCCTGGGCTCAAACAATCCTCCCATCTCAGCCTCCCAGGTAGCTGAGACCAGAGGTGTGCACCACCATGCCTGGTTAATTTTGTTTTTATTTTTAAGATGGAGTTTTACTTTTGTTGCCCAGGCTGGAGTACAGTGGCACCATCTTGGCTCACCACAACCTCCACCTCCTGGATTCAACTGATTCAGCTTGAGCCTCCCAGGTAGCTGTGATTATAGGCATGCACCACCATGCCCGGCTAATTTCGTGGTTAGGCTGGTCTCCAACTCCCGACCTCAGGTGATCCACCTGCCCCAGCCTCCCAAAGTGCTGGGATTACAGGCGTGAGCCACTGTGCCTGGCTATTTATTTTTTTGTAAAGACAGTAGTCTCACTACATTGCCCAAGCTGTCCTCAAACTCCTGATTTCAAGTGATCCTCCCACCTCGGCCTCCCAAAGTTGCTGGGATTCCAGGCCTGAGCCACCACTGACCACTGGCTTCTTGTTGTGGCAGCAGGGTCCCTGGTCCCTGGAAGGGTGGGTGGGCAGGACCACTCACATATTTTTCTAGATACAGCGTGGGGTTGTCCATCAGCGCCTTCACCATACGCATCAGGTAGATGAGCAGGGCCAGGTTGTTCTGAACCACATTCACACGGACCTGTGGGAGGGAGGAGTGCTGGGCATGGGGCAGGGAGACCCTCACAAGGGCTTCCACTGCTATCCCTTCACCACGGAACCTCGTGCTCTCACCCCCTCCGAGATGAAAGTACTAAACCGTGGCAGCATCTGATAGAGCCCGGGGTCCGTGGCAATGCTCTGCAGGGCTTCCTGTGGGAGAAGGGAAGCCAGTGAGGTAAAGGTGGCTTGCAGTTCATAGGACCCCCGGAAGAAGTCTTGGGGCCAGGGCAGGCTGGTGGGGCCCTTACCGCCCTCTTGGCCTCGCAGGAGCCCACGCAGGCCTCAGTTATCTCCTTGTAGTACAGCTGCTGCTCCACAGACAGCTCATGGATGCTCCGGGGCTTCAGTCGCAAGGGGCCCCCCTCCAGCAAGGGTGGTGCCTTCTTCTCTTTCCCTGTGTGATTGGAGAGGTAAGTCTGACAAAGAAAGCTTCAGAAACCTCAGTAACAGATGAACCTTAACCCTCCTCCTCCCCTGAGACCCAGGAGATGCAGCTTCCTCTCAGGCTTCCTGATCCTTTCTGGGGCTCTCTGGCCCTGACCTCAGCCACTTCACCAATGGCCACATGGAGGCCGGGCGTGGTGGCTCACATCTGTAATCCCAGTGCTTTGGGAGGCCAAGGCGGGGGGATCACAAGAGGCTGAGTTTGAGACCAGCCTGGTCAACATAGCAAAACCCTGTCTCTACTAAAAAAAAAAAAAATTACAAAAATTAGCAGGGCATGGTGGCGGGCACCTGTAATCCCAGCTATTTAGGAGGCTGAGGCAGGAGAATTGCTTGAACCCAGGGGGTGGAGGTTGCAGTGAGCTGAGATTGTGTCACTGTACTCTAGCCTGGGTGACCGAGTGAGACTCTATCTCAAAAACAAAAACAAAAAAGAAAATAAAACAAACGGCTATGTGGCTTTGGGCAAGAGTCCAGAGAGGCCTGACCTAGGAGGACTGACCTTTGCTGTCGGCTGCGGCGGCCCCTTGACCTTTGCCTTTCAGGGGTCCGTCTTCCTCTTGGCCTGGCTTGGCTGACTTTAAGGGTTCTGTGGCTTCAGCCTTCTGTTGCTCTTTGGGAGCTGGTGGGAAAGCAGGCACAGTGGGAGGGGTGATGAGAGTGGCAGGAAAACTAAAAGGTGGGAGAAGGCTGGGTGCAGTGGCTCACACCTATAATCCCAGCACTTTGGGAGGCCGAGGCAGGCAGATCACCTTAGCTCAGGAGTTCAAGACCAGCCTGGTCAACATGGTGAAATCCCATCTCTACTAAAATTACAAAAAACTAGCCAGGTGTGCTGGTGTGTGACCATAGTCCCAGCTACTCGGGAGGCTGAGACACAACAATCACTTGAACCCGGGAGGCAGAGGTTGCAGTGAGCCGAGACTGTTGCACCATTGCACTCCAGCACTCCAACATTGGCGACAGAGTGAAACCCCATCACACACACACACACAAAGGTGGGAGGAAGGGGAAAGAGACCAGATACCCACAGGGTGGGGCATGAAGAGGGTTACCTGGGGGTGGGTTCTCAGGGATAGCTGGCTGGCAGCCCTCGATGCTAAGCCAATGAGCTGTAAGGAAGGCAGGTGTCAAGGTGAATTGCCACACATGGACCCTGGGGAGTTGCTCCATGCTATGGAAGGTGTGTTTCCACTCCTGCTCCCCTTGCAGCTCACCCAGGATCTCACACTGAGGTTTTTTTCTATTGTGAGACTCCTCACACCCACACACATCTGTCCGCCTTTCCCTCCTCCCTGCCACCCTCCTCTCCCCTCCTTCAACCTTTGAGGCAGACATCCAGGGGCACCCGGGGCAGAGGGGTATTGATGATGTCGCTCAGATCAACCTCCTTCTCCTCATAGAAGTAAAGCTCCCGGCCCCCACCAGAGGCGAAGCGGAAAGGAATGAACTCCTGGGCATGGAAGCCATAGAGTGGCTGTGGCAGGAAAGAGGGGCATGCATGAGAAGGGAGCTGGAGGAGACCTGGCTGAAGGATGGCGTCTCACCCTGGTCTCCACTGCCCCTTCCCCATCACTCGCCCCCTGCCTGTCTCCCCCAATCACCTCAACATTCTTTAGCTTCAAGGCATAGTCAATGTCACTGGTGGTGAGCTTCTGCCGCTTCCCCATGTGCATGAACTTCAACGCATCCTGGGATGGGTGAGAGAACAGATGTCAGCCCAAGACCCTAAAGAAGGAAGGGGCCCCGGGCGACATCCTGGACCCGATGTGGAGCTAGAGAGAAGGGCCAGGTCACCTGTGCAATCTCTTTGATGCGGTAGCTGACCTCATCCGTCAGCAGCTGACAGGTCTCCTCCTGAATCTGGGCGATGCCCATGGATTCAGCCACCACCTTCATGGACTCTGAGGGCAGCACAGTGTTGCTAAGCTTCAGCTTCTTCTCCTCAGCCATTCTGGAGCCTTTTCCTCCCCAGCAGGATGAAGTCCTTGGTGGAGAGAGGGAGACCCTGGCAGAGGGATGGGGCAGGCAGAAGAAAAAGAAATGTGAAGCATGAGAAGAGGACCAAAAAAGGGAAGACAGTGGAGACAGGAAGGAACTCAGGATGACTTCCATCCATCCCCACATGAGTCAGCCCTGAGGTGTAACAGAGAAGGAAATCTGGGCTAGGGCCAGACGTGGTGGCTCATGTCTGTAATCCCACCAGCCAGCACTTTGGGAGGCCAGATCACTTGAGGTCAGAAATTCAAGACCAGCCTGGTCAACATGGTGAAACCCCATCTCTACTAAAACTACAAAAATTAGCCAGGCATGGTAGCGCACACCTGTAATCCCAGCTACTAGGGAGGCTGAGGCAGGAGAATCACTTGAACCCAGAGGGCAGAGGTTGCAGTGAGCCGAGATCGCACGACTGCACTCCAGCCAGGGTGACAGAGAGAAACTCCATCTCAAAAAAAGAAAAAAAAAAAGTCTGGGCTGGCCTAGTGGCTCATGCCTGCAATTCCAACACTTTGGGAGCCTAAGGTAGGAGGATTGAGTGAGCCCAGCAGTTCGCGACCAGCCTGGGAGATATAGTGAGACCTCATCTCTACAAAAAGTACAAAAATTAGCTGGGCATGCAGGCATAAAGCTATAGTTCTAGTTACTCAGGAGGCAGACGTTGGAGGACTGATTGAACCCAGAAGTTCCCAGGATCAAGCAATGCTCACACGTCAGCTTCCCAAGTAGCTAGGACTATAGATGTGTACGAACAGCACAGCTAATTTTTTTTGGTGGGGGGTGCAGAGGCAGTCTCACTATGTTGCCCAGGCTGGTCTTGAACTGCTGGCCTCATGCAATCCTCCTGCTTTGGCCTCCCAAAGTGCTGGGATTACAGGCCTGAGTCACCGGGCCCAGCCCAGATTTCTATCTTTTTCTGTTACACCTCAAGGCTTCAATCCCAGCACTTTGAAGTCTTGGGCTCAAGGGATCTTCCAGCTTTGGCTTCTCAAAGTGTTGGAATTAGAGGCATGAGCTGAATTGCCTGGCCCAGCCTTGGCTTTCCTTATCTGCACAGCAATGCCATCCATCCAGGCACTCGTTCTTTAAGCCTTCACATCAAATCCACCAGGTGGTGGCTCAGGCCTGTAATGCCAGAACTTTGGGAGGCTGAGGTGGGCAGATCACTTGAGGTCAGGAGTTCAAGACCAGCCTGGCCAACATGGAGAACCCCTGTCTCTACTAAAAATAGAAAAATTAGCCAGGTATGGTGGTGCGTGCCTGTAATCCCAGCTACTCAGGAGGCTGAGGCAGGAGAATCACTTGACCTTGGGGGATGGAGGCTGTGGTGAGTTGAGATTGTGCCATTGTGTTACAGCCTCGGCGACAGAGACACTTCATCTCCAAAAATATATAAGATAAAAAAATAAATCCACCCAGTAGTCCAACCTGACTGTCCTGCTCTCACTGCTTGGCCCAGGTCACCATCATCTATCCCCTGGTAACTCTAATCCCCTGGTAACATCCAGACAAGGTCCACTGATGTCTACCCTTGCCTCTCTCTACATCTGTTCCTAACTTTGCAGCCAAAATGCTAATGTCAAACTGTAAAGCAGATTGTCATTTCTTTGCTCAAACACTTATAATGGCTTTCCACTTGCCACAGAGTAAAACCTGAAATCTTTATAATGGCCAGGCGTGGTGGCTCAGCTCATGCCTGTAATCTCTGCATTTTGGGAGGCTGAGCTGGTAAGACTGCTTGGGCTTAGGAATTCCTGACCAGCGTCGTCAACATAATAAACCCCGTCTGAGGCTGGGCACAGTGGCTCACGCCTGTAATCCTAGCACTTTGGGAGGCCAGGAGTTCAGGACCAGCCTGGCCAACATGGTAAAACCTATCTCTACTAAAAATACAAAAATTAGACGGGTATGGTGGTGGGCGCCTGTTATTGCAGCTACTCGGGAGGCTGAGGCAGGAGAATCACTTGAACCCGAGAGGCAGAGGTTGCAGTGAGCAAAGATCGTGTCACTGTACTCCAGCCTGGGTGACAGAGCAAGACTGCTTCTCAAAAAAAAAAAAAAAAAAAAAAAAGACAAAAGACAAAATCCTTTTAATGTCCTACAAAGCCCTTCAAAATTTGCCTTCTCCCCATTACATCTCTGACTGCCTTTCCTTCTTTCTTCCACTTTGATCCAGACACATATTCCTTCAGGCTGCTCCTTAAACTTGCCAGGCATGCTCTTGTCTAATAGCCTTTACTCCATTCCCTCTGCCTGGAATGTTCTTCCAGAATGCCTGATTGCCTGCCTACCCTGACCACCCTATTTAACTCTGTACTCTGCCCTCAGAGTGGGGGCAGCCCACTTTTTCTTTTCTTTTCGTTTTTTTAATGAATGCCACTTTTTCTTTTCTATAGCATTTAACATCTGGGTCGGGTGCAGTGGCTCACGCCTGTAATCCCAACACTTTGAAAGCCCGAGGCGGGCAGATCACAAGGTTGAGAGATTGACACCATCCTGGCCAACATGGTGAAACCCTGTCTCTACTAAAAATACAAAAATTAGCTGGGCATGGTGGCATGCGCCTATAGTCCCAGATACTTGGGAGGCTGAGGCAGGAGAATATCTTGAACCCAGGAGGCAGAGGTTGCAGTGAGCCGAGATCACGTCACTGTACTCCAGCCTGGCGACAGAGTAAGACTCAGTCTCAAAAAAACAAAAAAAACCTTCTAATTAATTGTATCATTTCTTATTGTTTATTACCCCCACCACATACCATACAGACAGGGCTCTTTATTTGCTTTTTATTTTTTTTGAGATGGAATTCACTCTTGTTGCCCAGGCTGGAGCGCAATGGCATGATCTTGGCTCACTGCAACCTCTGCCTTCCGGGTTCAAGCAATTCTCCTGCCTCAGCCTCCCAAGTAGCTGGTATTACAGGCATGCGCCAGCACAGCAGGCTAATTTTCGTTTTTTTGTTTTTTTTTTTCGAGACAGAGTCTTGCTCTGTTGCCAGGCGCCGAGTTGGAGTGCAGTGGCACAATCTCGGCTCACTGCAACCTCCCCCTCCTGGGTTCAAGCAATTCTCCTGCCTCAGCCTCCCGAGTAGCTGGGACTACAGGCACGTGCCACCATGCCCAGCTAATTTTTGTATTTTTTTTAGTATAGACGGGGTTTCACCATGTTGGCCAGGATGGTCTTCATCTCTGGACCTTGTGATCTGCCCACCTCGGCCTCCCAAAGTGCTGGGATTACAGGCGTGAGCCACCGCGCTCGGCCTAATTTTCGTATTTTTAGTATAGATGGGGTTTCGCCATGTTCCTCAGGCTGGTCTCAAACTCCTGACCTCAGATGATCCTCCTGCCTCTGCCTCCCAAAGTGCTGGGATTACAGGCATGAGCCACCATGCCCAGCTGACAGGGCTCTTTATTATGTTCACTAATGTATTCCAGGAGCCCAGCCTGGGACATCATAAATATTTGTTAAGTAGATGAATTAGTTGTTAGATTTAGAGATGTTGGTACTCGGTAACTACTAGTTATCACTGTTATTAAGATAATAGGTCACAGGCCCAAACTTTAAGCCTACACTGTAGTTAAAAGCAAAGTAGACCAGATGCAGTGGCTCACGCCTCTAATTTGGGAGGCCGAGGTGGGAAGATCACCAGAAGTCAGGAGTCGGAGACCACCCGGGTCAACGTGGCAAAACCTGTTTTTTGTAAAAACACAAAAATTAGCAGAACACGGGGGTGGCCACCTGTAGTCCCAGCTACTTGGGAGGCTGAGGTGGGAGAACTGCTTGAACCCAGGAGACGGAGGTTGCAGTGAGCCGAGATCATGTCACTGCACTCCAGCCTGGGCGACTGAGGGAGACTCCGTCTTAAAAAAAAACAAAACAAAACAAAACAAAACAAAAAAAAACAAAGTGGAGCCAAGCGAGGTAGCTCACTCCAATAATCCCAGCACTATGGGAGACAAAGGTAGGTGGATCACTTGAGGCTAGGGGTTTAAGACAGCTTGCTCAACATAGTGAGACTCCCATCTCTGCACAAAAATTAAAAAATTAGCCTGGCGTGGTGGACCTGTCATCCCAGCTACTTAGGAGGCTGAGGTGGGAGGATCAATTGAGCCCAGGAGTTCCAGGCTGCAGTGAGCCAAGATGGTGCCACAGCACAGCAGCGTGGGCAACAGACAGAAACCCTGTCTCAAAAAAAAAAAAAAAAAGGTAAAGTGGCACACTGGAGCTGGACATTAGGAAGATTAACATCAATACTGTTCAGGAATAGTACAGGTGGTAGGGTGGGGCTGTGCTGGAAGGATGGGAAGAGGGAGGCCAAAGAAGAAATTGGTTCTTTTCAAACCATCCCTCGTCTCCTCCCCAACTTTTTAAAGTCTTATCTATAGGGAACACAATTATTCGAGACATACTCTGTGCCTGGTGCCGCGTTTACAAGAGGCGGTCGTGTCCCACTTCCCTGGCGAACTCTTACGAATCCTTCAATACCCGGCGGTACCCTCTGTCAGTAAAGGCTCATAAAACACGCTACAGTCACAGGATCTCCTCAGATCAGTGGAGGCGGCAGGAAGGCGTCCCAGGGGAGGATTAACTTGAGCGGGATCCCAGCAGAGAAGCAGGTCGAAAATCCCTGGGGAGCACGAAAGGAGGCTCAGAGAGCCCACCTCATCTCCTGCAACATCTCTCCAATGCAGACACACACACGGGGTCCCCACGAGCACGGACACACAACCAACCGTCTTCTTTCTAGTCCCCACAAGGGACCTTCAAAGGGTCTCCTCCAGTGTACCACTCAGACCCGCCCCCGCCAACCGAACGCGGGGAGCAGGAAAACTCCGGCAGCCGCCGAAACGCCGCTCACCCGGCGCTCGGCGCCATCTTGGCCCCGCCCCCTCCTGGGAGCAGGTCCTGGCAGAACGGAAGTGCAAGTCACTACCCCGTCCCGGTGCCAGAATACGTCCTCTGGACTCACGGAATGAAATTATATTTTAAAATTTTGTTTAAAATATCTACATATAGAAGCATTCCCTCTTGGTTGAATTACTGCAAATTATTCCTTCACTACCCGGCTGCCAGGACCTTCAAGAGGCGCCACAAAACGGAGGCGGGGAAACTTAGAGCAATGAGGCCCCGCCCCCTATCGAGCTGATTCTGCTCGTGCGCCGACCTTGCCAGGCTGGATTTAAGGTTTCCGCCAGCGCCTGGGCATTTAAAGGACCCACTGCCTTCCCGAAGTTTGAAAGCAAGCGATGGTTGTTTGTGGACGGCGCTTTGTCATGGGACCTATGCGGTTGGGAATATTGCTTTTCCTTTTGGCCGTGCACGGGGCTTGGGCTGGGAAGCCGAAGGAGGAGGACGATGACACAGAACGTTTGCCCAGCAAATGCGAAGGTATCTGAAGGGGGTAGCCCCTGTTGGCATCGCCCGGCCACACCTCCTTCTTCTAGGCCTGACCTCCTGGACTGTATTGGGTGGGTAACCCGAACTCCTTGAAAGCTTGAGGGAGGTTCTGGTGGAGCTTGGCTGAATTTGGATGTATGGGGTCAAGGAAGCAAACGCGTAGTGCCACCCCAAAGCTATGGCACTGCACTTCCCAGGAGGTATGCAAAGAGAGCCTGCATTTTTTTGGCTGGCATGGACCCCCCCCGGCCCCCAATGGATTGTGGGAATTGTAGTTCGGGGACCATCGGTCCTGGACTGCCGACTTTAGAGCATCTTCAGTGCGTGATTTCCGTCATCAGACCTTAATCTGCAGAGGCTGCAGGAGCTGTGTGTGAGGCTCAGGCCTTGTGGACATCTGCTGCCCCACCCTAGCATAGACGCTCCCAAATTACAGGCCCCACGCCCCCCTGAGGGGGTTTGAGGGTGAGTAATTCTGCCCTTCAAGCTCAAAAACAACAGGAGGCCACACAACTAGGAGAGGTTCCCCATCCGGGTGAGACTTTGCAGACGGTGTGTACTACGTGGATTTTTCAGCAAGCAGCACTTTCCGTAGCTGCACTAGTGTGGGGCCCAGTTGAGAAAGGGGGCACTTCAGAGCTGGCCCTGATCCCTAGTTTGCTGCCCTCCTGACTTTACGTTTCTTCCCTGGATTCCTTTTGAGGAAAGAAAGGTAAAGTCATGAAAGGTGGTCATGATACTCTCATGACTTGGTCCTCAACTCTGTTTCTTTTTACCTCCGTGTCCCACTCTTCTCCCCGGACCTGCCAGTCTTTTTAAACACAGACTTAATCACTTAATTGTATCAGTCCTTGCTTTAAAACCTCTGCAGGCCTTTGATCAGAATACAGCCAATGGGGCTGCACACAGTGGCTCACATCTATAATCCCAGCACTTTGGAAGGCCAAGGTGGGAGGAACACTTGCGCCCATGAGTTTAGGACCAGCTTCACCATATCTTATCATCCTAGGTTTTTCTGTCCCAACTACACTGACAGAGACCCGTAGATAGAGATAATAGATCTTATTGCTGTCTGTATTGTTAGTGTGCATACAGGAGCTCAATAACTACAGGATAACAGTGAATACTTATACCGTGCTCACTATGTGCCAGCCTTTATATGTGTTGATTTATGTAATCCTCATCACACTCCTATGAGGGGCATACTATTATTATCCCATTTTATTTATATATACGTGTATATATATATTTAGATAGAGTCTCACTCTGTCACCCAGGCTGGAGTGCAATGGTGCCATCTTGGCTCACTGCAACCTCTGCCTCCCAGGTTGAAGCAATTCTGCCTCAGCCTCCTGAGTAGCTGGGATTACAGGCATCCGCCACCACGCCAACTAATTTCTTTTGTATTTTTAGTAGAGAAGGAGTTTTACCATCTTGGCCAGGCTGGTCTTGAACCTTGTGATCCAGCTACCTTGGCCTCCCAAAGTGCTGGGATGACAGGTGTGAGCCGCCATGCCCAGCATTTTATTCTTGAGACAGTCTTACGCTGCTACCCAGGCTGGAATGCAGTGGCAAAATCTCAGCTCATTGCAACCTCCTGGGTCCAAGTGATTCTCCTGCCTCAGCCTCCCAAGTAGCTGGGATTATAGGCGCCTGCCATCACACTTGGCTAATTTTTATATTTTTAGTAGAGATGGGGTTTCACCATGTTGCCCAGGTAGGTCTCGAACTCCTGACCTCAAGTGATCCGCCCACCTTGGCCTCCCAAAGTTCTGGGATTACAGGCGTGAGCTACCACGCCTGGCCTATATGTGTTGATTTATTTAATCCTCATCACACCCCTATGAGGGATATACTATTATTATCCCATTTTATTTATTTATTTTTAACATATTGTCCAGGCTGGAGTGCAGTGGCAGGATCTCAGCTCACTGCAACCTCTGCCTGCTGGGTTCAAGTGATTCTCCTGCCTCAGTCTCCCCCGAGTAGCTGGGATTACAGGTGTGCACCACCACACCTGGCTAGTTTTTGTATTTTTAGTAGAGATGGGGTTTCACCATGTTGGCCAGGCTGGTCTTGAACTCCTCAAGTGATCCACCCACCTCAGCCTCCTAAAGCGCTGAGATTACAGGCATGAGCCACCATGCCTGGCCTATTATCCCATTTTAGAGATGAAGAAATAGAGGCACAGCAAGTAGCAAGATTGTCACACAGCTGCTAAATGGCTGAGCCAGGATTCCAACCCAACCAGTTTGGCTCAAGTCTGCACTTGAATGTTCTGCTGCCTCTGCGGCCTCAAGTCATCTGCCGAATGAATGGCTGATGTGTTTGTCTGTCTTTCACCTCCCTCGGATGTTTCTCCTCCCTGCCAGTGTGTAAGCTGCTGAGCACAGAGCTACAGGCAGAGCTGAGTCGAACTGGCCAATCTCGAGAGGTGCTGGAGCTGGGGCAGGTGCTGGACACAGGCAAGAGGAAGAAACATGTGCCTTACAGCGTGTCGTGAGTCCTCCTCCATGCTACTCCACCTTCCAACCCCCAAAGGAGCCCTGGGAGTCCCTAAAGCATCCAAGGAATCTTTGTTTGCCCTCTTTCCACAGAGAGACAAGGCTAGAAGAGGCCTTGGAGAATTTATGTGAGCGGATCCTGGACTACAGTGTTCATGCTGAGCGCAAGGGCTCACTGAGATATGCCAAGGTCAGACCCTTCCCCAGGGCAGGACCCCACTTCTCAGAAACAAATATCTGTATTCCCTGAGGTCCTCCAGAGGTTATCTGCCCATCATCTCACCATAATGGAACTCACCCCTCAATCTCCAGCAGTTGACAAAACTGAAATGGCAAAAAGGGGAAGGGAGGGTTGGGGTGGTGGGCTGGGCTGATACCAAATTCTTAATTTCTCAGGGTCAGAGTCAGACCATGGCAACGCTGAAAGGCCTAGTGCAGAAGGGGGTGAAGGTGGATCTGGGGATCCCTTTGGAGCTGTGGGATGAGCCCAGTGTGGAGGTCACATACCTCAAAAGGCAGGTAGGATAAGATACTGCACCATCCAGGGAGGTAAGAAGGGAACCTGAGAGGGGAGCTAGGTTAAGGTTTGACTGTAGGGGATGTCTACCTCTGAGCAGGGGGAAGCGGGGAGAGTGAGGACTGTGCCATTGATTAAAGTGGTTCCAGGAGCGGCCGGACATGGTGGCTCACACTTGTAATTCCAGCAATTTGGGAGGCTGAGGCAGGTGAATCACCTGAGGTCAGAAAGTTGAGACCACCCTGGCCAACATGGTGAAACCCCGTATCTACAAAAAATACAATAATTAGCCAGACATGCTGGTGCATGCCTGTAGGCCCAGCTACTAGGGAGGCTGAGACAGAATTGCTTGAACCCAGGGAAGTGGAGGTTGCAGTTAGCCAAGATCGCACCACTGCACTCCAGCCTGGGCGAAAAAAGAAATCATAATGAGCCAGATGTGATGACTTACAGCTGTAATGCTAGCACTTTGCGAGTCTGAGGTAGAAGGATTGCTTGAGACCAGAGTTTGAGACCAGCCTGTGCAACAAAAGAGACCCTTCTCTATAAAAAATAATAATAATTTTAAAATTTAAGGAAAATTTTAGAAGTAATCATGGTTGCTAATAGTATCCACAATCACTTATTGAGCACTTAGTGTGTCCCAGACTCCGGACCACATACTTTGCATCTGCTGCCTCATTTCACCTCACAACAACCTGAGGTGGTAGGTACAATTACCATACATACATTACAGGCAAGGAGCTGAAACTCAAGAGTTTAATAACCTACTTGGCAGAGTAGGTGCTGCTAAATGTTTGTTGAATGAATGAGGATCACACATCCAGTTGGCCAAGCTTAGCGTCCTGACTACCTGCCTCTCCAAAATCAGTCAGGTTGAGCAGCTAGAACAGGGAATGGAGAGCAGACAGGAGGGATTCCAAATCCGTCCAGAGCAGATTCTCTTATGGCCCTTCTACTTGCCCAGTGTGAGACCATGCTGGAGGAGTTTGAAGATGTTGTGGGAGACTGGTACTTCCGCCATCAGGAGCAGCCCCTACAAAATTTTCTCTGTGAAGGTCATGTGCTCTCAGCTGCTGAAACTGGTAAGCCTGGGGGTTGAGCTCCTCTCCTGCCAAGCCACAGCCTCCCCTGCCTCCAGGACTAATACCTAAATTGTTTTCCCTCATCCAATCTAGCATGTCTACAGGAAACATGGACTGGAAAGGAGATCACAGATGAGGAAGAGAAAACAGAAGGGGAAGAAGAGGAAGAGGAGGAAGAGGAAGGGGGAGACAAGATGACCAAGACAAGAGGCCACCCCAAACATGACCGAGAAGAGCTTTGACCCTTGCCTTTGAGCCCCCAAGAGGGGAAGGGATCATGGAGAGCCCTCTGAAGTCTGCGCTCTCCCAGCTCACAGCTTTCAGGGTATGTTTGTGAGTGACTCCACCCAAGCTTGTAGCCGTTTTCTCCAATCTAACCTCAGGCAAGATCCTGGTGAAGCAGCACAGCAAGGATGGAGGGTGGGGGTGGAGGCCCTGCACTTATAGATGAACTCCATTCAGCCCCTTAATTGGCAGTTGTGTGTGCTGACAGTACTGAAAGCTTTTCCCTTTAACTGCTCCCCACCCCAACCCAGAGGTCACCAGTAGCACTGGAGATGTGGGCTTTAGGAAAGTCACTTAACTCCATAAGGTCTGTTTTTAGACCCTTCCAAGGAAGAGGCCAGAACAGACATTCTCTACAACCTATATATATATTGCCTGCATCCAGGAGGCTACACACCAGCAAACTGCGAAGGAGAAATGGGACACTGGGTGATGGCCTGGAGTTGCCGATAAGTTAGGTGGGGTAGATACTTGGTCTACTTCAGATCAGTGTCACTGAGAGCTTACCATATAGTTTCATAGGTGCTAAATTTTCTATATCGCTATTAAATTTTTTTTTTCCCTAAAAACTACCTGGACCCAAAGTTTCAAACAACAGCAGGGCACACATTATAGCTAGCTGGTCGATGAGGCAGCACCCAGAATGGCCACTGTCTTGTTAAGCTCAAGCTCCAGCCTGGGCAACACAGTGAAACTCCATCTCTATAAATATGCACACCCACACGCACACGCACACACACACACCCCTCAAAAAAAGCTGCAGGCGCAGTGGCTCATGCCTGTAATCCCAGCACTTTGGGAGGCTGAAGCGAGCAGATCACCTGAGGTTGGGAGTTCAAGACGAGCCGACCAACATGAAACCCTTCTCTACTAAAAATACAAAAAATTAAAAAGTTAGCCGGGCGTGGTGGTGCATGTACCCGTAATCCCAGCTACTTGGGAGGCTGAGGCAGGAGAATCACTTGAACCTGGGAGGTGGAAGTTGCGGTGAGCCGAGATCGCGCCATTGCACTACAGCCTAGGCGACAAGAGCAAGACTCCTGTCTCAAAAAAAACAAAACAAAACTAGAAGGGTGTGCATGTCTGTATTCCCATTACTTTGGGAATCTGAAGTGGGAGGATTGCTTGAACTCAGGGGTTCAAGGCTGGGGCAAGCTATGATGGAGCCCCTGCACTCCAGCCTGGGGGACAGGGCAAGACTTTGTCTCAAAAGAAAAAAAATAACAGACGCAGTGGCTCACATATGTAATCCCAGCACTTTGGGAGACCAAGGCTGGAGAATCGTTGGAACCCAGGAGTTTCAGACCAGTCCTGGCAACAGTCTCTACAAAAAAAAGAGAGAGAGAAAGAGAAGAAAAGAAAGAAAGAAAAAAGGAAGTAAAGAAGAAAAAAGAGAAAGAATAAATATAAAGCTTAGCTGGGCTTGGTGGTGTGCGCTTGTGGTCCCAGCTACTTAGGAGGCTGAGGCGAGAGGATCACGAGCCCAGGAGGTCGAAGGTGCAGTGAGTTCCGATTGTGTCACTGCACTCCAGCCTGGGCAACAAAGTGAGACTCTACCTCAGAGCTAATGGCGCTTCATAATTGTGAGCCCAAGGAAGCTGCTGGGGTCGCGGGGCGGGGAACCGCCAGGGGGCTGGAGTCCAGGCAGCCTCCTCCGGCATACAGTGAAGAAGGCGCTGGAATTACAGCCAACGCCACGGCGCCACTTCGGCCGCCATAGCTGGGCGCACGGAAGCTCGCAGAAGACAAACTACCACGCGCGTTTTCGATTTCTGCGCTTTCCTCGAGCGAGGCAAGACTAGCAGAGGCCCAACGTAGAGCGCGGCTAGGGTTCGAGTGAGGGAAATACAAAGGATAGCCTTTGGAGGGTGACAGGAGAGGACCTACCGCGAGAGGAAGGGGGCCGGGGCCGAGGACGCAAAGGGAGGGGCGGGCCCACGTGGGAAAGGAGGCTGGGCGATACCATTTTGGGCAGGGGTCGAGGGTGATACCAACTTAATGAGAACTAAGGCTTAGAGGTAGTGGTGGGGCCGGGCGCGGATGGAGGACAGCGGAGGAACAGCACGGTCGCCCACTGCTTCATTTCCTTTCTCCTGAGCCCGTCCCTCCCTGCCAGGAGCAGCCTCATGCGGACCGAGCCGCTGCGCGGGGCGTCCCCTCTGCTGGTGCCCGGCGACCCCTACTCCGTGGTGGTTCTGCTGCAGGGCTACGCGGAGCCCGAGGGGGTGGACGACGCCGTGCGCGCCGACGGCTCCGTGACCCTTGTCCTGCCCCAGACCTGGGGTCCGGCATCCAGCCATGGAGAGTCCCCGCGCGGGGGTGGCGGCGCGGAGGCCGCCCTGGAGGAGGCGGCCCGTGGCCCCATCCTGGTGGACACAGGGGGCCCCTGGGCTCGGGAGGCGCTACTGGGGGCGCTGGCGGGGCAGGGCGTGGCCCCGGAAGACGTGACACTGGTGGTGGGGACCCACGGGCACTCGGATCACATCGGGAATTTGGGGCTGTTCCCAGGCGCGGCTCTGCTGGTCTCGCACGATTTCTGCCTCCCTGGAGGCCGCTACCTGCCCCACGGGCTTGGTGAGGGGCGGCCCTTGCGCCTGGGCCCGGGGCTCGAGGTGTGGGCCACGCCGGGCCACGGGGGCCATCGCGACGTGAGCGTGGTGGTGGCTGGCACGGCTCTGGGCACCGTGGTGGTGGCAGGGGATGTGTTTGAGCGAGATGGGGACGAGGATTCGTGGCAGGCGCTGAGTGAAGACCCCGCAGCCCAGGAGCGGAGCCGGAAGAGGGTCCTGGTCGCTGCTGACGTGGTCGTACCTGGTCACGGGCCCCCCTTTCGAGTGCTCAGGGAAGCCTCCCAGCCCGAGACTGAGGGTGAAGGAAACAGCCAGCAGGAGCCAGTGGTCGGAGACGAGGAACCCTCTCTGCACTGATCAGCGCCGAGAGAGACTGGCTTCTTGACGGGGAAGCCCTTCAGCGAGGAGCTGCTGGAGACAGAGGACGCGGTCGGCCAGTCAGAGCAGTCAAGGGTGGTAGCTTCCAGCCCTTCCAAGAGGCCAGGTTTCTAGTGAGGACAGAGTGCACTTGACACTGCCATCACGTCGTCAAAGACACTACCTGTCTCTGCAACCAAACTAAGATCAAAGGACGGGCTCAGCCCCTGTGCATCCTCCCTGGGCCTCAGTAAAATGGGAGAGGGTTCCTCCAAAGGGCCTCCAAAATAAAAATGGAAACTGCATGGAAAATCATAGTGCCCTAGTGTAAATGTGAAGTATTGATAATTGTGCAAACATAGTAATTGCCAACTTCAGCAAGGGGCACACCTTAGCCAATTGCCTGCCTCTTTCTTTCTTTTTTTTTTTGTTCTCAGAAGAATCTTCCTTCCTTCCTTCCTTTCTTTTCTTTCCTTTTTTCTGAGTCTCGCTCTTGGGACTCATAGGCATCCACAAAGGCCTTCGGATCCCCAGGGGCACTCAGGTGGGGCAGGTGAAGGAAAGGAGCAAGTCCGCCTCGTTGTGGACAATGAGCAGGCCTGGGTGGATGCTGTCTGGCATGGCCAGGCTGGAGGTCATTTCCCAGGCATCCATCTCCCGGGTTCAAGCGATTCTCCTGCCTCAGCATTTTTTTTTTTTTTAGTGGAGACAGGGTTTTGCCATGTTGACCAGGCTGGTCTTGAACTCCTGACCTCAGGTGATCCATCCGCATTGAGCCACCATACCCAGCCTATTATTCCTTTTCAAAAATAAGAAAAAACTGAAATGATGAGTGGTTAAGTGACTTCACCTTAAATCATCAGAGATGACATAAATAGTAATTGGTGGCTGGGCGAGGTAGCTCATGCCTGTAATCCCAGAGCTTTGGGAGGCTGCAGAGGAGGATTGCTTGAGGTCAGGAATTTGAGACAAGCCTGGGCAACAGCGAGATCCCATCTCTAAAAAAAAATTAGTTGGGCTTGGTGGACCCCGCCTGCAGTCCCAACTATTTGGGAGGCTAAGGCAGGAGATCACTTGAGCTTAGTAGTTGGAGGCTACAGTGAACCGTGATTGCACCACTGCACTCCAGCATGGGCAACAGATCAAGACCCTGAAAGTTATTGGCAAAAAGTAACTGGCAGAGCAGAGATTCCAACTCAGGCAATCTCGCTGCAGAGGTGGACTTGACCTCTACGTGGCATTCTGAGGCAGCCCCTGCACTGAATAATAGACTGATTCCCAATCGACTGACGCAAAAGGGTTACGTGATTCTTCTCTTTTTTTTGAGTTGAGGTTTCGCTCTTCTTGCCCAGGCTGGAGTGCAGTGGCGTGATCTCGGCTCACTGCAACCTCCATCTCCCAGTTTCTTTTTTTTTTTTTTTAGAGATGGGATCTTGCTATGTTGCCCAGGCTGGAGTGCAGTGGCTATTCACAGGCGCGATCCCACTACTGATCAGCACGGGAGTTTTGACCTGCTCCGTTTCTGACCTGGGCCGGTTCACCCCTCCTTAGGCAACCTGGTGGTCCCCTGCTCCCGGTAGGTCACCATATTGATACCGAACTTTGTGTGGACACCCAATCGGCATAGTGCACTACAGCCCAGAACTCCTGGGCTCAAGAGATCCTCCAGCCTCCGCCTCCCAAGTAGCTGGGACTACAGGCACGTGCCACCACACCCAGCCAGCTCCCAGTTTCAAGAGATTCTCCTGCCTCAGCCTCCCAAGTAGCTGGAATTATAGGCTTGCGCCACAATACCCAGTTAATTTTGTATTTTTAATAGAGACAGTGTTTCTCCATGTTTGTCAGGCTGGTCTTGAATTCCCAACCTCAGGTGATTTGCCTTCCTCGGCCTCCCAAAATGCTGGGATTATACACATGAGCCACCATGCCTGGCTAGTTTATTTTTTATAGAGATGGGGTCTCACTATGTTGCCCGGGCTCAAGTGATTCTCTTGCTTCGGCCTCTCAAAGTGCTGGGATTACAGGTGTGAGCCAACCTGCCCAGACTGGAAAAAAGTTTTGGTTCACCAAACATAGTCCTTCTCTCACTGGCAGGTCTCTGGCAGGTGTTCCGCTTGTCTTATATGGCCTCTGACCCAAAGCCTAGTGTCTAAGCCACCGCCATACACATCTGCAGGTCCCCTCTCTTGTTTAAAACTATTTGTCTGTGGCTAGGCGTGCTGGCTCATGCCTATAATCCCAGCACATTAGGAAGATGAGGCAGGTGGATCACTTGATGTCAGGAGTTTGAGACCAGCCTGACCAACATGGTGAAACCCTGTCTCTACTGAAAATAAAAAATTAGCTGGGCGTAGTGGCACGCGCCTGTAATCCCAGTTACTTGGGAGACTGAGGCAGGAGAATCACTTGAATCCGGGAGGTTGAGGTTGCAGAGAGCCGATTGTGTCCCTGGATACTAGCCTGGACGATAGAGGGAGACTCCATCTAAACAAAAAACAAAACAAAACAAAAAAACAACCCCAAAACTATATGTCTGTGGGTTTTGGTAAATCCTGCAGAGAATAACTCCATCTGTCTCCTGGTCCTCATTGATGCACCTGCACATCCTCCCCTTGCCACCAGAGGGGAGTCTAGGCCTGCCTCTAATTCCCTGGTCTCCAGCCCTCCCCATCCCTGACAAACCCTTCCTTCTCTGGGCCTAAATCCCCCTTTTCCCTCTTATCTCCACTGTTGCCAACCCTGCCTCCACCATCTCCATCCTAGACGTAGAACAAGGAGCTTGTTTGCACACAGAAGAAAGAGACAGAGGCGCTGTCTCTTTAGGGAGTAGCTAATGAAATTGGATCCCTGAGGTCCTGGGGATTTTTTGCACAATGGGCCAAAAAGAGAGAGAGATGCCAGAGAAGATGGACAGACCACAAAGGGAAAAGCCGCATAAATGCACAGATCAAAGGGAGAGTTGGGAAAGTGTTACCTGTGGGTGGGAGACCCCGTGGGAGACCCCGCAAGTGCCGAGCAAGGATCTGAAGTCTCAGCCTATTCCCATATGAATACAGAACTAGAAAAGAATTAGAGATATAGTTACATAGTTATTCCTATATATAATCATGAGTAATCATATAGTTAATTGTATATAATCACAGAAATATATATACTCATGGTGACCTTTTAATCTTACTATTATCGGGTTATGGAGCATGGAACTGAGGTGACATTGTGAACAAAGTGATCCTAAGGCAAAATGTTCTAAGCCCTTTGCCATGCCTGCATAAAGGCTGCTGGAGGGCACCTCGGCTGTGAGGCAGTACCAGCGCTGGGAAAGCACCCACTGTTTAGCCAGCTAGGGAAGGAGACGTCCAAGACATCTGAGACTTCCCCTTCCTCAAGGGTGTTAGGAGAAAACTCCGCTTCTCCAAGCTCTTATGGTAGGCCTGATGGCTGTCAGGGAAACCCATGGACATCCGGGGTGCTTAATTGTCTCTATGTGATGCTGAGCTTCAGTGGTCATGTTCCATGTCTACCTTAGTGTTCTCCTTCTGCACCTGCTCCCTCCTTTTCTTAAAAGATAAAATCAGTAATAGTAACATATTTTTTTTTTTTTTTTTTTTTTAAGACAGAGTCTTGCTCCGTTGCCAGGCTGGAGTGCAGTGGCACAATCTCGGCTCACTGCAACCTCCGCCTCCTGGGTTCAAGCGATTCTTCCGCCTCAGCCTCCCAAGTAGCTGGGACCACAGTTGCGTGCCACCACACCCAGCTAATTTTTTATAGTTTTAGTAGAGATGGGGTTTCACCATGTTGGCCAGGATGGTCTCGATCTCTTGACCTCATGATCTGCCTGCCTCGGCCTCCCAAAGTGCTGGGACTATAGGCGTGAGCCACCGCGCATGACAGTAACATAGATCTTAATGTCTTTGTTCTTTCTTGACAAGTATGAAAAAGCTGACGCATTAGGTTTTCTCCTCACCTCAGCTACTTGAAAGACCTGGGCCCCTATCTCCAAGACATATGATTGACCAGATCCTATCACTGACCACCATTACCTCAACCTACCCACCATGCCCCCTGCTTTGTACTCAATAAAAGTCAGAGTGTCCAGTCACTCGGGGCCAATGCCAGAGTCCACGCTTTGGCTGGCAGTGGACCCTTGGGCCCAAACTCCGTTTTCTCTTTCTCGGTGTCTTGTGTCTTTTATTTCCACAGTTCCTCATCTCCACACCTGTAGAGAGGGGCTCACAGGACCCTGCAGGGCTGGACCCTACATTACCAGATGGTACAATGGTGAAATTCCAGGCTCTGGGTATCCCGAGCAAACAACTGGACAGACACACACATACAGCAAAGCAGCAAAACTGTATTAAGCATAGTATTCCACTCTCAGAAGGCACAGAAGACTGACCTCTGCCAGATGAGATCAGCATTAATTTGGTGTACTTTGTTTTTGTTTTTTTTTAGATGGACTCTCTCTGTATCGCCGAGGCTGGAGTGCTTTGGCCCAATTTCAGCTCACTGCAACCTCCGCCTCCCAGGTTCAGTGATTTTTCTGCCTCAGTCTCCTGAGTAGCTTGGATTATAGGCACATGCCACCACACCTGCCTAATTTTTGTATTTTTAGTAGAGATGGGGTTTCATCATGTTGGCCAGGCTGGGCTCGAACTCCAGACCTCAAATGATCTGCCTGCCTCAGCCTCCCAACGTGCTGAGATAAGAGGCATGAACCATTGTGACCGGCCAAACCTCTGCCTCTTACCTTGCTTCTTGCTCACCCACACCTTCACCTTGCTTTATTTTTTGTCTTTTTTGTATTCCTTTTGTTCACCTTGCTTTAAAACAAAGCACCTTGCTCTCTGCTTTTACTTATTCTGCCCTTTAAGCAACTTTTAATTCCCTTTGCTATTCTCCTGCCTTATTTTCCCTATTTTCCTGCCACAAAAGGAGTGGGTGGGTTCCAGCTCTCTCTCTAGCCCCCAGCAAAACTCCAAGTCTCCAGTAAGCATGAGCCTAAGTTGGTCCTGCCTCATGGGAAACATATCCACATGGTTTGAAATTGCAGGACAAACAAAGGCTCAGCAGTTCCTCCCAGGGAAGGAAGTTAGTCAAGATGCAGTGGCTCACACCTGTAATTCCAGCACTTTGGGAGGCTGAGGCAGGAGGACTGCTTAACCTAGGAATTAAGATAAGCCTGGGCAACATAGTGAGACCTTGTCTCTACAAAAAATAAAAAATTAGCTGGGCATAGTGGTGCACACCTGCAGTCCCAGCTACTGGGCAGGCTGAGGCAAGATCGCTTGAGCCTAGGAGGCAGAGGTTGCGGTGAGCCAAGATCGTCCCATGGCACTCCAGCTTGGGTGACAGAGTGAGACCATGTCTCAAAATAAGTAAATAAAGACACTATCAACAGGCTAAAAAGGCAATTCGTAGAATGGGAAAAAATGTTTCCAAGTAATTCCTTTTTTTTTTTTTTTTTTTTTTTTTTCTTTTTGAGACGGAGTTTCGCTCTTGTTACCCAGGCTGGAGTGCAATGGCGCGATCTCGGCTCACCGCAACCTCCGCCTCCTGGGTTCAGGCAATTCTCCTGCCTCAGCCTCCTGAGTAGCTGGGATTACAGGCACGCACCACCATGCCCAGCTGATTTTTTGTATTTTTAGTAGAGACGGGGTTTCACCATGATGACCAGGATGGTCTCAATCTCTTGACCTCGTGATCCACCCGCCTCGGCCTCCCAAAGTGCTGGGATTACAGGCTTGAGCCACCGCGCCCAGCCCCCCAAGTAATTCCTGATAAGCGATTGACATCCTGAATATGTAGAAAACTCCTAAAACTCAAACAATACAAAACAACCTGATTCAAAAAAGGGCAGCCAGGCGCAGTGACTCACGCCTGTAATCCAAGCACTTTGGGAGGCCAAGGTGGGTGGATCACAAAGTCAGGAGTTTGAGACCAGCCTGGCCAACTTGGTTAAACTCCGTCTCTACTAAAGACACAAAAAATCAGCCCGGCCTGGTGGTGCATGCCTGTAATCTCAGGTACTCGGGAGGCTGAAGCAGGAGAATGGCTTGAACCCAGGAGGCAGAGATTGCAGTGAAGCCAAGGTCGAGCCGTCGTACTCCAGCCTGGGCGACAAGGCAAGACTCCGTCTCAAGAAAAAAAAAAAAACAGGAAAAAAGAAGGGGTAAAGGACTTGAATAGGCATTTCGCTAAAGATAGCCTATAGTCCCAACTACTCAGGAGGCTAAAGCAGGAGGATCGCTTGAGCCCAAGAGTTTAAGGCTGTAGTGAGCCGTGATTGCACCACTGCACTCCAGCCTGGGAGACACAGAGAGACCCTGTCTTAAAAAAAAAAAAAAAGATATACTAAAGGTCAATAAATACATGAAAAGATACTCAACATCACTAGTTAGAGAAATGCAAATCAAAACTACAGTGAGATACTACCTGACATCCATTATGATGCCTACTGTCAAAAAACAGAAAATAAATGTTGGAGAGGATATGGAGAAATTGGAACTCTTGTGTACTGTCAGTGAGAATGTAAAACAGTGCAGCCAGTGTAAAAAATACTATGTGCTTCCTCAAAAAATTAAAAATAGGCTGGGTGCAGTGGCTCACTCCTGTAATCCCAGCACTTTCGGAGGCTGAGGCGGGTGGATCATGAGATCAAGAGAACGAGACCCTCCTGGCCAATATGGTGAAACCCTGTCTCTACTTAACAATACAAAAATTAGGCGGGTATGGTGGTGTGCACCTGTAGTCCCAGCTACTGGGGAGGCTGAGGCAGGAGAATTGCTTGAACCTGGGAGGCAGAGATTGCAGTCAGCTGAAATAGTGCCACTGCACTGCAGCCTGGTGACCGAATGAGACCCTGACTAAAAAAAAAAAATTAGGCAGGCATGGTGGCAGGGTTGTATAATTCCAGCTACTCGGGAGGCTGAGTCATGAGAATCTCTTGAACCTGGGAGGCAGAGGTTGTAGTGAGCCCTGATCCCGCCACAGAACTCCAGCCTGGAGACAGAGCGAGATTTCATTTCAAAAACAAAATTGAGGCTCCTCTGGACCTGCTGCACTAACTTCTGCATGTCTCCACCTGCATTAACTTCTTTTTTTGTTTTTTTCAGATGGAGTCTTGCTGTGTTGCCCAGGCTGGAGTGCAGTGGCACCATCTCAGCTCACTGCAGCCTCTGCCTCCTGGGCTGAGACTCAGTCTGAAAAAAAAAAAAAAAGACCCTCCCAAAAGAAAATGCAATTAAAAATATAAGGCCCTATGAAAATATAAAGCAATGAAAACAGTGATCACACAGTAATAGCAGCAACAAGAACCCTGCACAGATTTTTAGCTTCCATCCATGTGAAAATGGGATGTTGTGCAGGGGGAAGGGTATGAAAGAGATTCAGTACCTCAACTTTTTTTTTTTTTGAGATGGAGTTTCACTCTGTCACCAGACTGGAGTGCAGTGGTGTGATATCGGCTCACTGCAACCTCTGCCTCCTGGGTTCAAGTGATTCTCATGCCTCAGCCTCCCCTGTAGCTGGAATTACAGGCATGTGTCACCACACTCAGCTAATTTTTGTATTTTTGTGGAGATGGGGTTTTGCCATGTTGGCCAGTATGGTCTTGATTTCCTGATCTCGTGATCCGCCTCAGCTTCCCAAAGTGCTGGGATTACAGGCATGCTCTACCATGCCTGGCCTTTTAATTTTATTTATTAATTTATTATTATTATTATTTATTTTATTTATTTATTTTTTTTGAGATGGAGTTTCGCTCTTGTTACCCAGGCTGGAGTGCAATGGCGCGATCTCAGCTCACCGCAACCTCCGCCTCCTGGGTTCAGGCGATTCTCCTGCCTCAGCCTCCTGAGTAGCTGGGATTACAGGCACACACCACCATGCCCAGCTAATTTTTTGTATTTTTAGTAGAGACGGGGTTTCACCGTGTTGACCAGGATGGTCTCGATCTCTTGACCTCGTGATCCACCTGCCTCGGCCTCCCAAAGTGCTGGGATTACAGGCGTGAGCCACCGCGCCCGGCTATTATTATTATTGAGACAATGTCTCTCTCTGTTGCCCAGGCTGGAGTGCAGTGGTCTGATCATGGCTCACTGCAGCCTTAACCTCCTGGGCTCAAGGAATCCTCCCTCATCAGCCTCCTAGTAGCTGGGACCACAGGTACATGGCACTAAGCCCAGCTAAATTTTTTTTTTTTGAGATGGCGTTTCACTCTGTCACCTAGACTGGAGTACAGTGGTGCAATTTCAGTTCACTGCAACCTCCGTCTCCTGGGTTCAAGGAATTCTCCTGCCTCAGCCCTCCTAGTAACCAGGATTATAGGCACATGCAACCATGCCTGGTTAATTTTTATATTTTCAGTAGAGATGCGGTTTCACCATGTTGGCTAGGCTGGTCTCAAACTCCTGACCTCAAGTGATCTGCCTGCCTTGGCCTCCCAAAGTGCTGGGATTACAGGCATGGGCCATCACGCCTAGCCTAAAATTTTTTGTAGAGATAGAGTCCCACTGTGTGGCTCAGGCTGGTCTCCAACTCCTGGGCTCAAACAATCCTCTCACCTCAGCCTCCCAAAGCTCTAGGATTACAGGTGCAAGCCACTGTGCCCACCTGAATGCTTTCTGTTTGTTTGTTTTTATTTTTGAGACAGGGTCTTACTCTGTCACCTAGGCTGGAGTACAGTGGGTTGATCTCGGCTCACTGCAACCTCTGCCTCCTGGGTTCAAGCGATTCCCCTCTAAGGTGGTTCATGCCTGGAATCCCAGTACTTCAGGAAGTTGAAGCAGGCAGATCATGTGAGTTCAGGAGTTCGAGACCAGATTTTAGCAAAGCGAATTTAACTTAAAGAATTGTTGGCCAGGCATGATGGCTCATGCCTGTAATCCCGGCACTTTGGGAGGCCGAGGCAGGTGGATCACTTCAGACCAGGAGTTCCAGGCCAGCCTGGCAATGTGGTGGTTTTGCTGTCTCTAACTGAAAATACAAAAATTAGCTGGGCATGGTGGTGGTCCCTGTAATCCCAGCTACTAGGGAGGCTGAGGCATGAGAATAGGGTATGTATTGCAAGGCATTGGCTCTAGCCCTGCTACTAGTCCAGGAAGTAACTTTGTGTCTAGAAAACCTATATCTTCCCGAAGCGCTTTACTCCCATCTGCCAGGAAATCAACCATCCAAAATGTACAAACCTTTTTATAAAATAAAGCCTGAGGTTCAGCTAAGATGCTCTGGGAGAAATGAATTGTTCAGTTGTACCCGAAGTCATTTTTAAGAATTATAATGCACAAATCTGAGCACGGTGTATGAAGTCCTTGGGATCTTCTTCTGGTTTAATTCTGCTGTCTCACCTCTTGCCTCATCCCATCCCCAACCCAAACATTTTCTTCGTGTGATTTATGTTATACCTGCGTATCTTGTTCCCCAGCCTTGAGTGCCCTTCTGATACTCTGTACCTGGCTCGCCCGCAGTCCTCTTTCAGAATTCAGCTCAGATATCGCCCCTTTGGGCCAGGTGCAATGGCTCACACCTGTAATCCCAACACTTTGGGAGGCCGAGGTGGGAGAATCAATTGAGGCCAGGAGTTGGAAACTAGCCTAGTCAACATGCTGAAACGCCCATCTCTACTAAAAATATGAAAATTAGCCAGTGTGGTGGTGCACGCCTACTCCCAGCTACTTGGGAGGCTGAGGCAGAAGAATCGTTTGATCGCGGAAGATGGAGGCTGCAGTAAGCCAAAGCTGCACCACTGTACTCCAGCCTGGGCAACAGGCCCATCTCCAAAGAAAAAAAAAAGATATCTCCTCTTTGTGGAATTCTTCCCGTGACCCCAAAGGCTGAGTTGCATAACTTTCCTGTGTATCCTCATAGCTCACTTCTTTTTTTTTTTTTCCAATTTGAGATAAGGTATGAACAGATGAGAACAATAATCATGGTAGACACCTTAATTCATTCTTCTTTTTATTTTATTTTTTCAGAGACAGAGTGTTACTCTGTCGCCCAGGCTGCGGTGCAGTGATGTGATCTTGACCTCTGCCTCCCAAGTTCAAGCAATTCTCTTGCTTCAGCCTCCCAAGTAGCTGAGACTACAGGCACACATCACCATGCCCAGCTAATTTTTTTTTTTTTTTTTTTTAGTAGACATGGGGTTTCACGGTGTTGCTCAGGCTGGTCGAGAACTCCTGAGCTCAGGCAATCTACCCGCCTCAGCCTCCTAAAGTGCTGGGATTACAGGCGTGAGCCACCATGCCTGGCCAGTTCATTCTTCTAATAAGCCTGTTGATCTGATCCTGTCTGCTGCCAGTATCTCCACCTTCTACAAAATGGATGGTCTTCTTCATTCTACCTCATGGAGAGGATAATTTGAAGGACCACGGGAAGTTATTGATCTTTGAAGTGTTTTTCAACAGTATATATCTTATGAATCAGATCTTCCATGTGGGTGATGCCATATTTACCAAGAGATCAAGCAATCAAAGTGTTATCTGTCGGCCGGGCGCGGTGGCTCAAGCCTGTAATCCCAGCACTTTGGGAGGCCGAGGCAGGTGGATCACGAGGTCAAGAGATCGAGACCATCCTGGTCAACATGGTGAAACCCTGTCTCTATTAAAACTACAAAAAATTAGCTGGGCATGGTGGCACGTGCCTGTAATCCCAGCTACTCAGGAGGCTGAGGCAGGAGAATTGCCTGAACCCAGGAGGCGGAGGTTGCGGTGAGCCGAGATCGTGCCATTGCACTCCAGCCTGGGTAACATGAGTGAAACTCCGTCTCAAAAAACAAAACAAAAAAAAAAAAAACAAAGTGTTATCTGTCAAAGCAATTTGCTTCTTATTGATTTTGCCATATCCACACTTGTAGATTAGCTCAATTACTGACTTCAGATTTGGGTATCCCCATGCAATATATGGTTCTACAATCTGCAGCATGTTTTTGTTGTTGTTTTTCTGTTTTGTTTTGTTTGTTTGAGATGAAGTCTTGCTCTGTCACCCAGGCTGGAGAGGAGTGGCACAATCTCAGCTCACTGCAACCTCTGCCTCCTGGGCTCAATCAATTCTCCTGCTTCAGCCTCCCGAGTAGAGGAGACTACAGACACAAGCCACCATGCCTGGCTAATTTTTTTTTTTTTTTTTGTATTTTTAGTAGAGACAGTGTTTCACCATATTGACCAGGCTGGTCTCAAACTCTTGACTTCAAATGATCAGCCCTCCTTGACCTCCCAAAGTGCTGGGATTACAGGCATGAGCCACTGTGCCTGGCCTCAGCATGTTAATTGAAGTCTTGTTGAGCTTCACAAAGGTTCCATTGAAGATTTGAGGAAGGCAAAGAAGCTGCAGCACCTTTCAGACCTTTGGGCTCACATCATTGACACCGCTGATCCTGATGACCAACACCAATTTGGGTTGTGCAGATACACAGAAGTTGCCAGCTTTTCTTGCCATCTTAGCCATTCGAATTTCAGTTCTGTCCATCTGCCTATATTACTTGTGATAGTGCTTCCCTTTTTCCTACCTAAGCTTCCTCCTCACCTTTCAAAGCATCTTTGGGCAAACTTCTTCTTTTTTTCTTTTTTTTTTTGACTCAGAGTCTTGCTCTGTCACCAGGCTGGAGTGCAGTGGTGCGATCTTGGCTCACTGCAACCTCTGCCTCTTGGGTTCAAGCGATCCTCCCGCCTCAGCCTCCCTCGTAGCTGGGATTACAGGTGCACGCCACCATGCCTGGCTAAGTTTTGTATTTGTAGTAGAGACGTGGTTTCATCATATTGGCCAGGATGGTCTTGATCTCTTGACCTTGTGATCCACCCACTTTTTCCCAAAGTGCTGAAACAGGCGTAAGCCACCACACCTGCCCATGGGCAAACTTCTTTCTCAGGTTCTTGATCTTCACCTCTGTGAAATTCCTTCACCTCGACACCCTCCATGGCTCCACCTGGAAAAGAGCCTCATAGCACTCTCTCTCTCTCTCTCTCTTTTTTTTGAGAGAGAGCCTTGTTCTGTCACCCAGGCTGGAGTGCAATGGCATGATCTCAGTTCGCTGCAACCTCTGCCTCCCAGGTTCAAACAATTCTCCTGCCTCAACCACCCAAGTAGCTGAAATTATAGGCATGCACCACCACACCCGGCCAATTTTTGTGTTTTTCATAGAGACAGGGTTTCTCCATGTTGGTCAGGCTGGTCTCAAACTCCCAACCTCAGGTGATCTGCCCGCCTCAGCCTCCCAAAGTGCTGGGAGTACAGGTGTGAGCCACCGTGCCTGGCCCCTAGCTCATTTCTAATCATGACAGTCACCGTACGAAACTGTACCTGCCAGTTACCAGGGTAGCACAACCACACACTCTGATTAGTCATTGCTTTTTCTCTCAAGAAACTGAAGCTAATTCTGGCTGATTACAGATAAAGAGAATTAATAAAAGGATCCTGGGCAGCCCATATAAGTATTAGGAAACTGGGGACAAACCTGAATGCTGATCTTCCAGGAGCTATGCCCTAAAATCATGCTCAGACCATGCCTGATGAGGTACACACCACACTGCTGCAGCCCTATTTAATGGGGTAGGAGAGACTCCTGCTGTTGTTCACACTGCACCAAGGATGCGTGCCTTTATGTGCCAGGAGTCTAACCTCACAAACTACCACCACTATTGAGAGCCAGGTGCCTCTAATACCACCCTCACCAGCAAAATGGATCCATGTGGACCTCGTTTTCAAGCTGCTCATGTGTACACTGAAGGAGGTGGTAGTATGAAAGCCAAGAGAAGATTTCCCAATAAAGAAAGGCGTGGTTGGTTTATGCTGTTTGCAAAGTGGGAAAAAAAGAACAATCTGTGAATGAATGGTGGCTTTTGGCCTGACTACCCCTAATAAAAACAACTGAAAAAAAGATTTCAAATAAAAATATTTATGGCTGGGCACAGTGGCTCACACCTGTGGGAGGCCAAGACATTTTGGGAGGCCGAGGCAGATGGATTGCCTAAGCTCAGGAGTTTGAGATCAGCCTGGGAAATGTGGCGAAATCCCGTCTTACTAAAAATACAAAAATTAGCCAGGCGTGCTGGCACATACCTGTAATCCCAGCTACTCCAGAGGCCGAGGTAGGAGAATCATTTGAACCCAGGGGGTGGAGGTTGTAGTGAGCCAAGATTGTGCCTCTGCACTCTAGGCTGGGTGAGTGAGGCTCCATCTCAAAAAATTAAATTAAATTAAAATATTTAAAAAGCACCAAAGACCTTATATGACACTGAAGAATATCAGGAGAGAACAGGGAAAAGGACTGGAGCTCAAGTAGATGGCTTAGGGTTAATTCTAAACCAGGGATATTTGTGAGTAAAGACAGCAGAGACATAAAGCTTGGCTTTTGCCATTCTCAAGAGTAGAGTGGGCTAGGTGCAGTGGTTCATGCCTATAATCCCAGCAGTTTGAGAGGCCGAGGTAGGAGGATCACTTGAGCCCAGGAGTTTCAGATCAGCCTGGGCAACATAGTGAGACCCCATCTCTAAAAAAAAAAAAAAAAAAAAAAAAATTAGCCAGGTGTGATGGCATGCACCTGTAGTCCCAGCTACATGGGGGACTGAGGCAGGAGGATCGCTTGAATCCGGGAGGTCAAGGCTGCATTGAGCTGAGATTGCACCGCTGCACTCCAGCCTGGGTAACAAGGTGAGACCCCATCTCAAAAAAAAAAAAAAAAAAAGAGAGAGAGAGAGATGGAGTGAACATGGGTGAAAGTCATTCAGCAACTGGGAAGGTAGACTTTAGAGAAGCATCTTCTGCTGTTTGTCGAGACCCTGATCTATGGGAATTCACTGAAAGGCAGAGATGTATTTTTGGTGGCTTCATGCATTATAGCAATGAGAGTTGGAGCTTAACCTTCACCAAAGGGAAGACGCTATGTAACAGTCCCTGTACTGGGTTGGAAACTGAATAATTTTACTCTGGTTGTTGGGGTGAACTGTACTCCCAGGGCTTTTTGGTGTGGCTGCAGAACTTCAAACCATGTGTCTGAACAATTAAGTACCTTAGATACCTAGTAGTGGAAACTGTTCAGAGTAATAGTGCCTTAGGTCTTATGGTATACATAAAAATATTTTTTCAAATAAAATGTACAGAAAACTCCAATTGTAAGATCTCAGTGGCTGGGCACTGCAGCTCATGCCTATAATCCCAGCACTGTACAGGGCTGAGGCAGACAGATGACTTGAGCCCAGGAGTTTGAGGCCAGCCTGGGCAACATAGTGAGACCTCGTCTCTATAACAAACAAAAATTTAAAAATTAATTTGTGGATTTAAGCATGTTTGTTATGTTTCAACTCACTATAGTTATTGTCCAGATTGATTTCAAAATGTTACTTTTTTGGCCAGTGGGAGCTTCTTCAAGTTGGCTTTTGAGTTCTTTTGACACAACTCTAGTTACCAATAAAGTGATCTTTAATTTCTATGGTTTTATTATTGCCTTTTTTTTTTTTTTTTGGGACTGAGTCTCACTCTATCATCCAGGCAGTGGTGCAATCTTGGTTCACTGCAATCTCTGTCTTCCGGGTTCAAGTGATTCTCCTGCCTCAGCCTCCCAAATAGCTGGGATTACAGGTACCCGCCAACCCGCATGGCTAATGTTTGAATTTTTAGTAGAGACGGGGTTTGGCCATGTTGGCCAGGCTGGTCTCAAACTCCTGAGCCAAAGCGATCTGCCCACCTTGGCCTCCCAAAATGTTGTATTACAGGTATGAGCCACCGTGCCCGGCCTCCATCTTTTATCTATCTGCATCCTCTGCCTGCAGAGTGGCCTAGAAACTATATTACCCCACATAAATGAGAACTTACAATGCCCAGATATGCATTTCTAATTCCCCACAAATCCTTAGGGAATCAACAAATTCCAAGTCTGGGGCATAATAGGTATGAAGATGCCAGAGTTATATCAAAAAGGACAAGCCAACTTGGCAAAAATTGTGAAAATCTAAATATTAGAGAAGACAATGATTGTACTGATTCAACTACACCAAATCAATAAAAACCTGTGTTTTGGCTGGGCACGATGGCTCACACCTGTAATCCCAGCACTTTTGGAGGGCAAGGCAGGCAGATCATGAGGTCAGGAGATTGAGACCATCCTGGCCAGCATGGTGACTACTAAAAATACAAAAATTAGCTTGGCGTGTGGTACGTGCCTGTAATCCCAGCTACTTGGGAGGCTGAGAGAGGAGAACTGCTTGAACCAGGGGGTTGGAGGTTGCAGTGAGCCGAGATCGTGCCATTGCACTCTAGCCTGGGTGGCAGCAAGACTCTGTCTCAAAAATATGAATAAATAAATAAATAAACCTGTGTGTCCATAATGGTACTCAAAAAGGTAAAGCCTTGGTCACAGTGGACATGGCAGCTCACATCCATAAACCCAACATTTTGGGAGGCCAGGGCAGGTGGATTACTTGACCCCAGGAGTTCAAGACCAACCTGGGCAAAACGACAAGACCCTGTTTCTACAAGAAATAAAAAAAAATCAGCCAGGTGTGGTGGTGCATGTCTGTAGTCCCAGTTTTTCAGGAGGCTAAGGTGAGAGGATTGCATGAATCCAGTGTAAGCCCAGTTGCATCGCCAGGAGGCCGGACACCCCTACCTCTGCACTCAGCACCTGACTCTGCACCCAGCAACACCAGGCTCTGCACTCGACACCTAGCTCTGCTGCATGGCTCCCCTGGAAGGCTCTGCTGATGCAACCCTGGCCAGTTCTCCCACTGGAAAACCCGCCCAACAACCCGTCAACCAATAGCAGCCCGCCCCGTCTCAATCCTGCTCCCCTGGACCCAATCAGAGCACCCAGCTGTTGCTCGATCCTCCTAGCCATTAAACTACCCCCACCCCCAAAGTCAGCACGACTTCTCTGGCCTCTTTCTCCGGACCACAGAACTTCGCCCGGGAGCTGAATAAATTGGCTTTTAATTTTCTTATACTGGCCTCAGTTTCCTCATTTTAAACTCGGCAATAACCCTTACACCCAGGAGTTCAAGGCTGCAGTGAGCCATGATCGCACCACTGGATTCCAGCCTGTGCAACAGAGCAAGGTCCTTTTAAAAAAAAAAAGAAAAGAAAATAAAGAAAGAAAAGAAAAAGAGAGAGACAAACGCCAGACAACCTCAATAGAAAAATGAGAAAAAAGTTGAACTGGGCCGAGCACGGTAGTTCACATCTGTAATCCCACCACTTTGGAAGGCCAAGGTGGGCACTTGAGGTTAGGAGTTTGAGACCAGCCTGGCCACATGGTGAAATCCTGTCTCTACTAAAAATACAAAAAAATTAGTCGTACGTGGTGGCACATGCCTTTAATCCCAGCTACTTGGGAGGCTGAGGCAGGAGAACTGCTTGAACCCAGGAGACGGAGGTTTCAGTGAGCCGAGATCACACCACTGCTCTCTAGCCTGGGTGACAGAGTAAGACTGTCTCAAAAAAAAGAAAAAAAAAAAAATGCCAGGCGTGGTGGTTCACGTCTGTAATCCTAGCACTTTGGGAGGCCAACGCAGGTGGATTGACTGAACTCAGGAGTTTGAGACCAGCCTGGGCAACATGGTGAAACCCCATCTCTACTAAAAATACAAAAAAATTAGCCAGGCATGGTGGTGGGCGCCTGTAGTCATAGCTACCAGGGAGGCTGAGGCAGGAGAATCACTTTAAATTGGGAGTTGGAGGTTGCAGCAAGCCGAGATCACGCCACTGCACTCCAACCTGGGCAATAGAACGAGACGCCATCTCCAAAAAAAAAAAAAAAGAACTGATACGTCACAAAATATGATATCCCAAAAGCCAAACCCATCTGAAAATGTGATCAACCTCATTAATATTTAGGTAAACGCAGGCCGGGCACGGTGGCTCAAGCCTGTAATCCCAGCACTTTGGGAGGCCGAGGCGGGTGGATCACGAGGCAAGAGATCAAGACCATCCTGGTCAACATGATGAAACCCCGTCTCTACTAAAAAATACAAAAAATTAGCTGGGCATGGTGGCGCGTGCCTGTAATCCCAGCTACTCAGGAGGCTGAGGCAGGAGAATTGCCTGAACCCAGGAGACGGAGGTTGCCGTGAGCCGAGATCGCACCATTGCACTCCAGCCTGGGTAACAAGAGCGAAACTCCGTCTCAAAAAAAAAAAAAAATTTAGGTAAACACAATTTGGGTAAGTGCAAACTAAAATCACAATGAGAAGCCATTGCACATCCACAAAGTTTACCCTAAAAGTGTGGCAATACCAAGTGTTAATGGAGCTGGAGATAAGTGGGAACTCTGACTCATTGTCAGAGGAGTGTGAGTTGGTCCAACCAACTTGCAGACTTGCAGACTTGCAGATTGCAGATTAAAAAAAGATAGGAAACTCCCTGATTCATATTATCTGGCAACCTGCTCTTTCTACCAAAGATAAAGAATATACCAAAAAGAAAACTACATCCCAATCTCATTTATGATAATAGATTTTAAAATTTCTAAATAAAGCAGTAAAACAAATGGGTAGTATAGTTTGTTCCAGTAGATTTTATTCCAGAAACACAAAGATAGTTCACTATCAAGAAATCTATCACTGTAATTTATTACATCGAAATCCTTTTTTTTTCTTTTGAGATGGAGTTTCACTATTATTGCCCAGGCTGGAGTGCCATGGCACAATCTTGGATCACTGCAACCTCCGCCTCCTGGGTTCAAGGATTCTCCTGGCTTTGCCTCCCCAGTAGCTGAGATTACAAGTGTGTACCACCACACCCGGCTAATTGTGTGTGTGTGTGTGTGTTTTGTATTTTGGTATTTTTAGTAGAGACAGCGTTTCACCATGTTGGCCAGGCTGGTCTCGAAATCCTGACCTCAGGTGATCCACCTGCTTCGGCCTCCCAAAGTGCTCGGATTACAAGCGTGAGCCACTGTGCCCGGCCATGACTGGTTAATTTTTAAATATTTAGAGATGGGGTCTTGCTATGTTGCCCAGGCTTCTAGAATCATTCTTCATATTATTTCACTAACACGGCCTCCACTGCATTAATATCTCAACAGGTCTAGAAGCTATTTAAAGCAAAAATTTTCTATGTTTACATACATTGTGATACACACACACACACACACACACACACACACACACACATATATGCATTGGCTAGCTGGGGATTCTACTCACCATCACATTGTCCCAGACTGAATCTGGGATTCACTTTGGTAACAGATTCTTGTCTTCAACAAAGAGCTGTCTTGAATAAGCATAAAAGTAGCATTTGAATGGTTTTTTTGTTTGCTTGTTTTGTTTTTTGTTTTTTAGAGAAAGGGCACCCAGGCTGGAGTGCAGTGGCACAATCATAGCTCACTGCACCCTCCAACTGGTGAGCTCAAGATTCTCCTGCGTCAGCCTTCCTAGTAGCAGGAATTACTGGTGTGAGCCACCACGCCCGGTTAATTTTCTTTTTTGTAGAGGTTGTTGGAGGCAGGGGGCTGGGAAGGGTATCGCTGTGTTGCCCAAGCTAGTCTCGAACTCCTGCCCTAAAATGATCCGTCCTCCTCGGCCTTTCAAAGTGCTGAGATTACGGGCGTGAGCCACCACGCCCAGCCTTGAATAGCTTTTCACATGCATTGCACGTTATTCTCTTTTATTCCCCCGGTTTTGGACCCAGTGTGAAACCTGGGAAGGGACTCGCTTGTGGTCACACTGACTGGAATCCTCGCTCAGGCGGAACCCCGACTCCAGACAGCGCGCAGGAGCACAAGCTCAACCACACCCGCCTCCCACCCAACCCAGACGCTCCACTCCTACACCCCCTCCTCTGCGGACACTCTCCCTCTTTTTCTTCCTCAGCCCTGAGGGGCGGTGGGATGGGTGTTAAAGAGGTGATACCACCAATCAACGTGCGTCTCCGGGAAGCAGCGCTTTGCACTGGCTGGTTGGATCTGACGACATGGCCACGGTCCAATCCTCACGCTAGAGGCAGGGCAAAAATCCAGTGACGCAAGCAGAAGGAGGAGCCCGCCGGTTGCAAGCACGTGACCGGAGCTGAAACCGGAAGCTACCTATCTGGTAGGGCGCTCCCCCAGCACCTAAGACTGCGATGGTGAGTGAGGACGCATGCGCAGGAGGACCCGCAGGGGGTTCAGCGTCTCTGCTCCCCAATCTTTGTGGGTGCCCCCTCCGTGCCTGCGCTCCACCCTTACCTCCTATCCGCCTGGGAAGGGACAGGGGATGGAGATGAGAGGGATGATGATGGGAGTGCCGGGGAGGGGTCTGTGGGAGGGTGTTCAGGGGATGCGGGTAGTCTGCGTGGCAGGGGCGGGGACGAGGGGAGGTGGAGAGAGGGTCTGGGGGCCAGGACCAGTGGGGCAGCGAAGGCCCTTCGGGGTAGCAAAGGTGGGGTGTGAAAGGCCAGGGTAGCCCGGGGGCCGAGAGGTGGGGGCAGATGGAGGCTGGGGAAGATCAGTATTGAGGACCTTGTAGGGGGAAGGGGGCCGGGAAGGGACCTGGCTGGGGAATGAGAAAATCTGGGGCTATCGTCAACCAAGAGACTTGGATTTGCAGGTGAAAGGTATCGGGGGCTATCCATCCCTCTAGCATGCTTCTCACTGCTTGCATCTTTACCCACTAGACTTCTGCACTGACCCAGGGGCTGGAGCGAATCCCAGACCAGCTCGGCTACCTGGTGCTGAGTGAAGGTGCAGTGCTGGCGGTGCGTTCTGGGAAAGGGAGGGGGTCCATTAGTGCACACAGCCCTTCTAATATTAGCCCTTCTTTTCTCGGCTTTTTCCTGGTTTCCTGCCTGGTATCTATTAGGTTGGTGCAAAAGTATTTGCAGTTTTTGCAATTACTTTCGGTAATTGGTCTGTGGACCAATTAGTCTCCTAACTGTTGCGATTTATTTATTTATTTATTTTTGTGATGGAGTTTCGCTCTTGTTGCCTAGGCTGGAGTGCAGTGGCACGATCTCGGCTCATGGGTTCAAGCGCCTCAGCCTCCCAAGTAGCTGAGACTACAGGCATACGGGCACGTGCCACTACGTGTGGCCACGCGTGGCCAATTTTTATATTTTTAGTAGAGACAGGGTTTCACCATGTTGGCCAGGCTGGTCTTGAACTTCTGACCTCAGGTGATCCACCCACCTCGGCCTCCCAAAGTGCTGGAATTACAAGCATGAGCCACCATGCCTGGCCTTTATTTGGTATTTCTTAAAGAGACATTTGTATTTTGTTCCATAGTACTGTATAGAGTGTTAGGTCTCTAGATGTTTTTGATTTAGCTAGAGACAAAGCTTAAGGTTAAGGGTTGAAAACAATGCAGGTGGTAAAGGCTATTGAAGGAATCTAGGATATTAAAAATTGAATATGTTATGACAAGGTAACTAACTTTCCTGGAGGTAGGAATTCAGCCCAACTTAAAGTATTTACGGTGGGGATGTGGACATACAGGTGCGTGGCACTAACCTATCTGAACTGGTTAGTTTATGGTGAACAGATTTGGAAAGGTTTGAGGGAAGAGGAGGATATGGTCAGGGAAGGATCTGATTTTGAAGGATCTTCAAGGCCAGGTTAACACATTTGAACTTAATCTTGAACATAATGGGAATTTGAAAGGTTTTTTTGAACAGAAACAAGACCCAGTACATGGCTGAGCAAGACTGTTCTGTTAGTGATGTGAAGACGGGCAGAAAGGGGAGTCATTCAGAGATGAGACTGGGCCAGACACAGTGGCTCATGCCTGTAATCCCAGCACTTTGGGAGGCTGAGGTGGGTGGACCATGAGGTCAGGAGTTCAAGACCAGGCTGGCCAACCTGGGAGGTGGAGGTTGCAGTGAGCTGAGATCGTGCCATTACGCATACACTCCAGCCTGGGCAACAGAGGGAGACTCAGTCTCAAAAAAAAAAAAAAGAGAGAGAGAGAGATGATACTGTGCAGCTGGCAGTAAGAAGGAGGAGCAAGGAGAGAATAATTTTGTTTTTGTTTTTGTTTTTTTGAGACGGAGCTTCGCTCTTGTTACCCAGGCTGGAGTGCAATGGCGCGATCTCGGCTCACCGCAACCTCCGCCTCCCGGGTTCAGGCAATTCTCCTGCCCCAGCCTCCTGAGTCACTGGGATTACAGGCGCGCGCCACCATGCCCAGCTAATTTTTTGTATTTTTAGTAGAGACGGGGTTTCACCATGTTGACCAGGATGGTCTCGATCTCTTGACCTCGTGATCCACCCGCCTCGGCCTCCCACAGTGCTGGGATTACAGGCTTGAGCCACCGCGCCCGGCCTGTTTTTGTTTTTTTTAAAGACAGAGACTCACTGTCACTCAGGCTGGAGTGCAGTGGTGCAATCACCTCTCATTGCAGTCTTGAACTCCTGGGCCCAAGCAATCCCCCCACCTTAGCATCCCTAGTAACTAGGACTACAGGCAAGCACCACCACACACAGCCTTTAAAAAATTTTTTATAGAGATGGGGGTCTTTTGTTGCCCAGGCTGGTCTTGGACTCCTGGCTTCCAGCAATCCTCCTGCCTTGGCCTCCCAAATGGCTGGAATTACAGGCCTGAGCCACTGTGCTTGGCCGGGAGAAGATATTTTAAATAAAGAATCAGCATATCTTGGTAATGACTAGAAATACGTAATAAAGGAAATACTTCTCTAGCCAGAACTCAGAAGCCTGAAACATGGCCCTGTGTGGTTGGCTCACACCAGTAATCTCAACACTTTGGGAGGCTGAAGTGGGTGGATCACTTGAGGTCAGGAGTTCAAGACCAGACTAGCCAACAAGGTGAAACCTCATCTCTACTGAAAATACAAAAAATTAGCCTGGTGTGGTAGCACATGCCTGTAGTCCCAGCTACTTGGGACGTTGAAGCAGGAGAATTGCTTGAACCCAGGAGGCAGACGTTACAGCGAACCAAGATTGCACTACTGCACTCCAGCCTGGGTGACAGAGTGAGACTCCTTCTCGAAAGAAAGAAAGGGGGAGAGAGAGAGAGAAAGAGGTTGGGGAAATCAAGAAAGGAAGTGGATTGGGAAGGAAGTGGATAAGGATAAGGGGAACTTTGATGGCCCAACTTTAGACATTGAGTTTGATGTAAAATAGCAGTTAATATATATTGCTAGTTCAGCAAAAGGAACTAAATCTTGTGGAGGCCTCTATCAAGGAAGAGGGAAGAGGAAGTTGAGACTATAACCAGAAAAAAGGAAGCCCACGCCACAGTCCCATCACTTACTCTAGGGGTCAGCAGAGGGAGGGGTTCAAGGACAAAGGGCATGTTTTTGAGATTCTACAGACAGAGCAGCAAGTGTGAAGACTGAGAAAAAGATGGAGCAATTAAGAGGTCAGTGGTGGGCAGGCATTCATTTTGGAGAATGTGGTTTTATCAGATAGGCAGGGACATAGGAGAAATCAGTTTCACGGGGTTAGAATAGAAAGATCAATAAAGAGATGGTTGACCAAGTGCAGTAGGTCAAGTCTGTAATCCCAGCATTTTGGGAGGAGGCTGAGGTAGGCAGATCATTTGTGGTTAGGAGTTTGAGACCAGCTGACCAACATGATAAAACTGTCTCAACTAAAAATATAAAAAATTAGCCAGGTGAGCCAGGCTTGGTGGCTCATGCCTGTCATCCCGCCACTTTGGGAGGCCGAAGTGGGTGGATCACCTGAGGTCAGGAGTTTGAGACCAGCCTGGCCAACAGGCTGAAACCCCATCTCCACTAAAAACAAAAATTAGCTGGGCATGGTGGCAGGCGCCTGTAATCCCAGCTACTAGGGAGGCTGAGGCAGGAGAACTGCTTGAACCTAGAGTGAGCAGAGAGTTGCTTGAACATTGAATTTTGCAGTGAACCAAGATTTTGCCACTGCACTCCAGCCTGGGCAACAGAGCAAGATTCCATCTTAAAAAAAAAAAAAAAATTAGCCGTGTGTGGTAGTGCTGGTGCATGCCTGTAATCTCAGCTACTCGGGAGGCTGAGACAGGAGAATCCCTTGAATCCGGGAGGCAGAGGTTGCAGTGGGCCGAGATTGCATCACTTCAGTCCAGCCTGGGCAACAGAGCAAGACTCTGTCTCAAAAAAAGAAAAAAAGATAAGTTGCACTCATCCAGGGAAACCCAGTATTATGGGAAACAGGATGGCAACTAGAGCGTGACATCATAGTGGGATTTCAGGTTGGTTTTTCCAAAGCTGGGGGGAGACGATCTAAATGTGAGAGCCAGGGTGACTCTGCCTAGAATTTCTTCCTGAACCTATGCTGTAACACCCGCCCCTGTCCTTCCTCCATCTGCGTGCAGTCATCTGGGGACCTTGAGAATGACGAGCAGGCAGCCAGTGCCATCTCTGAGCTGGTCAGCACGGCCTGCGGTTTCCGGCTGCACCATGGCATGAATGTGCCCTTCAAGCGCCTGTCTGGTGAGCCCCTGCCCCTGCCCTTGGTGGTGGTACTGGGAGGGGGGGGCTGCTTCCAGAGGCTTCTCTTCTTCCTCCTAGCTTCCCACCATTTCCTCCTGAGGTCTCTGGTCTGGCCACTTTCCTCCCTTTGAGACTGCCCTGTATCAGAATTGTGAATGAGAAAGCCGGAGAAAGATCTAGCAGGGGCCACTCATCTTCAAATCTCTGAGCCTGGAACAACAGAATTTCTTTGGCTTTGATCCCAGCCAGTTTGTGCATGGCCCTGCCCTATGGAGTCTGTCACACCCACTAACTTTGTGCTCCCTTCCCCCTCCTGGGGTGGGGGAAGGTGTGTTTCTCCTCCAGTGGTCTTTGGAGAACACACGCTGCTGGTGACCGTGTCAGGACAGAGGGTGTTTGTGGTGAAGAGGCAGAACCGAGGTCGGGAGCCCATTGACGTCTGAGCTGCTGGAGGGCAAGGGTCGGAGAAACGGATTGGGTCCTGGGCCTCTGTGATGAGGGAGGCACAGCTGTTGGTCTTGGCTTGCTGCTAGAACTAGGGCCTTTGCTAGCCCACCTCCCCACCCCTACCTGGAAAGGCCGAGGTTTGGGGACTCTGAGCTGTTAAGGAGAACAAGGGCAAGGAGACCTCCCTTTGTGCTCCCTCCCTTCCTCCCTAATAAACACGAGTCTGATGTTCTCCAGCCCAGGGCCATGTGTGTTTAGTGTCAGAGTGGTTACACCCCATGTCTGTCTTCCACCTTCTGGGGAGAAAGTCATGCACCTTAGCCCAAGTTGGGTGCAGCAGGGCTGCTTCCGTGTGCTATGAAACTGGGAAGCAGAAAAAAAGTTGGAGGGGGCTGGGCGTGGTGGCTCATGCCTGTAATCCCAGCACTTCCGGATTTGAGCAAGTTACAAGGTCAGAAGTTCGAACCTAGCCTAGCCAATATGGTGAAACCCCATCTTTACTAAAAGTACAAAAAAATCAGCAGGGCGTAGTGGCACATGCCTGTAGTCCCAGCTACTCAGGAGGCTGAGGCAGAAGAATCATTTGAATTTGGGAGGCAGAAGTTGCAGTGAGCCGAGATCACACCCCTGCACTCCAGCCTCCTGGTGACAGAGCAAGGCTCTGTCTCCAAAAAAAAAAAAAAAAAGGAAAAAAAAGAAAAGAAAAAAAAGTTGGAGGGGAAGGGAGTCGCCCTGAGCCCTGGCGACCTCTGCTCTTCCCATCAATACATACACAAACTAGTCATCCTTCTCCCTCCTGAACAGGCATTTAATAGTCTTATTTCAGTTGGAAGCAATGGTTGGAGAATAAGTTACAGGAACTGACCAAAAAAAAAAAAAAAAAAAAAAAACAACTTAAAGTGCTTCAGGCTGCAAACGTAAACATGAAGGGGCAGAAGGAGGCCACCTGGCTCTGTCCCCAACCCGAGACAGGAGGGTCACTGTCAGGGGCCCTTACCCATCACCACCCTCTAGTATCAGCCCTGTGGGAGGGAGGGAGGGAGGGAGGGAATGTCAGAGGTGGGAAAGAATGAAACAGGAATGAGGAAGAGACTTTGTAAACTTAGAACCAGGGTCATGGGCGGGGGGCAAGGGAGCTCTGGGAACCCCTGCCCTGGCTTGGGGTGGGGCCAGCCCTCCCCACAGGAACTCGGGGAATACTGGTGGCTTAGTCCCAGCCATGCCCGCCCACTTCACAGCTTCTTCCCCCATCCCTCATCAGCAGACACAGTCAGGCAGCACTGCCGGGCCTCTTCACCCCCGTCTGGGAGGCATCCCAGGGGAGGAAAAGCTCGGGAGCAGGGATCCCCTCTGGGGGCGTTGGGTCTCTGGAGTGTAAGAGGGAACAGAGCTGGCATGGTGCTACTTGACGGGTTCCACCACCAGGACCTTGCACTCGCGCTTGGCAATCTTGTCCAGAGACAGCACAGCCTTGTCCGGGGGCAGGTAGAGGGGGCGGCCAACAGGAGAGGCCACGGGGGGCGTGATGGCCCTGCGCTCCATCACACTGCCCGACCTAGGGGAAGGCAGAGGCTGTGGGTGCTGGTCAGACCCAGAACCTTCCCTGCCCCCAGCCTCTACCCAGTCCCATGCCACACCCTCTGGTTCTGTACCTCATGAGGTGGCTTCGGGAAGGCTGTTGGTGGGAGAAGGACTGGGATCGGCCCAGGCTAGCCTGGTGCCTCTCTACCAAGTCTCGGACAGCAGGGCTGCTGGGGCTACTCTTGCGGGAGAGGGGCCGGGCCTCGGGTGGAGGGTGGGACACGCTGGCGGTGAACTGCAGCTTCAGTTTCATATGCTGACTCAGCTGCGGGGAGACGCAGGTCAGCATGCCAGCTCGGCTTCCAGGGCCCAGGCTTCCTTCCAAATGATCTTCCCCATGAGACAGACCAATGTCAAATCTAAATCCCACCTTCCCTCTGCCTGGCTTTTTATTTCATCCCCAAAATCTAAGGGTCCTGCCTCTGCCCACCCCAGCATTCTGCACCACTCAGCCCAGACCCTCCCCAGCCCACCTCGAAGAGCCCCGTCCTCAGAGCCTGGAAGGCCACACTGAAGGTGAGCGCGCTGCCCTTCCGGGAAAAGCCAAGGTTGTTGAGGGGCGTGTGGCAGACGATGGAGTCCAGGGCGGCCTGCATGGCCCGGCGTTCCTCCTCACACAGCTGCTTTCCTGGGGGCAGAAACAGGGACCAGCAAACACTACAGCATTCCTCATTCCCACAGGGCCTTCGCCAGGACAGTCTCATCTGATCCTCAAAGCCACTCTGTAGAGTAAACTGAGCAAACGTTATCTTTTGTGCATATTGTAGATAACAATGGCTAATACTTACTGTGTGAAGGGTCTGTCCTAAGCACATCATGTATATTAATTCAGTATCTGCCTGACAGTCCCATAAGATATGAGTCGCTCTATTTTAGAGGTGAAGACTCTGAGGCCCAGAGAGGTTAAGTAACTTACTCAAGGTCACACAGTTAGTAAAGGAGAGAAATAGAGCTCACAACAGTGAGTAAAGCCCCAGTGTCCATGCCCTGAAAGTCACTCTGCCCCATTGCCTCTCTAAACTCTCTGTTTGGGACACTGCGGAGACCACCCGGGTACAGGGCGGAAGCTGCCTGCCATAAGTCGCCTCCTGTGGTGGGACTGGCACCAAGTGTGGCTCTTTTCACTGTCCTGCCTCCCTGGCTTTTTTCTTTCCCCTCCCCTCCCTGGGGACTAGATCCCCGCCTGGCAGCTGACCTACCAGCCTGTGCATGCTCCGGTGTCCACACGAGCCTCACAGCAAGGAAGTCTTGGAGATTGTTGAGCAGCGTGTAGGTGACAGTGAAACGCTTGTAGGTCTGAACAGGGGACTCACAAGAAGCGGTCATCACGAAACACGGGCGATCTAGGCGGACACTGGGCAGGCTAGGAGTGGTGAGAGAGGGCTGCTGGCTGTGTGTGTCAGACCACAAAGGTGAATGCCATGGTTCCTCCAGGATCCACACTTACCGGTAGTGTGTATAGATGCTCTGAGTGAAGGGCAGCTTTGGGGTGGACCACTGAACCACAGCAATCAGGGGAACTTCCAGGCCCTGTGGGAGGTACAAAGGGGTTTGGCATTAAAGTGCCCCTCCCATCTTGAGTCAGCCACCTGGTCTTTCCCTCCAACTGCCTTATCCCTTTTCCTTGAACACACTAGCCCCTTATGCTCACCTCCTTGGCCCCTGGAGGGGGCTGCTCACCCCCTCTCAGCTGAAACAGGAAGTTGTGTTCCTCCAGGGCATTCAGTGGGCAGGGGAAGCAGCCAGAGGTGCCGGGTAGTCGGCAGAAGGAGCCCATGGAGACTTCCCCAGACTGGTGACTAGCTCAGAAAAGAGGACAGGGCATGGTCTCCCCATGCCAGAGCTTGGCCCCTCACACCATCCCCACCACTTCACAGCCTCACGCCTCCCAGGACCTCACCAGACATTGTCGACCAGCAGCACAGAGCCATCGGGCATGACAGGTAGATAACTGGCATTGAAGTTGGGGAGGATTCGGATATCCCAGATGGAGATTTCCTCCTGGGAGGAACTGTTCAGCACTGTTGGAGAGGACCAGCTCGGTTCAGAATACCTGGACCCTCAGGCCCCACCTTTACCCAGAAAAAACCAGACTTACGCCACCAGCCTGCCCAGAGGAACTGCATCCAATCAGTTCCCTTACTGCTCCCGGAGGCTGGAGCCGGCCGACTTGCTTACCCTTGAGCACGGTCAAGTGTTTTCCAGCCACAGTGAACTGCCGGCATCTCAGAACCGGAGGGGGCAGCAGAGTCAGCAGTGTGCTCACTGAGGGAGGGGGTGGGTCAAGAAGTGATGGTTTGGGGGCTGACCTCACCTACAACCCAGAGTTCTCACCTTCCTCTTCTCAGAGCCCATTAGCCACTTTCCAGTGTGACTCCTCCCCTCTGTCCTCCAATTCCCAGACTCTAGACCTTCGCCTCTGCGCTCTCCTCCCCACCTTGGGCCTTGAAAGCGCTCTGCTCGCCCCGGAACGTCTCCCCAGGAGATCGGGTTTGCAGCAATCGCAGGTAGCCTTGATCTCTGACCTCTGGTGCCTCAACCTCCCGCTTCCACACAGTCACTACAATCTGTCAAGAGGAGAGACAGATGGCTGAGCCCGGGAAAGGTATCTGAATTGGGACAGCTCCACCCCTTGCTCATCTTACCTTGGCTTTAGGTGTCCCTGGGGGCAGTCTATCCAGTGAAACGGTGAGTGGGAAGATGACCTCATCTGTGGACACAATTGGTTCCTCCACAGGCAGCTGGGGTTGGGAAAGGGGTGAAGAGGTCAGGAGCGAGTCAGAGGCAGCCTGCAACCTTTCCCTTAAGACCTGCAGGTGGTCATCTGCCTCCTGCCTCAGGCCCCAGCAAACCACCCCTTCGCCCTGTGCCGGGTCCCCCAAAGCTCCTCACCGTGGTCGCTCCCCCTGAGGTAGCAGGGCCCGGGCCGTGGGTGAGAAGGGGGCTGCAGCCTCGGAACAAACCACCACCCCCAGGATCCCCTCCCCCTGGGGGCTCCAAATCCTGGTCGCCGGCGCCTCCGCCCCCCGGCATCCCGCCTCCGGCGCTGACCGAGGCCAGGGCAGCCAGGGCGGTTGCCAGTTCTGTCCAGGCCCCTCGGGAGCCCAAGCCCGGGCCGCCCCCGGCGCTGGACCCCGCGCCGCCCCGGCAGCGCAACACCAGCAGGAAGCGGACAGTTTCCCCCAAATACAGATGGTTGCGCCTGGGCAGCGCCCGGTACCGGCCCGGGTCCCCTGCCAGCTCCGCGCGCGGCGGCAGCGGCACGGCCGGGAAGTACATGGAGTAGTCGCACTGGGACTCCATGGGGCGGCGAGGACGGCGCGACCGGGAGCCCGGGCCGGAGGCTGATCTCCGGCGGGGCCCGCTAGGGTGGGTCCAGAGGGCCCCGACACCTCGGGCTGCTGCGCGTGGCTGGGCGGCCTAAGAGACCCGCCCGGTACCGGCACCCGGGCAACGAACCCGGAACCGAGACCCGCCGGCGCCGGAACCGGAGCACGGAGCCGAATGACTGGAGATAAACCGGAAGCGGAAGGGAGGGGGCGTGGCCGCCAAGGCCCCAAATTCGGCGGGTGCCTGGACCTTGTAGGAGGGGGCGGGGTCCGGCTGCGCTGAGGCCAAGAGGAGAATACATGCTGGGGTTGCTGCCAAGCTTCTTGGAGAAGAAATGTAAGAAGTACCCCGTCGGTCGGGCGGGGTGGCTCACGCCTATAATCCCAGCACTGTGGGAGGCCGAGGCGGGAGGATCGCTTGAGGTCAGGTGTTTGAGACCAGTCTGGCCAACATAGCAAGACCTCCTCTCTGCAAAAAATGTAAAAATTATCCGGGCGCGGTAGCGCGCACCTGTAATCCCAGCTACTTAGGAGGCCTACACAGGAGGCTCTTTTGAGCCCAGGAGTTTGAAGCTGTAAAGAGCTGTGATTGGGGCACTGGACTGCAGCCTGGGTGACAGAGTGAGATCGTGTCTCAAAAAAACCAAAAAAAAAGGAAAAGACCCCTTCCAACCCCACCTTACCCAGGAAGATTCTCCATCCCTCCCCTTTCCACCCTCCATAAATCAAGTAGAAGTTTCAAATTATTTATTCATTCAGCAAACATTTCAGAGTGAGCAGTCTAGTAACAAATATTTGGTAGAGAAATGGACGTATTATTCCAACTCACCATGCACCAAACTTTCTGTGGCTCACTCCATCTTTTGCCCCTCTAGGGAGCTTTGGTGATGTGGATCTGCCCTGGGGCAGGAAAGGGGAAGCGGAGGCCAGCGTGGTGGCTCAAGCCTGTAATCTCAGCACTTTGGGAGGCAGAGCCATGTGGATCACCTGAGGTGAGGAGTTCGAGATCAGCCTGACCAACATGTTGAAACCCTGTCTCTACTAAAAATATAAAAATTAGCTGTGTGTGGGGCCGGGCGCGGTGGCTCAAGCCTGTAATCCCAGCACTGTGGGAGGCCGAGGTGGGTGGATCACGAGGTCAAGAGATCGAGACCATCCTGGTCAGCATGGTGAAACCCCGTCTCTACTAAAAATACAAAACATTAGCTGGGCATGGTGGTGCGTGCCTGTAATCCCAGCGACTCAGGAGGCTGAGGCAGGAGAATTGCCTGAACCCAGGAGGCGGAGGTTGCGGTGAGCCGAGAGTGCGCCATTGCACTCCAGCCTGGGTAACAAGAGCGAAACTCCGACTCCTCAAAAAAAAAAAAAAAAAAATTAGCTGTGTGTGGTGGCATGTACCTGTAATCCCAGCTACTTGGGAGGCTGAGGCAGGAGAATTGCTTGAACCAGGGAGGCAGAGGTTGCAGTGAGCTGAGATCGTGCCACTGCACTGAAGTCTGGGGGATACAGCGAGACTCTATCTCAAAAAAATAAAATAAAGAAAGGGGCAAAATGAGTGGAGGAGGGAAGCACTGCTGGGAGCCCATTGAAGCCCCATCCTTTCTGAGAGATGCAGAAGTGGCATCTTGCTGCCCCACCCCCCACTCATCCCATGTGCCCTTCAAACATGGGTGCTTTTCCACCTAAATCTGTAGTCTGATGTCTATGGGGAAAGTGGCCTTGAAGTCTTGAGGGGCAGTGAGACGGTCGGGGGGAACTGCTTGGCATCCAGCTTGTCCTTGTACTGGAGCTCAGGGGTAGCCAGGCGCTCACACTCCTCTTGATCTTGGGGGCTCAATCCACTCCGAAGTATATAGCCCAAAACCTTAGCTGACCCAAACTGGAAGGGGCGGAACCGGCGATCAGTGATGTATTTGGGGTCAGAAGCCTCACCCCCTACCAGACAGTGTTTGGCCAGGGTCTGTCGGCGAGCCCGGAGCTCAGCCACAGCTGTCTGCAGCCGATGCTGGCCGTATTTCTCTATCCGTGCCCAGAGACTGCGGTTGAAGTGGACATAGAGAGCCCAGTCCAGGTTGTTCCAGGCTCGGGCCCGTGCTGTCAGCTGCTGGTCCTCTGCAGTCAGTCCACTGTTGCTGACAGTGCTGAGACCCTGCTCACGTCCAGCCTGGGCATTGTGCATGAAGCCCACCACATCATCCAGACCCCAGCACAGGGCGTCTGCCAGCAGAACCAATGACTCATCAAAGTACTCAGCCACCATTACCAGGTCAAAGACAGAGTCCAGCCAGGCCAGACCCCACTGAATGAAGGATGAAGACCCCATATGGAAAGAGGCAGGGCTTGGTATCTGGCTGCCATGATCAGCAACAGTGGAAACAGGATGGATGAGGGCATTGGGATTGAGGGCTTGGGCTTGAGGGCCAGCACCAGAGGGCAAGACCTGTAGCTCTGGGGCATTGGGGTCTCTGGAGGGATGAAGATTCCTGCTCTTGGCCCTCATCTCTGGGGGAAAGGGGAGGCCAAAGTCAAACCATAGTAAGTTGCGAGCATAGTGGTCCCCACGGGCCCCAGGCCTGTAGAAGGCTCGAGGATTGGCCAGGAAGGCAGCCAAGGATGGTGACTTGCGGAAGGCTGATGAGGTGGATTTATAGTAGGAGAAGGCAGAGCGAGCCAGAGCTGCTGGATCACGGACAATGGAAAAAAAGAAGCTGTCAGAAGGCATGACCTGAAGTACCTGCAGAGGAGAGAAGACGGAGAGAAAACTGGGCTGGGGAGCAGGTATGCATATGTGGGGGGGAACCCCGCAAGTGCCGAGGCAAAGGTCTGAAACCTCAACCTGCTCCCATGTGAATATTGAATTAGAAAAGAATTAGAAATATAAGCACATAGTTATTCCTATATCTAATCATATATAATCATTTAGTTATTCACATGTAATCATAAAGATATATATACTCAGCATAACCCTTTAATTTTACTAATGATTCTCAGGTCATGAAGTGTGGAACTGAAGTGGCATTGGGAAGGAGGTGACCCTGAGGCAAGATGCTCTAAGCCCTCTGTCATGACTGCATAAGGGCTGCTGGAGGGCGCCTTGGCTGTGCCGCAGTGTTAGTGCTGGGAAAGCGCCCACTGTTTAGCCAGCTAGGAAAGCAGACGTCCAAAATGGCCAAGACATCTCCTTCTTGGGGGAGTTGGGAGAAAACTCCGCTTCTCTAAGCTCTTGTGGTAGGCCTGACGGCTGTCAGGAAAACTCACGGACATCCGGGGGACTTAATTGTCTCTATGTGATGCTGGGCTTCAGTGGTCACATCCCATGTCTACTTTCATGTTCTGCTTCTGTACCTGGTTCCTCTTTTTCTTAGAAGATAAGAATTAGTAATAGTAACATAAATCTTAATGCCCTTGATATTTTTGACAAGTATGCAAAAAGTGCTGATGCATTAAGTTTTCTCCTCGCCTTGGTTACTTGAAAGTCCCAGGCCCCTATCTCCAAGACATGTGATTTACTTGATCCTATCACTGACCACCAATGCCTCGCCCTACCCACCCTGCTCCCTGCTTTGTACTCAATAAAATCAGGGCGTCCAGGCACTTGGGGCCACTGCCAGACTGCACTTTGTTTGGCAGTGGACCCTTGGGCCCAAATTCTGTTTTCTCTTTCTTGGTGTCTTGTGTCTTTTATTTCCACAGTTTCTCATCTCCACACCCGTAGAGAGGGGCTCACAGGACCCTGCAGGGCTGGACCCTACATGCATAAGTATGCGCAAGTCACGTGTCCCCCTATCCAGGCTCCTCAAACTTCCTTCTCCCAGCTCTGCTAGGAATCCCCAGCTTCCATCACTTGCTGTGTGGCAAGTTACTTAACATCTCTGAGACTCAACCTGCTTATCTGCAAAATGGGGATAATCATACTTTCCCAAGTGATTATGAAAGATACATGAGATAAAACATACGAAGAAACCTGGAGCACAGAGCCAGGCATATGGTGTGTGCCTGTAGTCCCAGCTACTCAGGAGGCTGAGGCAGGAGGATGGCTTGAGCATTGCTATGTTGCTGAGGCCACCCCGGGCAACATATTGAGACCCTGTCTCTACAAAAATAAAACTAAAAACATTAGCAGGGCAATCAATGATAGACTGGATAAAGAAAATGTGGAACATATACACCGTGGAATATTATGAAGTTGTAAAAAAGAATGAGATCACGTCCTTTGCAGGTACATGGATGAAGCTGGAAGCTATCATCATTCTCAGCAAACTAACACAGGAAGAGAAAACCAAACACCACATGTTCTCACTCATAAGTAAGTGGGTGTCGAACAATGAGAACACATGGACACAGGGAGGGGAACAACACACACTCGGTCCTGTCAGGGGGTAGGAGGAAAGGGGAAGGAAAGCATTAGGACGAATACCTAATGCATGCAAGGCTTAAAACCTAGATGAGAGTTGATAGGTGCAGCAAACCACCGTGGCACATGTATACCTATGTAACAAACCTGCATGTTCTGCACATGTACCCCAGAACTTAAAAATAAGTTAGGACATCCTGGCACACACCTGTAGTCCCAGCTACCCAAGAGGCTGAGGTGTAGGATCGCTTGAGCCCAAAATTTTTAAGACATGCCTGAACAACGCAGCAGGACCCTGCCTTGAAAGAAAAGGACTGGTGGCAGTGGCTCACGCCTGTAATCCCAGCACTTTGGGAGGCTGAGGGGGGTGGATCATGAGGTCAGGAGTTTAAGACCAGACTGGCCATGATGGTGAAAACTTGTCTCTACTAAAATTACAAAAAATAAGCTGGGTGCAGTGGCAGGCACCTGTAATCCCGGCTACTCGGGAGGCTGAGGCAGGAGAATCGCTTGAACCTGGGTGATAGAGGTTGCATGACTGTACTCCATCATGGGTGACAGAGTGAGACTACTTCTCAAAAAAATAAAAGAAAGGAAGGAAGGAAAGAGGAGTGCGTGCGCACAAGAGAGAGAAGAAGGGAGGAAGGGAGGGAGAAGGAAGGAAAGGAAGGAAGGAAAGGGACGGGAGGAGAAGAGAAAGGGAGAGGAAGGGAGCAGATGAAGGGGGAGGGAGGAGAAGGGCAAGGGAAGAGAGGGGAGGGGAAGAGAGAGGAGGGAAAGGAAAGGGAAAAAGAAAAGAAAAAAGAGAAAGGGAGGGAAGGAAACCTGCAGCATAGGAAACTCCTAGAGAACATTAATTTCCTTGGGCATTTCTGTCTGCCTTGGTCAGTAAACCCTCTAGGAACCAACCTTTGTACTCATTTCTCCAGCAAAAACCTATTGAGTGCCTGCCCTGGGACTGTTGGTCATAGCTCCAGGAAGGGAACTGGCCCTAGCCTCCTCAGGGCATAGGAGGGGCATCACTGGCAGCAAAGAGTGAGAAGGAGCAACTATAATGCCATCTGGGGCATAGGCAGCAGGTGGAATAGGCCAGGCCCAGAATGGTTGGAGACTTCAGGGGTTTGAATGGTAAAACACCTCAGGGGGTCCTGGGCATCCCAGAGGGCAAAATACACCCTGAGCCAAGGCCCTGGGAAGCCACAGCTGCCTGGTAGGACGCTGCTCTGAGGACTGGGACATGTGATTCTATTGCTCTGCAAGACAGAAGATGGAGATCAGGCTGCACCACACCCTAACGTGGCCCTGCAGGCTGATGCAGGTCAGAACCTAGCTCCTGGACTCCTTGAAGGGTTTCTGCCTCCAAAAATGACTTCCATTATTGAATCTGACTTCTCTCTGTCATGGTGTTCTTCAATCGGCTCTGCAAATATGGCACACCTGAACAACAGCCTGTGAACTCTCTCTCTTTTTTTGGGTGGGGGGTGGGTCAGGGGTGGAAATGGGAAAGGAGTATTTTAGCTTCTGATTGTTTATTTTCTTCTTTTTTTTGGAGAGACTGTCTCCTTGCTCTGTCATCTAGGCAGCATATCATAGCTCACTGCAGCCTTAAAAACTCCTGGGCTCAAGGGATTCCCCAACCTGCTATAGTCCTCCTGAGTAGCTGGGACTATAGGCGCACACCAACATGCCCTGTTAATTTTTAATTTTTTTGTAGAGACAGGGACTTGCTATGTTGCCCAGATTGGCCTCGAACTCCTGGGCTCAAGTCATCCTCCCACCTCAGCATCCTAAAGCACTCAGATCACAGGCATGAGCTACCATGCCTGGTCCTGTAGGTCTCTTTGAAAGCAGAGGAGAAACTGAAGAAAATAGTCTTTGGCATCTGATGGACCTGGAATAAAATTCCACTCTACCATTTACTAATTCTGTGACTTTGGGCGGGTTATTGAACGTCTCAGAGCCTTCATTCCTCCATCTAGAAATCTGTGTAACTGGGTAACACTTACCTGGATGAATGTGCAAGTGTCTGGAACACAGTAGGTAGTCAATGAATGGTGGTGTCAGTGAAGGCCATCACCCTAGCCTCTGGAGAAACCTACCTCAAAGGTCATTGTCATCGCCTCACTTCTAACAGTGGCCTTTAGGTTGCCCATTAGAGCATGCCCGTGTCCTCAGCTGCTGTCTCCAGCTCTAGCTTCGGCAAGGGTGACTTTGCAGCCCCTGCTGAAGTTCTACCCCCAGTACAGACATTCTCCCTCTGACATGCACACACACATGCACCCCACTGTGTCCTTGCTGCTGGTTTGCTCCCTCTAAGAATGCCTGATGTTCTCCTTACCACAGCCATGTCCACCTTTTCATTTAAAATCCCCACTCTCGTCTGGGCACGGTGGCTCACACCTATAATCGCAGCACTTTGGGAAGATGAGGGCGGGCGGATTACTAGCGGTCAGAAGTTCAAGACCAACCGGGTCAACATGGTGAAACCCCATCTCTACTAAAAGTACAAAAATTCGCCGGGTGTGGTGGCACAGGCCTGTAGTCCCAGCTACTTGGGAGGCATGAGAATTGCATGAACCCAGGAAGTGGAAGTTGCAGTGAGCTGAGATCGTGCCACTATACTCCAGCCAGGGGGAAAGAGCAAGACTCTGTCTCAAAATAAATAAATAAATAAAATTAAATAAGAAAGTAAAATAAAACCCCCTCTCCAGAAAGCCTCACTCCTTTGGTGAATACTTTTCTCACCATTCCAGATACACACACATGCACATGTTGCCCAGGCTGGTCTCAAACTGCTGGCCCAAGTGATTCTCCATCTTGGCCTCCTAAAGTGCTGGGGTTATAGGAGTAAGCCACTGTGCCTAGTGGGTGCCATTTTTCTTTTTTCTTTCTTTCTTTTTTTTTTTTCCTCCACATTTATTCAGTAGGGTGCCATTTTTCTATCTGTGAAAGTCATTTCAGCTCTCTGAGACTAGAACTTCTCCTATGTGTAATGGAGACACTTCAAATGCCTTCCTGGCAAGGTGATGGGAAGTTTAGTACTCAGCACTAGTAAATATTCAGTCAGGTTTAGTTTATTCCCTGTATGTTTCAATTACACATTGATTTTCTTCCTGCAGGAGCCCTCAGTTTCCTGTGTGTGTCTAAGTATGTGACTATGTATGTTCTTGTTGTCTCCACTATTAGAACAGAGGCTCCTGGGGGTCAGGACTGGGCTTCCACCCAGCTATTCTGCTGTGCTTAGCCCCAAGCTAAACATACAGCTGATCCTTGAAAATGCCAGACATGTGAGGGGGTTGAAGAAGACAAGTCAGAAAGCAGTGGGGGAGCTGGAGCCCTGGTGTGACAGTAGAAGGGAGGCTAAGAAAGGGAAGGGGTGTGTAATCATAATTACTTGTCAGTCTAAGGTGGAGGATCATTTGAGGCCAGCCTGGGCAACATTAGTGAGACCCCCATCTCTACAAAAAAATTTTAAAAATTAGCCAGGTGTGGTGGCACGCACCTATATAGTCCCAGCTACTTGGGAGGCTGAGGTGGGAGGATTGCTTGAGTCCAGGAGTTTGAGGTTGCAGTGAGCTATAATTGCACCACTGCATTCCAGCCTGGATGACAGAGTGAGAGACCCTTTCTCTCTCTCTCTCTCTCTCTCTCTCTCTCTCACACACACACGCACGCACACACACACACACACGCACACACACACACACGCACACATGCACAAAGGCTGGTCAAGGTGGCTCACTCCCATAATCCCAACCCTCTGGGAGGCCAAGGTAAACGGATCACTTGAGCCCAGGAATATTTATTTATTTATTTAAGCCCAGGAGTTTGAGACCAGCCTGGGCAACAAAGCAAGACCCCATGTCTACAAAAAATTAAAAAGTAGCCATGTGTGGTGGTACGTGCCTTAACCCTAGCTACTCAGGAGGCTGAGGTGAGAGGATCACTTGAGCCTGGGAAGTCAAGGCTGCAGTGAGCTATGATTGTGCCACTGCACTTCAGTCTAGGTGACAGAGCAAGATCCTGTCTTCCAAAAAAAAAAAAAAAATGAAGGGTAAGGTGCACCTGGAGGGAGAGTTGGGGGCAGAGTTGGCAGGGCACTGACGCCAGGAAAATACAGTGGTGAAAGAGAGAGACTGAAGTAAGCGCCAGGGTGAAAGGACTCTGGCTCCCAGAAACTATGGGGGAAGGGACACCTGTAGAGAGGGTGGCAGGAAGCCCCACCTTTGTGGCCCCCATATCCAACGTTAGAGTAAAATGGTGCCTGGGTACCCCCCAGGTCTGGGTCTCCTCCCTTGGTAGTGTCAGCCCCAGGCCTGATCACATCTCTTTCTGGTCCCTCCCACCCCTGTGACACTCCTTACCTCTTTTAGGTTGAACCTCATGTGGTGACAGAGGATGTCGAAGGGGAGCTGGGTGCCTCCACGCTGGGGGCGGTAGCCTTTTACCCTCGAGGCCTGGAAGAGCCTTGGGTAGCCAAACTGGTAGCGGGCGGGGAGGGCAAAGCGCAGTCCATGCCGGTCCCCGTAGCGGTGAAGCAGGCTCAGCACAGAGCTGCTTCCGGATTTATGCGTCTTCAGGAACACCAGTCGCTGCCGGGGAGGGCAGGACAGAAAGGCTGGTCGTAGGGATGGGGCCAAGGGCTGTAGCCTGGGAAGAGATGGAGGGGGAGTGTCCTGTCCCTCCGCAGCAAATGGGCTTCTTGGGTAGAAGGGGCAGAAGGCATGGAGGCTTCTGAGTCCCCAAGAGTCACCAGCCCCAGGTGGGATGGGGAAGAGCAAGCTTGGGGCATCTAGTGGGAGTTGGGGCAAAGTAGGAACTCACCTCCTGTGGAAGGGCCCTCCCAAGAGCTGGAGCACAAAGCCAATGGTCATGAAGACTCCCAGAGCCACCCCCAGGCTCCGAGGTCCCCAGAGCCGCAGTGTCCTGGCAGGAGACAGAGGGCCCATGTGGCACAGGGAAGGGTGAAGTGAGAAAGGGATGGAGCCAGGGCCAGAAACAGGGGCAGAGACAGCTGGAGATAGCCGTGCAGCCGTGGAAGGCACCGGTTGGAGATCGGGGGGTCATTCCCCAGGCCTGCTTACAGTCTTGGTTGAGTCTGCCCTCTGAGTTAGCAGATTTTTGCCTCTGTCAGCGTCTAGAAGGGAAATGAGGGGGGAAGAAGGGGAGTCTAAGGAGAGAGGCAGAGGAGACCTGCTGCAGCTGAGACCTGGTTCAGGGAAGGGGAGTGGCTGGGGTTGCTGTCTACACCCAGACTTTTGAAGTGGCCCCACAACTACTCCCTGTGCTCTATCATTTTCTTATCTCCAATTTCCCCAGCTCCCCACCTACAGCTGTCCCTGAGCCTCAGGGACTTAGAAGGGAAGGAGAGAGAGAGAAAAAAAAAAAGATTATGAATGAAACAGCCAGCAAGAGAGAGATCGGACCAATCAGCTCATTAAGACACTCACGTCAGATCATGGTCCCGACACTGGCTTCCTCCTGAGCCTCTCTGGCTGTCACAGATGGGGATTAAGAACCTTATCCCAGGGCCAGGAAGGAAAGCCAAACAAAGGGAATGAAGATCAGAGGTGGATGAACTCAGGCAGGAGGATGGGAGGACACAGGTGAATGAACCCAGGCAGGAGGAAGGGAGCTTAGACTTCCAGGAGTGGGTTTGCAATGGGCCATTGTGTTATAAACTCCGGCACGTCTTTTTCCTCTTTCTCAGCACGGGCAGAACCCCACATGCGACAGGGGCTGGGGGAGATGTATGGCTACTTATGAAACCCAGATCCTTGAACTTACTCCACATTCCACTTTCCAACCTTAGTGCATTCAGAGGAGATTGAAAGGGTGGGGCTACAGAGGGGGAGGGAGGCAGACGGAGAAGGAGGGAGGGGGAGAGAGAGAGAGAGAGAGAGAGAGAGAGAGAGAGAGAGGGAGAAAACTCTATGACAGAAAGATACAGAGAAAGGCACAAACACGAATTGCGGAGTTCCTTCTCAAGCCCCAGCTTCCTAATCGACCCGGAGTCCGGCCCCGCCCCTTCAGATTACAACTCACGATCAGGAACCACGGCCCCTCCAACAAGCAAGGACAGCCCCCGGCTCCGACAAGCCAGGGGTAACCCCAGGCAGAGAGAAGCCACACTTTTACTCCCAGAGACCTGCCCCTTCTGGCATCACTCCCCAATTCCCTCCCCAATCACAGCCCCTAAGGTCCAGCTGCGTCTCCCCTATCCAGAGTTCTTCATTTCCTTCCATCTATCTCTCCCTTCCCATGACTGGAGATCCCACCCAGCCTTCTGTCCCCTCCAGCTTTGGTGATTTCCCAGTCAGTTACCCCCACCGGAATCCCATGAACCCCTCATGTCTCCTTCCATAGATTAGAGGGCCCCTCCACTGGTTCAATCTTTGGTTTCATTTCCCACTCACCAGGCCACAAGGGGAACAGCAAGGGAAATCGGGCCGGGCCCTCCTGCCCTCCCCAGCCACCGCCCGACTCTTGGCTCAGCTCAACTTTCCCCACGAACTTTCTCAGAGCCCAGGCTCCTCCCTCCTCCCTTTGTCCCGCCAGCCCCAGCAGCTGCAGCAGCTTTGATCGAAGTTCTAGGTCTCTCCCCCACTGCATCTTCCCCTCTCCGCCCAGCACCCAGACTCCCCTTCGAAGACACCACTTCCACCCCCCTTTCACACTTAGGGAATCAATCCTTCCATTTTCTCTTGGCTTGCTGCAGCACAAAAGATGCATTCAAGCGGTGGAAAGAAAGAAGGAGAAAGTGATATTTGAAAGCAGACATTGTCAAGGACGTGGCAAGGTAGCCAGAGACTGACGCTCAGTGAACAAGGCCTCCCACTCTGAAGGCAGGAGGCAGTGGTGTGGTCAGGTTAATAATGCCTCATGGTCCCCCTGCGCGGTGGCTCATGGCTGTAATCCCAGCACTTTGGGAGCCGGAGGCGGGTGGATCGCGTGCCTGAGGTGGACGGATCGCCTGAGGTCAGGAGTTCGCGACCAGCCTGGCCCACATGGTGAAACCCTATCTCTACTAAAAATACAAAAATTAGCCAGGCATGGTGGCAGGTGCCTGTAATCCCAGCTACTTGAGAGGCTGAGACAGGAGAATCGCTTGAACCCTCAAGGTGGAGGTTGCAGTGAGCAAAGATCATCGTACCACTGCACTCCAGCCTGGGCGACAAGAGACTCCATCTCAAAATAATAATAATGATAATAATGCCTCATGTTCAAAGAGCAGTTTGCAGGTGATAAGATGCTTTTTCACACAGTTCCTATTTGGTCCCCACAATTCTCCCTGTTTTACAAACGAAGATGCTCAGGGGCCCAGAGGGTGGAAAATTTGGAGATGGGGTCATTCCCTAGACCCATTTCCTCCCTGGGGGTCAGATGCCAAGGGAGGTGAAAAGCAGGCAGAAAATAAGCCAATCACAGAGCCTCTGACGCCTCTGCTAGGAGCCAGGGCTTAGAGACTAACGCTGACAGCAGGGAAAGCCACAGTCAGGGTCCCATACATTACCATTTATTTGCAGAATAAACACAAACTCAAAACACTGAAACATGGAGTTTGTGAAGGATGTGGATGGCAGAGGTCATGAGATGAGCACACCCCCTTGCTTGTTTTTTAAAATTTTGGTTAAATAAATTGATACTGAAGAAACTCGACTGAAGAACTCAAGCCCATGAAGCCTCACATCCTACTCACACGCCCTCCATTCCCCTGCCCTGCACCCTGTCAGCATCCGGCTTTGTCCATTTTTCAGACCAGATGCTCCCACCACCCCCACTTCCAACTTCCTTCAATCCCCTTCCCCAGCTGCAACTCTAAACTCCTCACTTTCTGTTGGGGCTGATCACCAGCCCCAGCCTTAGAGGGCTGGAAACTATACCCTCTAAGGAAATCACAATCCTTCCTAAATAAATACCCCACATCCCCCTCCCCTGTTACCAAATGAAAAAATATTGTAGACGCCCACCCACTCCTGATGAAACTCTCCTGGATTTGGGGCCCCAGCCATTCACCTGCAAAGTCCCTTCTCTACCCTCTTTGCAGCCCCCTTCAACTCCTCCCCAGGCCCAGCTGAGAGGGGAGGAGGGGAAAGGGCCATGAACCCTTCTGATGCTAGGGCACCCCTCCCCTGTTATCGAGGTCCAAGCAGGGCCAGGGCTGAGAGGGAGAGAATGAGGATGGTTTGGGGGTGAAAACCAATAGATGGCCCCCCACTCCTGCTCCGGCCCTGGTTGTAGCGGCCCTGGTTGTAGCGGGCACTGCCACCTCCTCCTTTGCCCCCGGAACCATCCCTTTGAGGAGGGTATGGAGGCCGAGGAGGCCGGACTGGGGGAGCCCCAGCCCCAGCCATCCAGTCATCTGCATACTGCTGTCCCCCTCCAGAGCCACTGGCGTCCTCATCTGCAAAGAAGAAGAGGGACAGAGACAGACAGGGTGGGAAGGAGAGGCAGAGGGAGATGGAAGGAGGAAAAGAGATTGGGATTAAAAACAGAAAGAGAGAGGCACCGGAGGGAGATACAGGTGGATTCGGGGTTGGGGAAGGGAGAAAGACCATGAGTGACAGGAAGGCAGGAAAAGAGGGAAAAAGAGAGTCAGTAGGCACAGAAGGGAGAAATCATAATGGGAGACAACGAGACAGACAGAAAAAAGACAGGCAGATGGGGAGAGAGGATAACAGGAAAAGAGAAAAATCAGAAGTACACAGAAGCAGAGAGCAGCCAGGAAGAGGGGTGGAAGAAGAGTGACAAAGAGAGACAGAGACAGACAGAGAGAAGGAAAGAAGAAAACAATGAGTGGCTGTGGCTTGCTTCTCTGTCTGGCAAACTTCACCCTGGGAAGCCAGCCCAACGTCACCCACCACCCTGGCTTCCCAGCCTCCCCCAAGTTGCCCCTCCCCCATTTTCCCACTGCCCTTTTGCCCATTATAAGGGGCTTCCCACTGTTCTCTAAGAATATTTTTGTGTCTCCCCTACTGACCCGAAAGGATAGAGACCCCCTCATCGGCCTATTATCCTCAGTCTTTGAGGTCAACGCTCAATAAATGCTCATTGAATGAATTAGTGAATCAATGAATGAATGAACGCTAAAAGCAGAGGCACGGGTGGGAACTACCAGGAGAGGGGAGGGGCTTAAGGGCAGTGGGCGGGGCTCGGGACCAGGGACGCCCGGGTCTCACCCGCATCCTGCCCGTCCAGGTCGTGTCCCAGTGCGGCCGCCTTCATCCTGGCAATGGCTGCCCGGAGCTGTAACCGACGCCGCCGTGTCGGGACATCGGGGCCCGAGGTGTCTACCTTGAGCTCGGGGTTGTTGACCTGCTCGGCCGAGGTGCCCCCGATCACCGGCGGCAAGTACCTGAGAGCAGAGCAGCCCCAAAGCTCCCGCTCGCCCGCGCGCCACGCCCCTCCCGGCCGCCGCCCTTTGCCGTCTCTCCACGTCCCCGAGACTCACCTGCCCCGCCCGGCTCCGGTCCAGCAGGGCGCCGCTTCCTGCGAGGCGTCCGCTGCCATACGAGAGTCTCCACACACCGTCAGGGACAGCCGGGCCCAGAAGCCCCGCATCCGGGCCAGACGCTCCCGGAGCTCCCACACCTGGGCGGGCGAAAGGGGACGGGGCGAGCTGGAGTGCTACCCCCATCCCTGGCCCCGGCCCCGGCCCTCCCCACCCCCAACTCTTGGTCCCCCCCACGCACCAGCCTGTGCAGGTTGGTGCCTGCTGCCGTCGTGGGCCGCTCCTCTTCGGTAACCATCGACCACAGCCGGCTCGCCTCTTCCCGGGGCGGTGGGGCTCGACGGTTTCGGGCCGGCACCGGGTTGGGGGGGCCGCACTCCTGAAACACCTGCGGCACGGTGAAGAGACCTCACACAGTCACCCTGCGGTAAAACCACACTGCGTCCCCACTCTGACTCCAGAGTCTCTTCCCAGATACCCTACACTGTCTCCCTGACACCTACACCGTCCCTGCCCCGGGCCTCGCCTCCACCCTTCTCTCCCCTGTACCTGGGTGGACACCTTCACGCTGTTTTCCTGCAGGTACATCAAACCCTCCGAGATCTTCACCCCAATGGACTCAGCGGCCAGCTCAAAGGAAAAGGGACCCTGGAGCTTATCAGCCAGGATCAGGAGACCATCTTAAGGGAGGGGGAGAAAGAGAAAGTATGGGATGAGTGGTGAACTAGGATGTTCCCAAAAATCCTCACTCGGGACTTAGAGAAGCAGCAAAGTATTTGGGGGAAACTCATCTGAGTTCCCTCTCATGTTTCCCCCTCAGTTTGGCTTTAGAGCCCCTCTTCAGGTCACGCCCCGCCTTACTCAGGGCCCTTCTCCATCCCAGAGACTTATTTAAAAATAAAATTTAAATTTTAGGATTTCTTAAAGACAGGGTCTTACTCTCTCACCCGGCTGGAGTAGAGTGGCACCATCACTTACTGCAGCCTCTCACTCCTGGGCTCAAGGGAGCCTCCTGCCTCAGCCTCTGGAGTAACTGGGATAACAGACATGTGTGCCACCACGCCTGCTAATTTCTTTCTTTCTTTCTTTTCTTTTTTTTTTGTAGAGATGGGGTCTAGCTATGTTGCTCAGGCTGGGCTCTAACTCCTGGCCTCAAGATCCTCCTGCGTCAGCCTCAGGAGTAACTGGGACTACAGGCATGTGTCCTACCACACCTAGCTAATTTCTTTTTTTGTAGAGATGGCATCTAGCTATGTTGCCCCACCTGGCCTCCAACTCCTGGCCTCAAGTGATCCTCCTGCCTCAGCCTCTCAAAGTGCTGTGATTACAGGCATGAGCCACCATGCCTGGCTCCAGGCTTTCTTGAATCCCCTCACCCAGGTAGTTGCCCCAGTCAGGCTCCAGTCCCCTGTTGCTGAGACAGCCACGAACCACGTTGAGGCAGAAGCCCCGGCAGGGCATAAGTGAGGGGACCCCCCGGCATAGGGGACAGCCGATGAGACGCATTAGAGCCTGGCTGCAGCCTTCAGACACCGGCACCTGGGGACAGAGAGTGGGGCTGTGTCCTCCACAAACACCGTGGCTGCTCTCAGCCCGGCTTGGTGCCGAGCACAGAGAGAAATCACATGCCCCATCCCACCTTCCCCAGGCTCTGAGTGGAGAGCTGGATGTGGGCACCTAGGATTGGTGACCCCCCCGCAGCAGCAGGTGAGATTGTCACAGATCTGAGGAGGGAGGTTCCAGGTTGCTGACACTGATTCATGGGAGGTGTGGAACTAGAGAGGCAGTTGGGAGTCTGAGGAAAGATTCAAGGACAAGAGTGAGCCCATCCCAGCTGGATAGGGAGGAGGCAGTCAGGAGGCAGAAGGTGAGGCTGGAAGGTAAGGGAGAGGATGGGTAGTGAGAGAGGCCAAGCCAGGCTTCTGGCCTTCAGCAGCAGGGAAGTGAAGTCATTGAGGAGTCCTGGGAGATTGGGCAGGGGTAGTATCCAATCTTGAACTGCTATGGAGATAAGCAGGTCCTCAGGGACTGACGGGGGGATATGGGTCCACAGAGAGCAGGAGGGGATCAGAGGTGGTCAGAGATCACGGATTGTGGAGCAGTGGAGGCTTCACTCCAGCCCCCTCCTTCCTAATTCATCCTGGGACACCAGGGCCTTGAGGCAGACAGACCCCCAGGCTTGTCCTGCTAGTTTGGTGGCTGATTCTTCCTCGTGAGGTCTCTTTCACTTCCGCTTCTCCCTCCCTGGGTCCTGCCTGCACTCAGGCCCCCTCTAACCTTAAGCGCTTCGCTGACCACAATTCTTCCAGTCTCCAGGCCCTGCACAAAGGCTCGGGCAGCCACCAGGGTCCGGGTTATCTGGGAGAAGGCAAAGAAGGTGAGAAAAACCACAAGGTTGTCATGGGTCAGTCAAGATTGAAGCCAAGAGATTGCACCAAGAGCAGCGGGTGTTAGGTTTGTGGGGTTATCTCAAAGGGGGTAGAGTGTTGGGTGCTACAGAGAGGCAGGTTCAAGAGCCTCACAGGAATTATAGTCTAAAAAAAAAGAAGGCTTGGGAAGAGATGGAGGGATTGTGTTGTACAGGGCTTAGAGACAGGGAAATTGTGTATCAGAACTAACACTGAAATTGAAGCCAGAAGATCTGGGTGTGAGCCACGGCTCTACCACTTAAATTTACTGGCTGGAAAGCTTAACCTTTGGGAGCCTCAGTTTTCTCATCTGTAAAATAAGGGTGTGACTGTCTACCTTGCAGGGTTATGATGACACCTAAATGTGATACTATAAATGAAAATGCCTTTTGCATACTGAATACATATTTCCTGTTTAGTTGAACCAGAGGAAGTCGAGGTGTTAGGATTAGGGAGGGGTTGGCAGAAAGGTGGCTGGAGGTCAAGGGCAGGTCAGTGTTTGTGTGAAACTAGAGCACAGAATGGGAGGTGGTGAGGGTGGGGACATCTGCTTAAAGAAGACCAAGGGGCACTGGGTCAGGCAGTGGTGACTAAAGGTCAAGATAGGGATCACCAGGTCAGAAATGGCTTCAATGCAGGAGGGGGGGATCACCAGGTCAGAGGTGACTGGGGAACGCCAGTTTGGAGGTGAGTGGTACACAGTTCAGGGGTCACTAGGTCAGAAGGGGCTGAAGCTCAGGCCTCAGGATCCCTCACCTGCAGGCGAAGGCGGCGGGGTGAGTCCCCGAAGGGCTGCAGAGAGCCATCGGTAGATGAGGCCAAGCGTGAGAGGCAGAGCAGGTAGTCAGGGGGGAAGCTGTACTGTGGGTGCAGCAGCGGGAACACTCTCTCCAGGAGCTGTGCCCAGAAATCCGCCAGGGTGTCATCCAACCCCTCACCAGATTCCCCATAGAAGTCTCGCAGCCGAGAGAAAAGGCCATTGAATATGAGGGCATGCTGGGCATACAGGCGGCCGTAGGAGTGGGAGAAGAGCTGAGTCAGGGAGTGCTGGGCTACTGAGAGCATCTCCAGAAAAAACTCTGCAGCAAATGCAGGGAACAGGTGGAAGGTGGGTGAGGCCACAGAAGGGGAGAATAATGAACAAGCAGAGGCAAGAGGGGATGTGAGAGAAGAGAAAAGACAAGTGAATTAGAAACTGGGCAACTCTCAGAGATGGGACAGACAGGGAATGAGGGAGGGCAGGGCCCTGGAGAGAGAGTCTGGGGGGTGGGCGGGCTAAGCCAGGGCTGGAAGGGGGTGGAGTCTTTATGGATGGAGTAAGGAGTGGGGACAGGGGGCTTGCTGGGGTCCTAAGTGCCTGAGAGGAGCTATGAAGCTGAGTTTGGAGACCCCATGCCCTCACCATCAAATTTTCTGTGCCGAGCAGCCAGTGTGTGAACCAGAAAGGAGCCGCTGTCCTCCACCAGGCCTCGGAAGGTGTTCTCACTCTCCCTGATCAGCCTCTGCTCTGTCTCACTGGAACAGCAGGTGTACTCCTGCGGACAGACCCGGAGGTGCTCGCCTGGACAGAGGAGATGTGAAAGAGTGGAGGGAAGTGATATCCTAAAATTCCTTCCATTTCCTGCCTATCTCTGGGGACTATGCCTTCGCTACCTGTCTGGTCTCTTTTCTATTGTCTGCACTCTCTTCCCCACCTGACCCCATCCCTGGCCTTATTGTTTCCTTGCCCATCCCAAGTTCACTCCCATTAGCCACAGGATCATCTATTTAACAGCTGCCCTGAGGGCCAAGTCAGTGGTCAGAGTGTCCTCAGGTAACCCTCCCAATGTCCACACCCCAGACCTCGAGGGACTTGAGGATAGCTTCTAGGGATGAAGAATGGGGCTTGGAAGGGTGGGGTTACTTAGTGAGCAATAAAGTATTCTCATAGAAGGGGCTCAGAGAAACAGCGAGGAGAACATGGCTGTGAAGAAAGAAACACATAGGGGGGTGTTAATTCCGAGGAGGGGATGCCTGGGGTGGGGTTGGAGTAAGAGCGCTATTCTGTGCATAGGAAGGTTATTGTGATCCCGGTAAGGAAGTTACAGGAGGAGAACACACATTACTGTGGGATGAAAAGATTAGTATAACGGTCACTCTGAAAGGGAAGAGAGTTATTGTGAGATGGGGAGGCCCCGCCCCCGCCCCCCACCCCCAATTCTCTAGTCTTCCTCTTTCTCCTCACCTGAGATCAGAGCGGGAGGGATTAGGTTTAAGCTATATCCCCGGGCCCCCAGCACCTGCCGGGTCTCTGCACAACTCCGGGTGACCTTTGCCTCGCTCCCGGGTCCGGGACCAGGACCCGGACACAGAGGCAGCAGCAGAAGCAGGAGAGATCGCAGAGCGGACATAGCTGCAGCCACCCCGGGACGGCAAAGTGGGTCCTAAGAAGGAAAGAAGAGCCACCCAAACTTGGGAATCTGGTACTCGGCCGCGGGACAGCTCCGCGGGCCAGATAAAGAGCGCTACCCTCTAAAACTGAATACCGAGCAAGATAGCTGGACCAGGCGGCAGCTGCCGAGACAATGGGAGCGGGGAGCCGGGCAGGGGGCGGGGCCCGAGGCGGGGCCCTGCCAATAATGGCACGGAGCCGGCTTCAGGGGCGGGGCCAAGGAAGAAATTAAGCCAATGTGGCGCGGAAGCTCGGCAGGGGGGCGGGACCTGACCCGCACTGAGAAGGTTGGTGAAATAGGGGCGTGGTCTTCCCTCGGGGGCGTGGCGATCCGACTCAAAAGGCGGGGCCTGGGTGGAACCCAGCCTACAGCAGTTGAGAACCCAGATTGAAGGGGTTACTACCAGTCTGGTCCGAAACTCCCCCAATGGAGGGGGGGCATTAAAGGTAGCGAGGGTGGGGCCTGGGTGGGAGCGGGGCTAAAGCGCACCGCCAGTGTGACCAAGCCCACGTCACAGGGTAGCACGCCTGAGAGCTTGAGGCCACACGAGACAGTGGAGCGGCGTGACTGAAACGTGGTGCGCACGAGCTCGCACACTTCCAAGCCTCGCGATAGCTACCGGCCCTGGGCGAGCCGTTGGGATTGCGCTTGCGCACAGCGGGCCTCGTGTCTTCCCGCGTTTTTCTGGACTCTTTCGCCACAGGAAAGGCAGCGGCGGCAGGCGTCTGTGCGGAAGGTGGGGTGGCCACAGACACCTGAGGGACCCGAGGTGGGAACCTTACCTGAACCCTGCTCTGTCAGAAGTCGCTCTTCCTGGCGCTAACAGTGAGGTTTCTCTTTGACCCAAGAATACGCCCTACCCCGACCCTCCCGGCCCTGACGGGAAGAGCATTCCTGGGCAGTGCCCACAATGGCCTCCACCACGGAGCCGGAGAATCCCATCCCTAGGCCTCCATAGACTGAGAGTCCACTCTCCTAAGCGCTTGGAAGGCTCCTCGGCCCAAAGCCGCTTACCCCACAGGCAGTCGTAGATATTTTTACCTTCTGGAAAAATAGCGAAGGAACGGCTACTTTTATTCCTTTTGCGTTTCCAGTCTTATTCTCATGGCTCCTCTACCCCAAATCCTTAAGAGCCTCTTGTTCCATTCCAGGTGGAATCAGATGCCAGTCCTCTAGAAACAAAAGGCTGGGGTTTTTTTGTATTTTATTTTATTTATTTATTTTTGAGACGGAGTCTGGGTCACCCATGCTGGAGTGCAGTGGCGTGATCTCGGCTCACTGCAACCTCCGCCTCCCGGGTTCAAGCGATTCTTCTGCCTCAGCCTCCTGAGTAGCTGGGATGACAGGCGTGTGCCACCACGCCTGGCTAACTTTTGTATTTTTAGTAGAGACGGGGTTTCACCATGTTGGTCAGGCTGGTCTGGAACTCCTGACCTCGTGATCCACCCACCTTGGCCTCCCAAAGTGCTGGGATTACGACGTGAGCCACCAAGCCCGGCTTTGTATTTTTATTTTTATTTATTTATTTATTGTTTTTCTTTTTAAAAAACCTGTAAGTTCCCTTGGAGCAGGCAGTTTATACTTCCAAAGCCTCCAGAGGGGTGTGTCTGAAGCTGCCCTGCTGTGTGCCTTACTTGACTTTTTTTTTTTTTTTTTTTTTATTTAGAGACGGGGTTTCACTCATGTTACCCAGGCTGGAGTGCAATGGCGCGATCTCGGCTCACCGCAACCTCCGCCTTCTGGGTTCAGGCAATTCTCCTGCCTCAACCTCCTGAGTAGCTGGGATTACAGGCACGCACCACCATGCCCAGCTAATGTTTTGTATTTTTAGTAGAGACGGGGTTTCACCATGTTGACCAGGATGGTCTCGATATCTTGACCTCGTGATCCACCCGCCTCGGCCTCCCAAAGTGCTGGGATTACAGGCTTGAGCCACCGCGCCCGGCCCGACTTTTTTTTTTAATTTAATTTTTTTTAAAGATGGGGCCTTGCTATGTGGTCCAGGCTGGTCTTGAACTAATGGGCTTAAGCGATCCTCCTGCCTTGGCCTCCCAAAGTACTGGGATTATACGTGGGAGCCACCGTACACCACCACCCTTCGGCTTTTGGAGAGCAATTCCAAACCCACTGCCCAGTTTCTGGGGCCTTGGTGTCTGTAATTCCTTGGTGCCTTAGGTCCACTCTTGGTCTTATTTAATTTATTTGTCTTTACATTTTTTTGAGACAGGGTCTTACTCTGTTGCCCAGGCTGAAGTGCAGTGGTGCAGTCATAGTGATCATCCGGCCTTAGCCTCCCAAGTAGTTGGCATTACAGGTGCATCACCACGCCTGGCTAGTTTTTTGTTTTGTTTTGTTTTTTCGTAGAGACAGGGTCTTGTTATATTTCCCTGGCCTCAAGCAATCCTTCTGCTTCAGGTGCTGAAAGTTCTGGGATTCCAGGTGTGAGCTACTGTAAGCACCTTGCCTTTTTTTTTTTTTTTTTTTTTTTTTTAAGCTATGAGTTAAATTCCCTTGCAGCACGCAGTTTACGCTTCCAAAGCCCTAGAGAGGGCTGTGTCTGAAGCTGCCCTGGTGTGTGCCTTGTTCAGATTTTTTTTTTTTTTTAATGTAAACACATCTCATGTTGCCCAGGCTGGTCTCAAACTGTTGGGGTAAAGTAGTCCTCTTGCCTCAGCCTCCCAAGTAGCTGGGACCACAGGTGTGTGCCACCACACCTACCTAGTTTGTGCTTATTTTTTGTAGAGATGAGGTCTTGCTATGTTGCTCAGGCTGGTCTCGAACTCCTGGGCTCAAGGAGTCCTCCCACCTTAGCTGCCTAAAGTTCTGGGATTACAGAACTTTAGATGTGATCTACCGCACCCAGCGTGCTTAAAGAAACAAACAAAACCTGTGAATTAAATTTCCTTGCAGTAGGCAGTTTGTACTTCCATAGCTTCTAGAGAGAGATGCGTCTGAAGCAACCCTGGTGTGTGACTTCCTTAGCTTTTGGAGAGCAACTCCAAACCTGCTGGCCTGTTTTTGGGGTGGTGTTGTCCTTAATCCCTTGATGCCTTAGGTCAGCTCTTTGTCTTACTCGTTTATTTATTATTTTTTGAGATGGAGTTTTGCTCTTGTTGTTCAAGCTGGAGTGCAGTGGTGCAATCTTGGCTTACCACAATTTCAGCCTTCTGGGTTCAAGAGATTCTCTTGCCTTAGCCTCCCAAGTAGCTGGGATTACAGGCATGCGCCACCACACCCGGCTAATTTTGTATATTTAGTAGAGAGGGGGTTTCTCTATGTTGGTCAGGCTGGTCTCGAACTCTCGACCTCAGGTAGTCGCTCTGTCTCAGCCTCCCAAAGTGCTGGGATTACAGGTGTGAGCCACTATATCCGACAATTTGTCTTATTTATTTATTATTACTTTTTTTTTTTTTTTTAGAGATAGGCTTCTGCTCTGTAGCCCAGGCTGGAGTGCAGTGGTATGATCATAGCTCACTGCAGCCTTGAACTCCTGGACTCAAGCAGTCCTCCCACCTCAGCCTTCTGAATAGCTGAATACAGGCATGAATACAGGCTTGCGCTACTACACCTGGCTAATTATTATTATTATTATTTGTAGAAACGGGATCTTGCTGTGTTGCCCAGGCTGGTCTTGAACACCTGGGGTCAAGCCATCCTCCTGCCTCTGCTTCCCAAAGTGCTGGGATTATAGGCATGAGCCACGGTACCCAGGCTTTGTCCTAGTTTTTGGTGTCATTCACCCGACCCCAGAGTTCTACAGCTATTCTCTTGGAAAGAAAGGGACTGGTCAGTGTTGGGGCTGGAGAAGTGCTCTGATAGGAGCCCTTTCTTCTCTTTCTTTCCCCAGCTGGTTGACCATGCCTACCCTGCCATCTTCATCCTCCTGGCCCCATAGCTCCTCCTCGCCAAGCATATCCTCCCCACTGCAAAGAGCTATGGGATGTGCCAAGAGGGTCTTGTCTGCATCTTCTAGTTCCTCTGCCAGTCTGCCCTTTGATGACAGGGACTCAAGCCATACCTCAGAGGGGTAAGTAGTTGGTGAGAAGATGTTGCATTGTGTAGCCACTTCCTGTGTCCATGGCAGCCTTCCCGTCTTGTTTTCCCACATTGATGATAATATGCATGGGGCTGTGTGAAAACACCAGAAGGGCTATACTCGTTCAGCAGAGTTATCCTCCCTCCAGCTCTAGGTGTTTTTTTTGGCAGTTCTAGATGTTGTAGACATCAAAATAGTAGTACATCCTGTTTTTAATCCATGATCCATCTTGTCTAAACCTATCTTTTTTTTTTTTTTTTTGAGACAGAGTTTCACTCATGTTACCCAGGCTGGAGTGCAATGGCGCGATCTCGGCTCATCGCAACCTCCGCCTCCTGGGTTCAGGCAATTCTCCTGCCTCAGCCTCCTGAGTAGCTGGGATTACAGGCACGCGCCACCATGCCCAGCTAACTTTTTGTATTTTAGTAGAGACGGGGTTTCACCATGTTGACCAGGATGGTCTCGATCTCTTGACCTCGTGATCCACCCGCCTCAGCCTCCCAAAGTGCTGGGATTACAGGCTTGAGCCACCGCGCCCGGCCCATCTAAACCTATCTTAAACACATTGCTGTGTTCAGCATGTACCTCTGGTGGGGGCTAAGAGGTGGCAGCTGGGGGAGTAAAGAGTTCTTTATTTGTTGCCTGGCAAATTGTATATACTTTTTATCTGGTGTCCTCTAGTTCTCCTACTTGGGGATTTTGTAAACAGGTCTGTGTATCTTTATTAATTACCATATATGAGTTTATTCTGTGTAGGTTATAGTAATATGTCTTGGTTTTTTTTTATCTTTCCAGAAGGAAAAAAGCTAATTTCATAAAGATCTGCTTTATACCCTGGCTGTTTTAATTGGCTTTCTTGGAATCATTTCTGTTTGTGTCAGTGCTACTATGGGGGGCCAGATTATATCAGTGTAATAAACTTGATAAGATAGGTGGTTTATGTTTCAAGGGGTGAAATTTAACTCCAGGTACATATTAATCTCCTGTTTATGCATGAGTGATAAATAACTTCCTAAGCCATGATTATTTTTCTCTACAAAGAGCATTGATCTCTCTACCTGCTATGTGAGTATCATTTGATTTTCTTATTCAGACAGACTACTAGGAAGGGTTGTCCTTCCCCTGCCTCAGTTCCTCATTCTTCATCTCCATTGCTTTCACGTGAAAGTTTTCCTTTAAGACTTTGTCCCAGCTGGGCATGGTGACTCATGCTTGTAATCCCAGCACTTTTGGGAGGCTGAGGTGGGTGGATCACCTGAGGTCAGGAGTTTGAGACCAGCCTGGCCAACATGATGAAACCTCATCTCTACTAAAAATACAAAAATTAACTGGGCATGGTGGTGCACGCCTGTAATCCCAGCTACTAGGGAGGCTGAAGTAGGAGAATTGCTTGAACCCTGGAGGCAGAGGTTGCAGTGAGCCAAGCTTGTGCCATTGCACTCCAGCCTGGGTGACAAGAGTAAAACTCCATTTGAAAAAAAAAAAAAAAAAAAAAAGACTTTGTCCCAACTTCCTACTAACAATAAGCTCATTTTTTCTTAAAATCTGAATACGTTTTTTTTTCTCATGGAGATGGGGTTCGGTGAAAGAGAAGCTGTAATTCATTAGCCTTTTATATGGAGGGAGTAGGGTGGCTGTTATTTCTTACAGGAATAGTGACTCTTTGTCAGCTGATGAAGGCAGTGACTTTGAAGACAACTTCAATCGCAGTGTGAGGAAGAGAGCAGCAAAACGACCACCGAAAACAACCCCAGTGAGTCAGCCAGTTTTCTTCTGTTTATGAACCTTGCATGGAAAGAAAGAAAAGAAAAAAGAGGCTCAGGTGATATGGTTAATGAAAGACAAGACTTACAAAGTATTAAGGGACAGAGATAGGAAGAAGACAAATTTTGAAGAGAAAAGAGTAAGAGAAGAGGATGTTAGGATATAGAGATACAGGAGGGGACTGAAGGACGTTTTTTAAAGGGAAAAAATTTAATAAACTTCACAGCAGTATGAAAATCAGTTGTTTCATGGTGGCTCACGCCTGTAATCCCAGCACTTTGGGAGGCCAAGGTGGGTGAATCACGAACTCAGGAGATCAAGACGATCCTAGCCAACATGGTAAAACCCCTGTCTCAAAAAAAAAAAAAAAAAAAAAAAAATCAGTTATTTCAGGTCTAAGTAAATCAGATTCTGCTGTGGAGTTGGCAGCTTAAGCCTACTTGTATGATAATGATGAAACCAAGTGTTAATGTGGCTTTACCTTTTTTTCATATTTCTGATCTTTTTATACATATTAGGTGGCAAAACATCCAAAGAAAGGGTCCCGAGTGGTACATCGTCATAGCCGGAAACAGCCAGAGCTACCAGCCAATGATCTCTTCAGTGCTGTGAAAGCTGCCAAAAGTGACATGCAGGTAAAGCAGTCTCTTACCTTGTTAACACCATCTCCCTTTTTGTAAGGTGGTAAGAACAAGCGTTTTGCAAACTTGATTTGTTGTGAACATTTTAGTGAGTATGACATATCAAGAAAGATGAGATTATGGAGTGAATCCATGGAGCGATAGAAAGGTGACTTTAGAGAGCATGTTCTTTTTTTTGGGACAGTCTCGCTCTGTTGCGCAGGCTGGAGTGCAGTGGCGTGATCTTGGCTCACTGCAGACTCTGCTTCCTGGGTTCAAGCAATCCTCATGCCTCAGCCTCTCAAGTAGCTGGGATTACCCGTATGTGCCACCACACCAGCCATTTTTTGTATTTTTAGTAGAGATGGGGTTTGGCTATGTTGGCCAGGCTGGTCTCGAACTCCTGACCTCAAGTGATCTGCCTGCCTCGGTCTCCCAAAGTGCTGAGATTACAGGCATGAGCCACCGTGCCCAGCTTTGAGACAGCATGTTCTTTTCTTAAAGGTATCACAGGAGTGATTTTGCCTTTATCGATTGACGGAGTTGATGAGGAGAGGCATTGCATGACCTGGGAAGGAAGCTTGGATGTGGGTAGCACCTTGTTCACCCATGTTATTTTTTAGCTCCATCTTGACAATTATACCTAATTATTTTTTCCCTCGCTCTGTTTTTTTTTTCTATAATATTATTGAAGTTCTAGTATCCAAAAGTATACAAAGTTTATATGTAGTTTTAAAAATAAAAATGAAATGATCACCCAGACCTCTAGCCCTAGCTCAAGAAATGAAACAGTAATAGTGTTGTAGAGATCCTTTGTGTTTCTTCTCTCTACACTACCTCACAGTCCCCTTATTACCCATAAACACTAGAGTGAATTTTGTGCTAATCATCTTTTATTATAGTGTTACCACTATGAATGTGTTTTTTAATTATATAAATGAATTTGTAATTCAGGCTTCTGTTATATAATTATTTCAGTTAACATTGTTTGAGATTTGTCCACATTAATGTTAAATTTTATAGTTTCTAGAAAAGTATTTTAAATTTTCAAACATACAGAATTTTGCTAGTTATATTTTCGTTATTTGATTTCTAACTTTATTGCATTGTGGTCATGGAATATGGTGTTTGAAATTTATGTAGGGGCCGGGTGCGGGTGCAGTGGCTCACACCTGCAATCCCAGCACTTTGGGAGGCTGAGGAGGGCAGATCACTTGAGGCCAGGAGTTTGAGACCAGCCTGGCCAACATGGTGAAACCCTGTCTCTACTAAAAATACAAAAATTAGCTGTGTGTCGTGGCGTTTGTCTGTAATCCCAGCTACTTGGGAGGCTGCGGCAAGAGAATTGCTTGAACCCGGCAGGCGGAGGTTGCAGTGAGCTGAGATTGTGCTACTGCACTCCAGCCTGGGTGACAGAGTGAGACTCTGTCTCAAAACAAACAAACAAAAACAAAAGAAATTTACGGAGACTTAGCTTTACGGCCTAGTATTGAATCGGTGCATTCCTTTTATCTTTTCTGTTTATTTTTCTCCTTTGCTTGCTTTCCTTTGGATTTCTATCTTGTATCCCCAGTGTGTTAGTTCTATCCATTCCCCTTCTCCAACAAACAAATTAGACCTTACTATTTTATACAGTCAATGTTTGTTTATACTTACCTACATTTTAATCATTTCAATCATTTTAATCATTTCATCTTTAATCTCGACTCTTCCATATTAGAATATTCTCTCTCATCCTTTACAGTTTTCTTTATAAAGGAGTTTATTAATGAATTCATTAGTTTTTGCTTACATAAAGATGACTTTTACCCCTATTCTTAAAAGACAGTTTTCTGAGTATAGCATTCTAAGATGACTTTTTTTCTCAGCACATTAAAGAGATTATTCTGCTGCTTTCCAACTTCCCTTATTGCTGCTGAAAGTTAGCAAAGTCTAATGTAGTGCTGTTCAATGCAACATTTTGTAATGATGGCAATGTTCTGTATCAATGTTGGCTAGTACAGTATCCACTAGCCACATGTGATTATTGAGCACTTGAAATGTGGCTGATGCAACTGAGAAATTGGATTTTCCATTTTTATTTGATTTTTTTTTTTTTTTTTTGACATGAAGTTTTGCTCTTGTTGTCCAGGCTGGAGTGCAGTGGTGTGATCTCGGCTCACTGCAACCTCCACCTCCTGGGTTCAAGTGATTCTCCTGTCTCAGCCTCCTGAGTAGCTGGGATTATGGGCCCATGCCACCATGCCTGGCCAATTTATTTGTAATAGCCACATGTGGCTAGGGGCTAATGTGTTTGTGCAGGTCTTGTTTGTAAATGTTTTAGTTTGTAAGTATTAAATGCACATTCTTTGTAAGTAATCTCTTTTTTGCTTTGACTCTTTTTTGTTTTTAAGTAATCTCTTTTTTGTTTTTAAGACATTTTTATTTTTGCTTCTGTGTTCTGATGTTATACCTGTAGGATGTTTATACGTGTGAATTTTCTTTTTATTTGTCATGCTTAAGATTCATTAGCTTCCTGGCTCTGAGGATTGGTGCTTTTCAACAAGTATGTATAGAAAATTCTTTTCAGGCCGGGTGTGATGGCTCATGCCTATAATCCCAGCACTTTGGGAGGCCAAGGTGGGCAGACCACCTGGGTTCATGTGATTCTCCTGCCTCAGCCTCCCGAGTAGCTGGGACTGTATACAGGTGTGCACCACCATGCCCAGTTATTTTTGGTATTGTTGGTAGAGATGGGGTTTCGCCATGTTGGCCAGGATGGTCTTGATCTCTTGACCTCATGATCCACCCGCCTCGGCCTCCCACAGTGCTGGGATTACAGGCTTGAGCCACCGCGCCCGGCCTTGTGCTATAACTTTTAAAGCTTATACAAATAAGAGTGCCAAACTGTGAACTTAAAAAGTAGGTGTATAAATATTTTAAATCAATATTACTTGGAAAATAAACATATAAACCAATATGCTATTTTCTTTACCTGTTAAATATTGGGAGTTCTTTACATTTTTAAAAGAAAATTTAAAAATTATAAAAAAAAAAAAAAAAAGAGAAGTTTAGATGCATCAACTGGGAAGATCATACAGGATTTCTGTTCTGTCATATTGCCAGGAAAGAAGTCATCTACATTTTTTTTTTTCCTAGTCTTTGGTAGATGAGTGGCTGGATAGCTACAAGCAAGACCAGGATGCAGGATTTCTGGAGCTCGTTAATTTTTTCACCCGATCTTGCGGATGTAAAGGTGAGGAAACTGCTCTCCCTTTCTAATTCCCAGCCTTTTGCTCCTATGTTATGAAATTCTTTCTCCATTTAGATAAGTAGGATTAGATATTTCCTATGTAAAGGAAGACGGTAAAGCATTAGAAAAATTCTACTTATTTAGGCTGGGCGCTGTGGCTCACACCTATGGTCCCAGCACTTTGGGAGGCCAAAGTGGCTGGATCACTTGAGACCAGGAGTTTAAGACCAGCCTGGGCAACATGGTGAGACCCCTACTAAGATAAGAAAAATTACTTGCGTATGGTGGATTGGGACTGTAGTGCCAGATACTCAGGAGGCTGAGGCATGAGAATTGCTTGAACCCGGGAGGTAGAGGTTACAGTGAACCGAGATAGCACCACTGCATTCCAGCCTGGGTGACAGAGCCAAACTGTCTCCAAAAAAAAAAAAAAAAAAAAAAAAATGCTGGGCGCGATGGCTCAAGCCTGTAATCCCAGCACTTTGGGAGGCTGAGACGGGTGGATCACGAGGTCAAGAGATCGAGACCATCCTGGTCAACATGGTGAAACCCCGTCTCTACTAAAACTACAAAAAATTAGCTGGGCATGGTGGTGCGTGCCTGTAATCCCAGCTACTCAGGAGGCTGAGGCAGGAGAATTGCCTGAACCCAGGAGGCGGAGGTTGCGGTGAGCCGAGATTGCACCATTACACTCCAGCCTGGGTAACGTGAGTGAAACTCGATCTCAAAAAAAAAAAAAAAAAAAAAAAAAAGGAAAGGTTTCACTTATTTAACTAAATTTTTTATTGATAAATATGGGCAGTGATCCAGTAGGGATCCATGTTGATTTGGAGGCAAGACACTTTGGGGAAAAAGAACTAATCATGCTTATGTGATGACACAAATTTGAAGACACCCTTTAGCCTTTCTATATGCAATAATCTCTTATTACTCTTTATTTCCCAGCTACTTTGCCCATATTTCTCCTCTGTAGCTGTGGTACCCTCAGAATTCTTAATGTCATGGCTTAATTTATTGGGACAGATGGTCTCAGTCAGACTGTATTATGTAAGAAATCAGCATCTGGCCTAGTTTTATTGCTCTTTTTGTTTTTTGTTTGTTTGTTTTTTTGAGACAGAGTCTCACTCTGTTGCCCAGGTTGGAGTGCAGTGGCTTAGTCTCAGCTCACAGCAACCTCCACATCCTGGGTTTAAGCAGTTCTCGTGCCTTAGCCTCCCAAGTAGCTGGGATTACAGGTGTGTGCCACCACACCCAGCTGATTTTTGTATTTTTAGTAGAGACGGGGTTTCACCGGTCTGGTTGTGAACTCCTGACCTCAGGTGATCCACCTGCCTTGGCTTTCCAAAGTGTTGGGATTACAGGAGTGAGCCACTGTGCCTGGCCTGTTTTTTTTTTTTTTAATTTTTTTATTTTATTTTTTTAAAGCACAGTTTTTGACTGCTTAAGTCCTTTCTTTCTTCTTCTTCTTTTTTTTTTTTCTAAAGCAAATCCTGCCTCAGGTTTATTTGTACAAATAGTGCAGGAGGACACTAGTCCTTCTGTCCTCACATTGATAGATCTCTACTCTGAAGCCTTTGTACGGGCTTGGGCACCTTTGGGAGCCTCAGCTAGAACTGAAACTGGAGCTGCAGCCTGGGCCTTCATTTGATCCTTGGCCTTGGGCTGGCACACCCTGAGCCCCTTGGCAATGTGGGCACAAACATGCTTCCCAAACTTGGGACAAGTAGTGTAGGCAAGTGGGCTTAACTTCCTTGGGCGTTACAAGGGCCTTGATAGCCTTGGCATGTGTACTCATGGCCTTGCCATTGTTGACCTGCATTTTCTTTGGGCCCTTCTTGTTGTGCTTCTTGGCAAAGTGTATATTCCTCAGGAACTTGGGTTCCATCCCCTTAAGAGATTTCTATCTTTGTGATCAGGGTTTCTTGATGTCATTTCTGTGCCATTTTCAGCCAGGTTATGTGAGGTATGGTTCTTGGACTTGGCCATATCTGCATCGTAACCCATGGCTCCCTTCCTTTGGATTTTTAGAGAGATTACCTTATAGCAGATACGTAGTTGGTTGGTGGCAGACTGTTGACTAGGATTCAGGTCCTCTGATTCCCCACCTAACTCTTTGTGGTATGTTCCTTTCCTCGTCTTCAGGTATATCTGTAAATGATCACAGTGTCCTGTTATTTTCCTTGTAAGCACCTCATATCCTTCATTCTTTAGGCACTGTGACCCCTGAGATGTTCAAGAAGATGTCCAACTCAGAGATCATCCAGCACCTAACAGAGCAGTTTAATGAGGTGGAAGAAGACAACCAGGATCCTCTTACCCTTTTTATTTCAAAACACAACGCCTATTATCCCCTTCTTGTTGATTTTGTGAAATAAGGTAGCTTTTAGAAGGAGGAGTTTGGTCTCTTGGGGCTAAAAGAGATCTGAATATGCCTCTCAAATTGGGGAGAATATCAGGAAATTAGGTGTAATATATATTTTTACTAGACTGTTGGGTTTTGACATCCAAGCCCCTATGACTTCATGGACCTAGTAATAACTTTCCCATCCTTTCCATATGTCCTTTTGTAGGACTCAGGGGACTATCCTCTGACAGCTCCAGGTCCATCCTGGAAGAAGTTCCAGGGCAGCTTCTGTGAGTTTGTGAGGACTTTGGTCTGTCAGTGCCAGTACAGCCTTCTCTATGATGGTTTCCCTATGGACAATCTCATCTCCCTGCTCACTGGCCTCTCAGACTCACAAGTCCGTGCCTTCCGTCACACTAGCACCCTGGCTGGTGAGCACTGGTTTTTACTCTGTGGACATTCTCCTGGGGATTTATAGGACTTACCTCTGTTCTCTGATTCAGGGTCTCTTCTTTCCTACCTGCATCTTGACTCTTCACTTCAAGGCCATGCCTCTTTTATCTAAACTTCAATCCAGTTTCTCACTAGGGGTATTCTGAGAAGGGGTAGATCACAGCAACAATTTCCAGGCTTGATATTTTTGTCAGAGCTTACCACTGGGGATATGCCGAAGGTTAAAAGAAGACCACAAGAGTGGGCCAGGCATGGTGGCTTACGCCTATAATCCCAGCAGTTTGGGATCCCTGCCAAGGCAGGTGGATCACCTGAGGTCGGCAGATTACCTGAGGCTGGGAGTTCGAGACCAGCCTGACCAACATGGAGAAATCCTGTCTCTGCTAAAAATGCAAAATTAGTGGTGGTGCATGCCTGTAATCTCAGCTACTCGGGAGGCTGAGGCAGGAGAATTGCTTGAACCTGGAAGGAGGAGGTTGTGGTGAGCTAAGATCGCGCCATTATACTCCAGCCTGGGCAACAAGCGAAACTCCATTTAAAAAAAAAAAAAGAAGACAACAGGAGTTAGAGGGGAACAATCTACTCCAGGACAGGCAGTCTTAGAATTTTAGGGTCACCCTGTTCTGGCTTCTCATTTTCATTGCCATTCTTTCCTTCTATTTTTTCCTTCTACCCATACTCTCTCCTCTGACCTAAGTAATGATTTATTTATCTCTTTTGCCTTACTCAAAGCCATGAAATTGATGACCTCCCTGGTAAGAGTTGCTCTCCAGCTGAGTCTGCACCAAGATAACAATCAGCGTCAGTATGAGGCTGAACGAAACAAGGGGCCAGGGCAGAGGTCACCTGAGCGGCTGGAGAGCCTGTTGGAGAAACGCAAAGAGGTGAGGAGTGTTCCCTGCTTTTTTCTTCCCTTTCTCCCAACTGGCACCCACTTCTGCCACGGACCCCTTATCAAGCCATGGGCATTCTTTCAAGATCGTGAATAATGGAGTCTGGCAATAGTTTCATAGACCCATCCTGTAAGGGGCCATTGCATGCTCATTTTTTTTCTGGGTTGTGGGCTCAATAAATCATGTCTAATTTAGAGTTCTCTATAATTCCACTTTTGCTCAGTTTTTCTTTGTCTGCACTTATTGTCAGAAGTGTTTAAGTGCCATACCTGCCTGTCATGCAGGGAATTAAGTTTTGACCTACTTGTCAAGTGTGTATTGTGCAAGTGACCACAGGAGTACCAAAAGCCAACTGTTGACAAGGGAGGCCAAATTTTCAAGGAATGGAAAGAGCACAGGCCTTCCAGTGAACTCCTGGTTTTAAATTGTTCCATTTAGTCACTAGCTCAATAGCCTTATGTAACCTCTCTTCAGTTTTCTTTAAAAAAAAAAAAAAAAAGGGATAATCTCACCTTTTTGTGGAGAATAAATGAGATGATGAGTAAATTGCCTCGCTTGGCACATAGTAGATACTTGTTTTGTTTCCTTTTAAACTTAAAGACGACCACTGGAGGGCAATAAGCCATAGCAAAATCTTTTACACTGATGACATTTTTAATCAGATGGGTCTGTCATAAGACTAACACTACTGATGTTTTCGCCTCACTCTCTGTTAGTGTCTAAGACCCTTCCTATGAGGTTGGCAGGTCTCGCCATGTCTGACCATATTATTTGGCTGTTTTTCCAGCCCTCACAAAAGATCTCTTCTGTTCTAAATCATTAGAGAAGGAAACTTTTTACTTTCCTCATTCTCTTGTTATTTTTCATTGTCAGGTTGATCTTGAAAGCTTATGTGTATTAACAGATCTATCCTGGATTTTAAATAATGTACACTAGTGCGCATCTTTCTTTTTCTTTTCTTTCTTTCTTTTTTTTTTTTTTTGGATGGAGTTTGCTCTTGTTGCCCATACTGGAGTGGAATGGCACAATCTCAGCTCATTGCAACCTCTGCCTCCTGAGTTCAAGTGATACTCCTGCCTCAGCCTCTCGGGTAGCTGGGAATACAGGCATGTGCCATCATGCCCGGCTAATTCTGTATATTTAATAGAGACCGGGTTTCTCCATGTTGGTCAGGATGGTCTCGAACTCCCGACCTCAGGTAATCTGCCTGCTTCGGCCTCCCAAAGTGTTGGGATTACAGGCGTGAGCCACCTCGCACCCTGCCGAATCTTTTGTTTCTTTACCTTTTTTTACCTTTTTTTTTTTTTTTTTTTTAGCTTCTCTGGGCTCTTGCTTAATCAATTATTATTATAATTCCCCCATTTTTTCCTTAATTTCTTCCTCCCCAATATTTTCTTTTTCTTTCTTTCTTTCCTTTTTTTTTCGAGATGGAGTCTCGCTCTGTCACCAGGCTGGAGTGCAGTGGCACAATCTTGGCTCACTGCAACCTCCGCCTCCCTAGCTTAAGTGATTCTCCTGCCTCAGCCTCCTGAGTAGCCGGAACTACAGGCGCTCACCTCCATGCTTGGCTAATTTTTTTGTATTTTTAGTAGAGACGGGGTTTCATCGTGTTAGCCAGGTTGGTCTCCTCCTGACCTCACGATCCACCTACCTCAAGCTCCCAAAGTGCTAAGATTACAGGCGTGAGCCACTGTGCCCCACCAGGCCTTAGAATTTTTAAAATGGTAAATTGAGTATTGGCTTGAGCTTAAAGTCACCAACTGCATTAGGCCCTAACAAGGAGTTAGACCATCCTTTGAAGCTAGGCATTGGGTTTTCCTCAATTGCTGTAAAAGTCCTAGATGGCATTTTCCAATATGAGGCAGTTTTGTCCACATTAAAAATTTGTTTAATGTATCCACTTTCATCAGTGATCTTAACTAGATTTTGTTGATAACTTGTTGCTTCTCTAGCAATATTTGCTGCTTCACCTTGTACTTCTATGTTATGGAGATAGCTTCTTTTCTTAAACCTCATGAACTAACTTCTAGCTTCAAACTTTTCTTCTGTGGCTTCCTTAACTTTGCTCAGCCTTCATAGAATGGAAGACAGCTGGGACACTGATCTGGATTGGGCTTTGGCCAAAGGGAATGTTGTGGTTGGTTTGATCTTCTATTCTGACTGCTAAAACTGTCTTTGTATCAACAATAAGACTCACTTTCTTACCCTTTCTGTGTTCACTGGAGTAGCATTTTTAATTTCTTTCAAGAATTTTTCTTTTGCATTCACAACAATGGCTGTTTGGCACAAGAGGCCTAGGTATTGGCCTGTCTTGGCTTTCAACGTGCTTTTCTCACTAAACTTAATTTTTTTTTTTTTTTTTTTTTTTTTGGAGACAGAGTCTCACTCTGTTGCCCAGGCTAGGGTGCAGTGGCATGATCTTGGCTCACTGCAACCTCTGCCTCCCAGGTTCAAGCGATTCTCCTGCCTCAGCCTCCTGAGTAGCTGGGATTACAGGCACTGTATTTTTAGTAGAGACGGGGTTTCACTATGTTAGTCACGCTGGTCTCTAACTGACCTCAATTGATTTGCCAGCCTTGGCAAGTGTGAGCCACTGGGCCTGGCCTCTAAGCTTAATCATTTCTGGCTTTTGATTTCAAGTGAGAGACATGTAACTCTTCCTTTCATTTGAACACTTTCACAGTTGTTAATTAGCCTAATTACAATATTTTTGTGTCTCAAGGAATAGGGAGACCTGAGGAGAGAGAGAGAGACAGGGAAACTGTTGGTAGAATAGTAAGAACACAGACAACATTTGTTAAGTTTGCCATCTTATGGCAACCCCAAAATAGTTACAGTAGTAACATCAGGCTAGATGTGGTGGCCCATGCCTGTGGTCCCAGCACTTTGAGAGGATCGCTTGAGCCCAGGACTTCAAGAACAGACTGGGCAAACATAGGGAGACCCTGTCTCTACAAAAAAAAATTTGTTTTAACTAGCCAGATGTGGTGGCATGCACCTGTACTGCTCGCTACTTGGGAGGCTGAGGCAGGAAGATCGCTTGATTCCAGGAGGTGAAGGCTACCGTGAGCCATGGTCATACCACTTTACTTCAGGCTGGGTGACAGAGTGAGACCCTGTGTCATTAAAAAAAAAATAGCATTAAATATTACTGATCACAGATCACCATAACAGATAACATAATGAAAAAGTTTGAAATATTGTGAGAATTACTAAAACGTGCCACAGGGACTCAAAGTGAGGATATGCTGTTAGAAAAATGGCACTGATAGGTATGCTTAATGCCAGGTTGTCACACACCTTTAGTTTGTTGGAAAAAAAAAAAACCAGGCCGGGCACGGTGGCTCACACCTGTAATACCAGCACTTTGGGAGGCTGAGGCGGGTGGATCACAAGGTCAAGAGATCAAGACCATCCTGGTTAACATGGTGAAACCCTGTCTCTACTAAAAATACAAAAAATTAGCTGGGCATGGTGGTGCGTGCCTGTAATCCCAGCTACTCAGGAGGCTGAGGCAGGAGAATTGCCTGAACCCAGGAGGCGGAGGTTGTGGTGAGCCGAGATCGCGCCATTGCACTCCAGCCTGGGTAACAAGAGCGAAACTCCGTCTCGGGGGGGGGCGGAACCACAGTGTCTGCAAAACAATAAAGCAAAGATACAGTAAAGCATGATATGCCTGTATAATACCAGCTAGGGCATCTGAATAGTCAGAATAACCACATGCAGAGGGGATATTACTTTTACTAAACAGAAACCTTTGAGACATTAGTTGACTATACAGCTTCTTCCAGAATTAGAAGGTTTAAAAGGCAGCATAGGATGCCAGGGGTTCACACTATCCTGTAATAAACAGGAAGTAGGTAGAAGTTGTACTTTTTCTATATCTTCATGGCCTTATGCTTATTAGGGTGCAAGAGAGATTAACCCATTTCTCTGTGTTCTCCAGCTCCAAGAGCATCAAGAGGAGATTGAAGGGATGATGAATGCCCTTTTCAGGGGTGTCTTTGTTCATCGGTACAGGTGAGCTAATGGACTTCTCTCATTGAAGCAGCTGGCCCTCGGTTATGGAATCTGAGGACGTGAACAGGGTCCCCCCACCTCAAACCCGTAGTTATTTGGTTAGTCCTAGAATTAATGTGGCTGGAGCAAAAACTCTTAACACTTGTTTCCAATTGGTGAGGTTTAGTTTATCCCCGCCTACAAAGGATCTTGTTAGTGTTTCTGGGAGAAAGTAGGAGAAGGAGGCATTGCTGAATATTTTCCTGCTCCAGCTTTGCCCCAGATCTGCCCCAGCTCCTCGTCTTTCTGGGGCTGTGATCTGGAGGATAAGAGCAGAGAACTGAAAGGCGGGGCTTTTCTAAGGGATGTGTGCAGCCTGGTGAGTCTTTTCTTGGCCCAGTGTTTTGTTTCACTGTGTGAAGGGCATGGGAGTTTTATGTTGTTTAGTGACCTGATCAAGTTAAGAAGAGTATCTGTAGACCGGGCATGGTGGCTCATGCCTGTAATCCCAGCACTCTGGGAGGCCGAGGTGGGCGGATCACCTGAGGTCGGGAGTTCAAGACCAGCCTGACCAACATGGAGAAAGCCCGTCTCTACTGAAAATACAAAATTAACCCGGTGTGGTGGTGCATGCCTGTAATCCCAGCTACTTGAGAGGCTGAGGCAGGAGAATCACTTGAAATCAGGAGGCGGAGGTTGCGGTGAGCCAAGATTACGCCATTGCACTCCAGCCTGGGCAACAAGAGCGAAACAAGGTGAAATGGTCACAAAAAACAAAAAAAAAAAAACAAAACCTCTAACCTGGGCAACAGGTGGAGTGGTGGTTTAACATTTTTTTTTTTCTTTTTTGAGACAGAGTCTCGCACTGTTGCCCGGCTGAAGTACAATGGCGCAATCTGGGCTCACTGCAACCTCCACCTCCTGGGTTCATCCAGTTATCCTGCCTCAGCCTCCTGAGTAGCTGGGATTACAGGTGCACACCACCACACCTGGCTAATTGTTTGTAATTTTAGTAGAGACAGGGTTTCACTGTGTTGACCAGACTGGTCTCGAACTGCTGACCTCCTAATCTGCCCGCCTTGGTTTCTCAATGTGCCAGGATTACAGATGTGAGCCACTGCCCCTGGTCGTGTTTAACTGTTTTATGGGTTGGTTACAGAAAGAAAATATTTACTAACTGGCTGTGGCACATTTTTGTAGTTACAGCTACTTGAGAGGCCAAAGTCGGAAGATGACTTGAACCCAGGAGTTCAAGGCCAGCTTGGGCAACATAGCAAGAGACCCCATCCCTTAAAAAAAAGAAAAGAGGCCGGGCGCGGTGGCTCAAACCCGTAATCCCAGCACTGTGGGAGGCCGAGGTGGGTGAATCACGAGGTCACGTGATCGAGACCATCCTGGTCAACATGGTGAAACCCCGTCTCTACTAAAAATACAAAAAATTAGCTGGGCATGGTGGCGCGTGCCTGTAATCCCAGCGACTCAGGAGGCTGGGGCAGGAGAATTGCCTGAACCCGGGAGGCGGAGGTTGCGGTGAGCTGAGATCGCGCTATTGCACTCCAGCCTGGGTAACAAGAGTGAAACTCCGTCTCAAAAAAAAAAAAAAAAAAAAGAAAACAAAGTATTTACATGTATTTTTATATATATATATATATATATATGTATGTATACACACACATATATAGTATGTATATACACATACATATATATAAGTATAGACACACATATATACATACATATATATGTGTGTGTATGTATACATATACATACACACAAAATATTTACATCAGGAGGAAGAAGTGAAAGTTATGGCTAGGCACGATGGCTCACGCCCGTAATCCCAGCACTTTGGGAGGCCAAGGTGGGCAGGTCACGAGGTCAGGAGATTGAAACCATTCTGGCCAACATAGTGAAACCCCGTCTCTACTAAATACAAAAAAAATTAGCTAGGTGTGGTGGCGTGTGCCTGTAATCCCAGCTACCTGGGGCGCTGAGGCAGGAGAATTGCTTGAACCTGGGAGTTGGAGGTTGCAGTGAGCCAAGATCACACAACTGCACTCCAGCCTGGTGATGGAGCAAGATTCTGTCTCAAAATAAAGGCAGGGTGTACATGGCATTTCAAGAAAATAAATTCTTCCATGAGAGGGAGTTATCTGGTAGGATGGAAAGTGAGTGTGGAGAGAGAGTGGCTATAAGAGTCAACTTATCTGTCTGTGTTTAGGGATGTCCTTCCTGAGATCCGTGCTATCTGCATCGAGGAAATTGGTTGTTGGATGCAAAGCTACAGTACTTCTTTCCTCACTGACAGCTATTTAAAATATATTGGTTGGACACTGCATGATAAGGTGGGATTTGAGCCAGTCTCCTTTCTCGTTTCCCTCATCTTTTTCCTGTCCTAGGACATTTCACCTTTTTCTGGTCCTGCCACAGATATTTTACATAGTGAGCAATGATTAATCCATCAAGGCGCTGAACCTTGAAACTCCCCTAGCACTGGGGAGGGTAGGATAAGGTAGAGAAAGACATATCCAGGAGATTAAATGCCTCAAAACATGAGGTACAGGGAGAGAGACTTTACTATGGAAGAGAGTTATTGATGGATGGTAATGCAGGTGCCAAGGGGGCAGCCAAAGGGTCCTTCTCATCATGAGTCCTGCTGTGATCCTTTTGTTTTTTAAGTAAGAAGACAGCTGTTAATTGTTTCTGACATCTCAGAGTCCTCAGTATAGGGGACACCCAAGTTAGAATGAGGGATCAGAGAGGGGAGTCTGAAGGCTTAGTAGGGGCAAGTAGAGGGTGGTCAGTCCTGTTTCCATTTTCCTGGTTTTCCCTCCTTACCAGCACCGGGAAGTCCGTCTGAAGTGCCTGAAGGCCCTGAAAGGGCTGTACGGCAACCAGGACCTGACCACACGCTTGGAGCTCTTCACCAGCCGCTTCAAGGTGAAATGGGTGGTGCTCCTTGACTTGGTTCTTTGTTGTGTTCCTGTTTCCCCACCTTGTATCTTTCCACCCCTCAGGGTCTAACATATCTTGGCTATCCCAGCATCTGCCTCTACGTAGGCCCTCTCTTTAAGAATCTCTGATTCTAAGAGAACAGAATGTTTGGAATGGGTGTAATGAGATATTGAGTGACTTTCTCCTTTCTGCAGGACCGGATGGTTTCTATGGTCATGGACAGAGAGTACGATGTGGCAGTGGAGGCCGTCAGGTTACTGATACTTATCCTTAAGTGAGTCCTGGGAAGAGGGGAGGCAAGTGTCTCAGACCTTTGCCCTTCTAGGGTCCTTTTCCTCCACCTGTCACAGCTGACTCTTCCGTCTGTGCAGGTTGAAAGACTGAGGCCATTCCTGAGTTGCAGGATCTCAAGGGGGGAATCTTTCTGTCTTCTCTAACTCCCCATACTCCTTTGTCTTCCACTCTCTATTTAGAAGTTCTTTGTGAGTTATGTCCTTGTTGCTTTTGCCTTTTTGTTTCTAGCTTTGATTGTGCCAGAAGACAGTGTCCCTATTCACACACTCTTTCTGCTTTTCTGTGGGCAGGAACATGGAAGGGGTGCTGACAGATACGGACTGCGAGAGCATCTACCCCGTTGTGTATGCCTCAAATCGAGCCCTGGCCTCTGCTGCGGGTGAATTTCTGTACTGGAAGTGAGTGGGGCTCCTTTTATGTTTCTTTAACACCACCCTCTCGGTTTCCCTCCCCTGTCTGCTGCTGCTCTGCCTAAGGCCTCCCCATCTCTATGTAAGTCTCTCGTGTCTCCTTTTCTCTCTCAGCTCCTTGGGGCTTTCCTTAGCTCTGCACCTCCTATTCCTTTATCATCTCCGTGGGCCATCTCTTCATTACATTCCTTGTTTCCTCCCGTGCTGAGCCCTTTCCTCGTGTCCATTCCACCAGGCTCTTCTACCCTGAGTGCGAGATAAGAACGATGGGTGGAAGAGAGCGACGCCAGAGCCCAGGCGCCCAGAGGACTTTCTTCCAGCTTCTGCTGTCCTTCTTTGTGGAGAGTGAGGTGACATATGCAGAGACGAAGTCTAGCTGTTGTGCATAAGACCTATAAGTGGGCTGGGCTTGGTGGCTCAGGGCTGTAAGCCCAGCACTTTGGAAGGCTGAGGTGGGAGGAGCCTTTGAGCCCAGGAGTTTGAGACTAGTCTGGGCAACATAGTGAAACTCTGTCTCTACCAAAAAAAAAAAAAAAGACTGGGCGCGGTAGCTCACAATTGTAATCTCAGCACTTTGGGCGGCCGAGGCAGGCAAATCACAAGGTCAGGAGTTAAAGACCAGCCTGACCAAGATGATGAAACCCCGTTTGCTAAAAATACAAAAATAAGCCGGGCGTGGTGTTGCATGCCTCTAATTACAGCTACTCAGGAGGCTGAGGCAGGAGAATCACTTGAACCGGGAGGTAGAGGTTGCAGAGAGCCTAGATGTACTACTGCACTCCAGCCTGGATGACAGAGAAAGACTCTGTCTCGGAAAAGAAAAAAAAAAAGTGGAGAAGGATGGAGGTGGACACTATGGGAAGGAAAGCAATATTTAATCAGTAACCACTTCCTAGGGTATTTTAACATGTCATCACTATCTCTCCATGCACCTCCTTCCACAGCTCCATGACCATGCTGCTTACTTAGTAGATAGCCTGTGGGACTGTGCAGGCGCTCAGCTGAAGGACTGGGAGAGTCTGACAAGCCTGCTGCTGGAGAAGGACCAAAGTGTGTGCCACATGGAGCCAGGGAACCTTTCACCTCCTAGGGTGAAACCGGGAGAGATTGCTGGCCTGACTTGGACAAGGCAGCAATGGGTGGCATAGGGTTGGGGGAACTTGGAGTTGGAAGGTGGCTAATCTTTGATTCTATGTTTTTTATCCTTCTGCCACTTCAGACCTGGGTGATGTACAAGAGAGCACACTGATAGAAATCCTTGTGTCCAGTGCTCGGCAAGCTTCCGAGGGGCACCCGCCTGTGGGGCGGGTCACTGGGAGGAAGGTATGGTGTGAGGGTGGATTCGGTAGGTCAGCAGTACTCAATCCTGATAGGCATTGTACATCCTTATCCTCCAGACTGAGGTTAGGGTGCTCCTTCTACCTTTTTTTT